>NW_012114455.1:6009761-6067860 GCF_000951035.1 Colobus angolensis palliatus | reverse complement strand
CCAGGTGCGGTGGCTCATGCCTGTAATCCCAGCACTTTTGGAGGCCAAGGCGGGCAGATCACAAGGTCAGGAGATCGAGACCATCCTGGCTAACACAGTGAAACCCCGTGTCTACTAAAAATACAAAAAAATTAGCCAGACATAGTGACGGACACCTGTAGTCCCAGCTACTCGGGAAGCTGAGGCAGGAGAATGGCGTGAACCTGGGAGGCAGAACTTGCGGTGAGCTGAGATCTCACCACTGCACTCCAGTCCAGGTGACAGACCAAGACTTCGTCTCAACAAAAAACATAAAACAAACAAAAAAAAAGCCTTTAAAAGGCACTCGTTTTTCTTCAGTTAATGTAAAAAAGACTGCATTGACCTGGTTAAATTCTCAAGATGCTTAGTTCTTTAGGGATGGACTAAATGGCTAGTATCATTAGTTACAAAAGTGTCTTGAACTTGATCAATATTGAGAAATAAAGTCTATATTTTTATTTTTGTCTTTTAATTCCATTTTCCACAAACTTTTAAAAGTCTCCTCATACACTAAAGACTCTCAAGGATAAAGTAAATAGTATGTCAGAACAGATGGGTAGTATAAGAAGAGAGACAGAAACTATAAGAAAGAATCAAAAATGCTAAAAATCAAAAATGCTATAACAGAAGGGAAGAATACCTTTGATGAGCTCGTTAGTAGACTAGACACAGTGAAGAAAGAATCTCTGAGCTTCAGGATATCTCAATACAAATTTCCAAAACAGAAAAAGAGAAAAAAGACTGAAAAGCAAAACACTACAGAATATCCAAGAACTGTGGGACTACAAAAGGTGTAGCATATGTGGGGCAGCACACCAGAAGGAGAATGAAGAAAGGAAAGAATAGATGAAATATTCGAAGTGATAATGACTTAGAATTACCCCCAAGTTAATGACACCAAAACCCAGATCTAGGAAGCTCAGAGAATACTATCAGGATAAATGACAAAAACTACACCTAGGCATATCATATCCAAACTGCAGAAAATCAAAGATAAGGACAAAATCTTGAAAGAAAACAGAGAGAAAAACACCTTACCTATGTAGAGAAGCAAAGGCAACTCCTCAGAATAGAATGTACTGAAATATTTAAAGTGTTGAGCGAAAAAAAAAAAAAAACCACCAACCTAGAATTCTGTACTCTGTGAAATTATCCTTCAATAGTGAAGGAAAAATATAGACTTTCTCAAACAAACAAAAATTGAAAGAATTTGTTGTCAGTAGACCTCCCCTGCAAAAAAAAAAAAATGTTTTAAAATTTTTTTCAGAAAGAAGGAAAATTATATAGGTCAGAAACTCAGATTTACATAAAGAAAGGAAAATCATCACAGGACAAATAGATGAAGGTAAAGTAAAAACTTTCATTTTTCTTATTCTTATTGGTCTTACAGATAACAGTTTGTTCCAAATGATAATAGCAATAATATATTTGATTATGTATGCTTACGTGTGTACATTTTAATATATATTATATGTTACATTTACAATACATGTTTATTTATAAGTGAAATGAATGACAGGAATGATACAACAAATAAGAGGAAAGAATTTTTCTTATTACAAGGTACTTGTCCTACCTGTGAAGTAGTATAGTGTTATTTGAAAGTGGACTTGGATTAGTTGTAGATGTATATTACAAACTCTAGGGTCACCACTAAAAAACATTTAAGCATAACCTTATGCTAAGAATTGAGAGTAGGCGGAATTATATGAAATGCTCAATTAAAACCACAAAAGACAGAGTGGAAGGCAAAAATAGGATCAAAGAACAAGGGCAATAAATAGAAAATAGTTGCAAATAGGGCAGGTATTAACCCAACTACATCAATAATTACTTAAAACATAAATGGCCTAAATGTACCAATTAAAAGGCAGAGATTGGAGATTGTCAAAGTGGATGAAGAAACAAAACATAACTATATGTTGTCTACAAGAGACCTGCTTTAAATATAAAGACACATACACATTAAAAGTAAAAGGATTGAGAAAGATGTATCATATTAACACTCATCAAAATAAAGCAAGAGTGGCTATATTAATTTCAAGCAGAGCAGACTTCAGAGTAAGGAAAGTCATGGGGGCTAAAGAGGTGCACTACATAATGACAAAGGGATCAATTCTCCAAGAAGACATAACAATCTTTAATGTGTGTGTATGTAACAACAGAGTATCAAAATACATGAAGCAAAATCTGAGAGACCACAAGAAGAAACAGACAAATCCACCATTATAGTTGGAGACCTCAACACCCTTGTATCAGAAATGGACACATCCAGAAGACAGAAAATCAGTAAGTCTAAGGCTATAGTTGAACTCAACAGCACCATCAATCAACTGGACATCTATGACATTTATTGACATCTATGGACTACTTCATTACACAACAGCAAAATACACACTCTTCTCAAACTAAGAAGAGCATTCCCCAAGATAGATCAAATTCTGAGCTGTAAACAAAGTTTAACAAATTTAAAAACGAAATCAGACACTGCATGCTTTCAGTCTGCAATGAAATTAAACTAAAAATCAGTAACAAAATGATAGTTGAAAAATCCCAAAATACTTAGAGGTTAAACAACACATTTCTTTGTTGTTGTTGTTGTTGCCCAGGCTGGAATGCAATGGTACCATCTCAGCTCACTGCAACCTCCACCTCCCAGGTTCAAGTGATTCTCCTGCCTCAGCCTCCCTAGTAGCTGGGATTACAGGTGTGTGCCACCACGTCCAGCTGATTTTTGTATTTATAGTAGAGATGGGGCTTCACCATGTTGGCCAGGCTGGTCTTGAACTCCTGACCTCAGGTGATCCATCCACCTCAGTCTCCCAAAATGCTGGGATTACAGGCTTGAGACACCACACCCAGCCTACAACACACTTCTTATCAAAATTTGTGGAATGCAGTGAAAATAGTGCTTAGATGAAAATTTACGGCATTGAATGCATATATTTAAAAAGAAAAAATATAAAAATAAATTATCTAAGATATCACCTTAGGAAACTGGGAAAGGAAGACCAAATTAAATCCAAAGTAAGCAGAAGAAAACGAAAGCATAAAATCAATTTTAAAAAATCAACAAAACCAAAACCTGGTTTTTTGAAAAGACCAATAAAATAAATAAGTCACTAGTCAGGATAACTAAGAAAAGAAAAGAGAGAGGACACAAGTTACTAATATAAAAAATGAGAAAGGGAATAGCACTACAGATAACCTGGACATTAAAAGGATAACAAAGAAATGCTATGAACATCTTTACGCCCACAAGTTTGCTAACCTAGATGAAATGGACCAATATCTTTAAAAACTGCAATCTGCCAAAACCTACACTAGAAGAAATAAACATTTTGAATAGACATATTTATTAAAGAAATTGAATTAATAATAAATATCCTTGCAAAACAGAAAGAACCAGGTCCACCTGGGTTTGCTGTTGAATTCACCTAAACATTTAAGGAAAAAAATATATCAGTTCTCTGCAATTTCTTCCAGAAGATAGAAGCAGAGGGAATAATTCATTCCTAATTCATTCTATGAGGCCATCATTACACTAACACACAAAAAAAGAAAAAGGTATTAAAAGAAAAGAAAACTACAGCCCAACATCTCTTATAAACACAAATACAAAAATTCTCAACAAAATACTAGCAAATCAAATCCAACAATGCATAAAAAGAAATAGACACCAGGTGGGATTCATCCCAAGTAGGCAAGGGTGTTTCAATATCTGAAACTCAATTAACATAATCTGTCACATTGACAAGATAAAAATGAAAAATCATGTAATCACATCAACAGATGCAGAAAACGCATTTTACAAAATCCAGCACTGATTCATGATAAAGACTCTCAGCAAACTAGAAATAGAGGGGAACTTCCTCAGCTTGATTTTTTTTTAAATGCCAGTGAAAAAACTACAGATAACAACATACTTAATGAGGAGAAACTCAAAACTTTTCCACTAAGATCAGGAACAAGGCAATCATGTCCCTTCTCCCCACTCCTTTTCAACATTGTACTGGAAGACGTAGCTAATCCAATGAGACAAAAAAAGGAAACAAAATGTACACTGATTAGGAAGGAAGAAATAAAACTGTCTTTGTTCGCAGGTAACATGATTGTCTATATAGAAAATCCAAAAGAGTTGACCAGAAAAACCCACCTAAGTGATTAAGCAAGATTGTAGGATATGTTAATATACAAAAGTCAATCACTTTTCTATATACTAGCAATGAAAAAGTGGAATTTGAAATTTAAAACACAATGTCATTTACATTGGCACCCAAAATAATGAAATACTTAGGTATAAACCTAACAAAATATGTGCAAGAGCCATGTGAAAATAAAGACCTACAAAGCTCTACTGAAGGAAGTCAAAGAAAAACTAAACAGATACAGAGATATTCCACATTCATGGATAGGAAGATCCAATATTGTCAAGACATCAATTCTTCCTAACTTGATCTATAAATCCAGTGCAATCCCAATCAAAACCCCAGCATGTTATTTTGTGAATATCAACAGGCTGATTCTAAAGTTTATATGGAGAAGCAAGAGACCAGCATAGTCAACACAACATTGAAAGAGAACAAAGTCAGAGGACTGACACTACCCAATTCCGAAGCTTGCTATAAAGCTTCAGTAAATCAGAATAGTGTGATATTGATGGCAAACAGACAAATAAATTAATGAAATGGGAGAGAGAGCCCAGAAACAGAGTTTCATTAAAATGGTCAACTGATCTTTGACAAAGGAGGACAGGCAGTAGAATGGAGCCAACACATTCCTTTTAACAAATAAAGTTGGAACAACTGGACATCCACATGAAAAGAAAAAGGAATCTAGATACAGACTTTAAACTCTTCACAAAAATTCACTCAAAATGGATCTTAGACCTAAATGTAAAATGCAAAATCACAAAATTCCTAGAATTATGTAAAAGAAAATCTAAATGACCTTGGGTATGGTAATGCCTTTTTAGATATTACATCAAGGGCATGATCCATGAAAGAAATAATTGATAAGCTAGACTTCATTAAAATTCAAAACTGCTCCGCAAAATACACCCTTGAGAGAAAGAGAAGAGAAGCCACAGACGGGAGAAATATTTGCAGAAGATATATCTGATAAAGGACTCTCATGTAAAATATGTAAAGAACTCTTAAAACTCAACAATTTAAAAAATGAATAACTCGATTAAAAATGGGTCAAAGACCTGAAAGAACATCTCAGCACCAAAAATATACAGATAGAAAATGAGATATGAAAAGATACCTCACGTCATATGTCATCAGATAAATGCAAATTAAAACAACAACGAGATACCACTACACACCTACTAGAAAGACCAAAATCCAGAACACTGATAACACCAAATGCTGACAAGCCTGAGTTGGCTCTTCAACCCTGCCTTAAATTATCTAAGATCCTTCAGTGGCCTCCATGAATTTCCTCCATTTTACCCTAAGTTAGCTCAAGACAATTATTGTCCCTTGCAAGTAAAAAAGTACTGCCCCAAATACCAAGACGTGGGCTCTGTCAGTTTAAATACCATTGATTAAGTACAGTCATGAGTTACTTAATGACAACGATACATTCTGAGAAGTACGTTATTATTCATCATTGTGCAAACATCCTAGAGTGTACTTACACAAACCTACACACCTAGACTATAGGGTAAAGCCTATTGCTTCTAGGCTATAAACCTGTACAGCATGTTGCTGCGCTGAGTACTGTAGGCAATTGTAACACACTGGTAAGTATTTACGTATCTAAACATATCTAAACATGGAAAAAGTACAGTAAAAATATAGTATAAAAGATGTTTTTAATGGTATACCTGCATAGTACACTTCATGGTACACTTACCATGAATGAAGCTTGCAGGACTGGAAGTTACTCTGGGTGAGTGAGTGAGTGAGTAAATGTGAAAGCCGAGGATATTGCTGTATATACTGTAGGCTTTACAAACACGGTACACTTGGGCTACACTGGATTTACTTTTAAATTTTTCTTTCTTCAACAAAAAATTTAACTTGGCTTATTACAATGTTTTTACTTTATAAACGTTTTTATTTTTATTAACTTTTCCATTCTGTTGTAATAACACTTAGCTTAAAACACAAAAACATTGTTCAGCTGTACCAAAATGTTTTTCCTTTATATCCTTATTCTATAAGCTTTTTGTATTAATTACTTTTTTACTTTGTAAAATTTTTTGTTAAAATTAAGACATGAACACACAATAGTCTAGGCCTATATAGAGTCGGGATCATCATTATCACTGTCTTCCACCCCCACAGCTCATCCTGCAGCACGTCTTCAGGGACAGTAACAGGCATGGAGCTGTCGTCTCCTATGACAGCAATGTCTTCTTCTGGATACCTCCTGAAGGACCTGCTTGCCTGACACTGATTTACAGTAAACTCTTTTTTATAAGTAGAAAGAGTACACTCTAATGGTAAAAAGCATAGTATAGTAAATTTGTAAGCCAGCAACATAGTCGTTTCTCATGATTACTAATCACTTACTGTACTTTATTGTATGTGCTAGATTTTTACACGATTGGCAGTGCAGTAGGTTTGTTTACACAAACATCATCACAAACACATGAGTAATGCTTTGCGCTGCAACGTTCAGAGGGCTACGTTACAAGACAATAGGAATTTGTCAGCTCCTTTACAATCTTATGGGACCACCATTGAACATGTGGACTGTCATTCACTGAAAACTTGTTATGTGGTGCAGGACTGTAGTTGTCACCTCAGAACAAATATACTCCAGGCTTCACTTGTCCTAAAGCCTTTGATGGTGGGGGGAGGCAGAAGGGATGATTAAAACAGTAAAAATGTCCAACTGGGTAAACAGAGAAAGTCTTCCTCACTCTGTCTTGATTTCATCCTCTGTAAAGTGGAGACAATAGTAAGAATAAAGGATCTCTATGTCTATCATTCCCTCTCCTAGAATCAGTGTAAATGTCAACCATCTTCACAATCTGTCCTCGTTCCTTATCTTCAAATAACTCCTTCCTCTCCTCAACTTCAATACATTTTATCTAAGACATTCCCACACTTTTTATCTTGTGTTTTAATTAGATGAGCACTCTGATATTCCCTGTTAAACTGTAAATTCCATAAAGGCAAAAGTGTGTGTTTTATCTTTATTGGTCCATAGTGCCTAGTATATTACAAATAAAGTAAGAAGTGAGTATTTGTTGAAAGAATAAATCAAGAATAAATTAAGAAGAGATATGAGGAAGCCCCTTTAAAAGTAGAAAGCATGGATTATAAAGCGTCCATGCACTGCATATATGTAAGGTTTGATTCTCATCACTGATGCTGTGATCTTGGACTAGTACTTTAACCCATTTGGGTTTCTCACAAACAAGGCTCTATGGACACAGATGACAGGCAAGGTGCAGTTGTAGTCTATTTGCTTTTGCTTTTAATTTCCCACTCTTAAGCTTAAAGAAATGAAAGTGAAGGGTGGGTACAATAAAACCTCCATGCCCATAAAGATAACAGGGAGAAATTAGAAATTATAAAGGAAATGGGGGAGATAAGTTAACTGGAATCACAGGTGAAACAGTCACTTAGTTGAGCCCTAAATTTAGCACTAAGCTTCCTGGTAGCCAAGGCAAAAAGCAAAACGCAATCGTGTTCATAGTTCTTATTGTTAGAAAAAGAGATTATACCAGTTATCAAAAAACACACACCCTACCCCAGAGCTGCCTTCCAGAAGGAATTATGGTGTCATTCCTGCAGAAAAGCCAGTGAATGTCACTTTGGGCAACATCGCCTGCTGCACCATCACAGAATCAGTGAGGCTTGAAGAGTTTCTCATCTAGAGGAGCCCTGCTTCTGGTAGAGGGTCAGAGAGGACTTGCAGTAAAGAGCCAGGCCCCAGCCAACACCCGGCACAAAGCAGCTGCAGAAACTGGCCAGTCACATCATTATTTAATGTTGGCTGATTAGATGTAGGCACATGCCTGCCTAAAACAACGATTTTCAATCTGGCATGAAGTGGGGCTGTTCTGAGAAGACTTTGCCATTGGACTGAGGTCTTTCCTAAAACAGATCATGACTCCTGAGGGCAAAGCATAGGCCATGATAAAACATAACAGCATAAGTTTACTGTTTACTGTGGCAGAGGGGCATGTGATACATTCACCTAAAAGGTCATCAACTGTCTGCAAGTTGAAAAAGGAGAGCATTATGCAGGGAAGGGGGCAGGATGTTGAGGAAACAGCAACAGCAGTAAGTGGGATGATGAGTGTCTGGGCCTTGGTTGTTCAGTTCTCTCCGTTTTGCATCAACATTTCTCCTGCAGGCTTCTGAGGAAAGTGATTTGGGCCCTGTAAAGCTCGAGCCTGGGGTTACTGACTGCTCATGGCCGCCAGTGAGACTCCATGGCGCCCCACGTGGCTCTCCCGAGTTCACACACAGGCCTTGTCCTCCGGTCCCGGCTGAGGGCACCCGGTGACCCATGGATTTTGAATGATCCCGGAAGTATCTCCAACAATGAGTCCATTGTTCCCATTCCAGTGGCTGGGCTGAGCTCCCTCCATGCCTGCAACAAGAAACCCTGACCCTCAGTGGAGGTGGGAGCTAGAGGGAGATCAGGGGCTCTGGCCCTCCCTGGAGTTGGGGAGGCAGAATGGGGTGCTGGCCCTAGGGACTGGTGGGTCTGGAATGGGAAGAAGGAAAGAGAAGGAGCAGGAACAGGAGGAAAGGAGGAAATCAGAGACCTAGGGAAGCCAAGGCCTCTCGCCTGCAGACAGGCAAGTTAGCTTTGCAGAGGGAGCTGCAGACACTATGGCATGAAGAGGTAGCCCAGCCAGAAGGAGCCTGCGGCTGCAGAGTCTGGGGCGGAGAAGGGGTTCAGTGTGCTGGAGATGAAGGGTTGTGACCTGGGAGTGAGGGAGTCATGGGGCAGGGCGGAGGTGAACTCTCCCCCAAGATGCTGCCGGCTGCAGAGCCCTGAACTTGAGTATGCTTAATTTCATAGAGACTGGCCCAAGAAAGGGGCATGCTGGGATCAGAGGCTGAAGAGAGAGTGCAGACCTGACCCTGAGCTAGGCAGCCCCTGCCCCGGGGCAGCAGCCGGCTTTGCTCTTTCCTGCCTTGGAAGAAAGCAGAAAGAGAACATGCTTTGATTGTCCTCAAACAAACACTGAGTTGAGTAAAGAGATAAGCCCAGCGTGGGTTGGCTCAGGCGTCCCCAGGCAAGGGAAGTCACACTTCATATTTCTAACATGAAAGTCCCAGATGGGCCGGGCCTCCAACCTGGCAGAAGCTGAGAGGCCGGGGCCTGTGCCCTGCAGGGAGAGGCCCAGCACGCGAGGGGTGATCTGCTGTGACCCATGACAGCTACAACTGAGGCCCTGTTCTCTGCCAGTCGGGCCTGCATGTCCAGAGCGCATAAGATCCAACCCAGAAAAAGCCAGGTCCCCTCCAAAGGGACATTGGTGGCTGATGCTCAAGGAGGTGCCACCTCCCTAGCCAGGGGCGTGGAAAAGTGACCTTGCTAGAAGGAATGTTGTTCTCTAAGAAGCTGCCTGAGTAACACAAGATGTGAGAGGCAGGAAGGGAGAAGGCTTGGGAGGTGCAGGAGGACCTACTTTCCCATGCCCACACGCCCTGTCTGCTGCTACCCTCACCTGCACTGCACGCCTGGGTGACAAGGACACCGGGAACTTGGTGCTCTGCACGCCCTCCGCAAGCCTGCCAGCCAGGTACTGCTATTACCTCCCTTTACAGATAAGGAGGCCAGAGCACCAGCAGGAGTGACTGTCACTGGAGGTCACGCATAGTTCACAGAGCCTGGAACTGGGGTTTGGACCCGGACCCTTGAGCTGATTCTCTGCACCTCAACCTCTCTTCCCAGATGCCCACCACCCCCCGACTGCACACCCCTGCAAGTGGGACGCTGCCCTCGAGGCTCTCCCTGCGCTTGTTTTCGCCAATGGTGGGGTCCACCCCAGACCCAGGAGCCCCTCCCTCAGTCCCTACTCCTCGTGGCCCTTCTTGTAACCCTTTCCCCAGACTCCTCCCACCTCCCCACCTCTGGCACAAAGCCTGCAAGTATATATTCCTCTCTCCTCATCTCTCTCACTGAGAAAGTCAATCCCACAAGATATCCCCCAAAGGAAAGAATGAAAAGAAGAAATAAAATAGTCCCTCATGTCTAGCCCAAATATTCTTTTTAATTTTTTGTCAAGTTGGGCTTGCCAAGTCAGTTTCTTTCGATGAAGCAGAGGACTCGGGTGCAGCCATGGCCCACACAGGCTCTGAGGTGCAAGCTGCGAGCAGATGCCATCAGGGTGGACATGCACCAGGGACACACAGACGGGGACCCGGCCCACGCATGAGACCAAAAGTGCAGAGCCCGGAACGGGCCAGCACCGTCACTACTCATGTAGTGGCCACAGTGTCCCTGACCAAGCATCAATGTGGGTTACCAGGGACCCACAAAGAAAACTGTATTGCAAGACCCAGGGAAAAGGGACAAGAATCTACAGGTGCCTTTCAGAAATAATCCATGCCACAGGGAAGCAAGTGCCAAAAAGAAGCCAATCTCTTGGGTGGAGACAATAACCTAAGAAGCTGTCACTTGTCTCTGTGGTGAAGCTATAAAGAAGCTCTTGGTCACCAAAAGGGAATAGTGAGGATGAAACCTGTCAGATTCCCACCTGGTGTTGCAGACAACACCCAGCCATGACAGGTATTCCTGTCTGCTTCTAGAGATGTCTAGAATGAGCCAGTCTCTGCATGACTTGATGACACTTCCCTTAAGTAATTCTTCCTATATCTGTAGTTCCTGAGCTGCCTTCAAAATTTAATTTTCCAGGTAGGTTTTATTACAAAAGAGAGGCGAATATAACAACAAAACATTGCTATGTGTTGAATTCTTAATAATATCTGCTTTACAGACATTTCTTTGTTAAGCAGTCGAAACAGCCCTGAGTTAGGGTTATTTTATAGATGAAGCTGTATCTGCCTATTGTTAAGTTATTTACAAGTAAACGTTGGTCTAACTACTTTTATTCCTCATTCCTCTCTGCATGTTTCAGTGCAGTGCCTTACATAAACAGTAGACTCTCAATTATTCGTTCAATTAAATTGAACAAGATTTAACAATACACTCTAGGATTAAGAACACATACTCCTTAACATAAATTGCATGTAAGAACTTTTTTCCTTTTCTATTACCTTTCCATGGTAATAAAAATAGCTAATATTCATCGGTCTTACTAGGTGCCAAGCACTGTGCCAATGAACGCGTTCCATTCATTTTCTGATCTGACTATCATAAAAATCTTATTATTTTCTCCATTATGAATGCAGAAACAGAGATCTAGAGAAGCTGTTACAAAGCAGCAAAGTCAGGATCTGAGCCTGTGCTCAAATTTAGAGTCAAACAATCTGACTCTAGGTGTGTGCTCTTCATCACTAAGCTAATACCAAAAATAAAGCATAAAACAAAAGAAATTCATACAATAAAGAAATGGAGGGAAATCACCAGAGTTCATTCCTATACCGCCACATCCGTATCACCAGCATGGCCCCCACTTTCTCAAAATTTTCACTGTCAAACATTCAGCATACAGCTTTCCACATGTTTTTTGGTATACCTATATAAATATAGGTTACATATATACTCTTTGTTTTCAAAATGGTATCACACTTATTATACTGATCTGCAATTTATTTATCTTTAAAAACTTAGGCATCTTTCTATATGAGTATATTTAGCTTGTTATGAGCTTAATTGTGACCTCCCCAAAATTCATATGTTGAAGTACTAACCCCCAACACCTTAGAATGTAACTGTATTGAGAGACAGGCTTTAAAGAGTTAATTAAGTTAAAATGAGATCATTACGGTGGACCCTAATCCAATATGACTTGTGTCCTTATAAGAAAAAGTGACGAAGACACAGACACACACAGAGGGAAGACCATGTGAAAACACAAGGGAATACAGCCATCTACAAGCCAAGGAGAGGCCTCAAGAGAAACCAACCCTGCTGACGCCTTAATCTTAGACTTCCAGCCTGCGGAACTGACATCCATTTCTGGATGTGAGAACTTAGACTTCCAGCCTGCGGAATTCACATCCATTTCTGCTATGTGAGAACTCCCGTCTGTGACACTTGTTACGGCAGTCCTGGCCAACTAGTACATAGCTCTGCCATGTTTCTTTTTAACTGCTGCAGAGAATTCTACTTTATAAATGTACTATAACTGATTTAAATAACTCTCTTTTTGGTAGCTTCCTAAATCCTTTCTCTCGTGCCTTCTCTCTTCCTTTCTTTCTACCTTCCTCTCTTCCTTCCTCCCTTTCATTTTTCTTTCTTCTCTCATCCTTTTCCATTATAAACAATGCTGGGCTGAACATTCCTATAGGTTTCATCTTGCATATTTATGAATGAGTGTTTTCGGAGGTTAGATTCATCATAGAGCTCTCATGTCAAATACGAAGCATATCTTATAAGTCAGTATAAGTCATGTTGCCTGGGAGCTTTGAGTTTTCCAAGCATAGAGTTTGTTAAATAATTCATCGTGGTTCTTTGCCTGTACTAAACTGGCTTCCTGCTCTCCCTTCTATGTTTCCTGTTTGTTTGTTTGTTTTTATTATTGAAGTTGACCTTTTTCAGAGCAAAAAGAAGAAGAAGAAGAAGAAAGAGTCATTCACACAGTTGACTCTAGAAAATGACATAACTCTCAACTCCAGAGAAGTCAAGGATCCTGTTTTGTCTCTACTTTCAGTTTAGGACTCATTATCTCTTGAGTTCCCTGATTCCTTAAACTTGTAGAGACCAACCTAGGAAGTCACATGGCTGTCATTGCTCCATATGTTATTGTTGTCATTGCTAAATCCCTCTAAGAATAGTTCTGGGTGGAGACGGGCAGTGGCATGGCAGTGTTGCAGAGTTCACCATAGTTAGCTTCAAAGAGCTCAACCCATTAATGCAGAGACGTGTTTCTGGCACTCACGTATAAATCTATATTCCTCTCTCCTCTCCTCATTTCTCTTACCTAAAAAAGTCAATACCACAGAATTTCAGAATACTATTCCCTTGCTTAGAAACCAAACTCTCCATTGCCAAGGCTTAACATGAAGCCCCAACTTTCTGGGCAGAACTCAAGCTCCCTCACCAGTCTGGTTCCACACCCTCTCCCCCACCACACCTCTCAGGCACTGTGCTGCTGCTCCAAGCCGGCTTCTTCCTCCCCTGCAGAGAGGCGTCAGTTGTCCCTGCCAAGTGCCTTTGTTCAGATCAGCTGTACCATGTCAACATGAGACTGTGACGTCTCAGAGTGCACATCCTTTGTCTCATATTCCATTATTTCTGGAATATACTGAGAAAATAATAATAAAATATCAAAAAGAAAGAAGGAAGAGAAAAAGAACAGGGAAAGACAGACTTGCATCAAGGGGAGGACTCCCCTGAGTTTCTCTGCACCATCTCATGGCTCTCTTCTCCAGCCTCCAACTCTGACCTGTGCTTTCCTTGCCTGTTTCAACTCCTCATCTTTCATAACTCCTTCTCTTTTTCGACTACTCTATACTCTTTATTTACCTCCCAAGTGCATGCACAGTCCCCTGACCTGGACTATAGGCCCTTCAAGGATATGGCCGATGCTTTGGGTTTCCTTCTTAGTACTCCAAGTACACACTGCAGTCAGTAGTTATTGGACCAAACTGAAAATACCATCCACCACCCAACCCGCTCTTCTCTGACAGTTGAGATAGAAACTTGGCTATTGAGAATCTCTGTGAGATCAGAGGCCCAGGAGTAACCATTCTTACCGTTTCTAGCACTAAACCTATCAAGCCACTTGTCAAGTACCAACTTCTATAAACATCAGTTTTCTAATCTGCAAAACAGGGATAATAATAGAATGTACTTCATCAAGTTCCTGTGAGGACACATAACTTACGTAAACACTTACAACCTATACATACATATGACATACACAACATACCATCCCTTCAGAGTGCCTGACTTGAGAACTCTCCCTTGGCAACAGCCAGACTTCTTTTTATCCCACCTTCCACTAGGAACTGAGGTCTCTTTCCCTAAGACCCAGTACAAAGAAAATGCAGTGAATAGAGCTACCCACTGGGCAGCAGTGCAGAGTTCAAAACGGATTTTATTTGCTAGGTATAGGCATGACAAGTACAGGGAAGAAATAGAAATATTTAAGTATAAGTTTCCTGGTCACTGACATCTAAAACTACTTTAAAAGTCAAGAGGAGCTAAGGAAACTTCAGAAGCTAATCTATATACTGAGATTTTGCAAACGTTTATTTCCCTTTGGAGGGCTCCCTACCAATGGAAGAGCAGGTAGACATGCCCTGGGTGAGGAACTTCCAAATATGAGGGGAGAAGCATGGAAATGTTTGAAGTATACAGCCAAAAGATACCTCTCCTTTTGTTTCACATAAAGTGGCAGACAAATTTTTTTTAATCCCCTTGGAGCTGAGGTTTTCAATTTATGGAATCGATGTGTCTTATAGCTTGAAAGGGAATGTGTAATTTACAATCAAGTTCAATGCCTCATCTAACAAACAGGGAAATGAATACCCAGAGGATGACCTTGTGCAAATGGCCCAGTGCTAGCAGAGTCTAGACAGAAGCTTGGTTCTCCTGTCTCCCTGGGCTGTCGTTGTCCAGGGCACCAGGGCCATGTCTAAATAGGTGACTTTTGAAGAAAGAAGACTAAAGTGAAGTTACCAAGACATAGTGGCCTGGACTTATGGGAAATAGGAGAAACTTTCCCATTCAGCAGTTAGGTATTTATCTAATCATCTCAAAGGCAATCTATATGTGCAAACTTGCCTAGGATGTTAGGGAAAAAAAGAGCAGTGGCCTAAACCATTCCAATCTCCATTTCAGATAGAGATTAGGCAACAAGGAGATTTAGCCAGATTGCTTCAGGAAGGTTTTTTTGCCCAGATATAATACATAAAATAAACCTCTCATTCAGAAGATCTTCAATTTTTGTCAACCTAAGTCCAATCCACTTGCCAATCCAGTCCACAGTGTGTTACACGTTAAAGCCACAGGCTTCCTTATGGGTAACATATGTTGCTGAGACATGTGGAGCCATAATATCTCGTAACCCAGTGATACTGTCCCTAGAGTTAATATAACTCCACTAACATATGTTTCTGCTATTCCCATCCTGAGATACCAGTATTCAAATATATTATGCACAATGTACATTTAATTGAAAGATACAGGGGGTATATTAAAAAATAAACCTGTTTCTACGACCTCTGCTAAAGTACATTTGAAATACCATATCGTTACTTTCACACTAGTGCATGTGAACTATCTCTGTTGTTTCTTCTGGTCTCTATTTTTTCCTTTCACTGGCCCATGTCTTCTTGGTGCCATGCTAACCACACAACACTAAGGCCAGAGGTTGGGGGATGTGACGCCAGGAACTAAGGCAGTGAGTAAGGAGGCGTGGTTGGAAGTGAGAGCAACAGGAGAACTCATCTGTCATCTCATCCCTCTGAATCCTGGCAGTACCATATTTTAGAAACTTAATCCCAAGAGGAAGTCAAGTATATCCGCCTTTCCCCTGCCCTTGTTGCATAGTCATATCCATGTGTCAAGGAATGGCCTAATTGTATACTCCTTTTGTAAAGCAGGAAGTCATTGAGATGGAAAACATGAATCTGCATTTCCTCTGACACTTCTTTTATTGACATACCCTGCACACGGTTAGCGCTCAAGACCAGCTCATACTTCTCCTAGATATTTCTAGAATTTATGTCATCCTCTCCAATCCACTTACACTGCCAGGCTTTCATGGTCTTAAATCTGGATTATTGCAGGAGCCTCTTACTTGGTCTTTCTCCTGCCAACAGTCTTTTCCTATCCCAGTCCATACTTACTACCAGCTCACTGGAGTGGTGAGCTAATTACAGTCTGATTTAAAATATTTCCATGGCTCTCTGCTGCCTGTCAAACAATGCAAAAACTCCCTAATGCAACATAGAAGGCCCTCCATGATCAGACCCCAGCCCAGTCCAGGCTTCAAGCTCACCACTCTCTCCCATGCATTCTACAGTCCAGCCATATCAAGTTGCTTTCATTCCTGACCTCCATGCCATTGTACGTGCTGGCCACACTTTCAGGAATCTCCTTATCTGCCCAACAAATTCTATTCATTCCTCAAAACCCAGCTCAAGAGCATCATTTCCTCTGACTCCTTCCCAGGTCCACTCAAAGTGATTCCCACAATTGCTTCTTGTATAATTCCCATAGAAGTATAAGCACACTTCTGTCAGAGCACTTCTCATGCTCCATCATAATCATTTTCTCACGTCCATCTCCCCCCAAAAAAATGTGTCTCGAGGAGTAGACTAAGTGGTTCATTCTGCAACTTATTCAGTAAATACAGGGCTCAGAATCCTGATGCTGCCATTTACAAGTCGGGGGAACATCTAAAGGTCCCTAACATCTTTGATCCTCAGCTTCCTGATACACGAGGAGGGGCAGTAATAGAATATAATTCATACTGTTGTTATGAACAATAAATACAGTAAGAGAAGTAAAGCCCTTAACATAATGCTCATATATATGCTGGGTGATGGCTATTATCATTATATGATTACTGTGTGCCAAGCACTTAGTGCAAAGACAATTAAAGTCTGCCTTTGAGGTCTTTAGGGTATAGCTAAAGAGACTGACAGGCAATAAGCTCAACGTCAGAAGACGCAGAGGGTGCCATGAGAGCTCAAGATGGGGCACCTGTTGTTGCTAAATGTCACACCTGCTGGAAAGATTGAAAGCGGAAGAATCTGAAACAAAGGAAAACAGGTGCTGACTATGGACACACTCCAGTGAGACACGAAGCTGGCCTGCACTACAGCAGCAGTGGGCGGGAAGAAAGGAACCGAGTTTGAAGATATCCTGGAGGCGGATCAAGTCATGTGACTGGATGAATAATGAGACATGTGGGGTGGTCCGTGTGGGGTGGATGGGGAGTCTGGGTGAACACAGATGGGTGGGAGGGTTACGTATGCAGACACAGGATCCATTGATGTGTTGGTTTTAACTGAGCAGTGTGAGACAGCATGTGATCCCCAAGGAAAGGGTATGAAATGCACGAGCCGAGCAGAGGGCTGCAAGGCGCAGCAGCACTCGGGAGGTGGTGAGGATCAAACAGGACCGTGTACACAGACAGATGGTGCCCGCACTGAGAAGTGTCCCCATAGTTCCACCAAAGACAGGCTCCTTCATCCCTCTTGGTTTGATGCATGCTCCCAAGGAAGCCTCTGCGTCACAAACACTCATTGACCACTGACTGTGTCCCAAGCCCTGGGCTCTGGGTGCTGTGTGTAACTGCAGCTACGGAAGCAGGTTCCCACGCACTGCAGACTCAGCCCAGGGAGGGTTCTTAGAGAGGTCATGTCATCCTCCTAAACACATTTCCAGCGCACTCTCAAAGGCTCTTTTCTCACAATCCTCAACAACAACGAAACCACATCAGGAGTATCTGCTCAACTCCCCATGGCAGAGGCCGGGGGTGCTCCCTGCTGAGGCCAGAATCCCAGTCCCCTGAGGTCATCTGAACTGTTGGTCAGAAGTCTGGGACAGCAGTGGCTTAAGCCCCTGGACACTGTCTGGGACTGTGGCCAGCTACAGGAACAGGGAATGATACGAAGGCGATTGCTCCTAACAGCCTAGGAGTGCAGCTAAAATCTCATCAAATTCCAGCCATTCCCCACGACAATATTTTCACCCTTTTCCCAAATCCAGTTTTTCACGAGGAGATTCCCTCCTCTCTTCATCTCCCTCTATCTTACCCTTTCTGCCAAAATTGTTCTCCTTTGGAAACAAATAGTTCTGTTTCTTCTTTGGAATGCCTCGGGAGGTCAGGAACTCTTATCTCCTCCTTCACAACACTCTGGTCACTGCTTGGAATGTGACTTACGTTACTGACCACAGCTTAGGAGAGCAAAACAAAGGCAGGGCTGCCCAGCTGAGCACGAACGGGTGGGCCTGGAGGGAGGGGAAGGTGAGGGCTGAGTTTCTGGCTACCCTCTCCCTGCTCATGCTTCGGACTAGCAAACATTTCATTGCAGCCTTCTCACGGCGGCCCAGGGCTGAGGGGTGACACCGTGGCAGTGATGTCTGAAGAGCCTGAAGGGGGATGTTCTCCTTTTCTGGGATTTGTTGCTGGGATTGCAGGCTTCAGCGCTGACTCACCCACGAGGGCTGGACACAAGCCAAGGAGCAAAGGAACGACGCTTGGGTCACACGCGCTGCCCTTGGCCACGCCAGCTCAGCCTGCTGGGGGCTGGCCAGGGTTCACTGGGCAGGCTGAGCACGACCCAGGGGTCGACACCTTTTTGCAGTTATCAAGGTTTTTTCCTCACTGGGGCAAGAACACATTCCTCTCCAGAGGATGGATTACAAAGCAAATCGTTCCTGCCTCTCTTCAAAGGCCAGCAAATTTAGGAAACTGCTCCTTCCTTCTCCAGAAACTTTAAAATGCAGGCAGGTTTGTTGCCCTCCACACACCCCACTGCCTTACCTGGAGCTCTCCTGAACCTCCAGACCCCGCTATAGTTGGGACCCAGCCTCCTCTGCTTCCTCTTTAATTGGCTGATCCCCAAAGCAGCCCAGAGGACCTTTTCCTTAGAAAGGTTTTACTGGCAATTGCTTCAATGGAAAACAGAAAGGATTACAAAAATAACCCCAGGAATATGACATTTTGAGCAGTTTTACAAAGGTCTTACAATTGCTGACTTCCGGCTCAGACATTAACCCGGACCCCTGCGGGTCCCTTCTGGGCTCTCTGCTAGCTCCTAGACTGATGCAGGATCTTCTGGCTAGTTCTTCCTTCTTCCAGAAACTTCTATCAAGCGCTGAAACTTTGTCCAACCTCCCCACATCCTTCACCCACATGCCTGAAGGGGCAGCTCTCCCAGTTCATGAGGAAGTCATTCCCCATGGCCTTGCCCTGCTGGAAAGTCAACAGGAGAAACTCCTTCATCTCTGAACCCCAAACTGAACACAAACCATCAGCTAGCAAAATCTAAACCATAACTGCCTATAAACCCAGACTGCTAAAGCTGGAAGTGCCCTCACAGAACACTGGATCTACCCTTCTCATTTTGCAGGTAGGAAATGAGGATTCCAAGAGAGGATCTCAGACCTGCGACTGACACGAGTTTCTAGATGTGCCTTACAGTGCGTCACACCTCTCCCATACCTGTATATTTGCCAGCATTTCCAGACCAAAACAAAACTAGGAAGAGAGAAACATTCTCCAAAGAGAATGAACCTTTCCCTCGGGACACTCGGGGTTTCCTCCTAAGGCAGGAGACTGGAAGCCCACAGGACGGGGCCCCTCTGGCCTCTCCCGTGCCTTGCGCCTCACCCACGCACAGCCCCAGAGCTTCTCTCAAGCCCTCCTCACACCCTGCCCCAGCGGCCCCCAGGACTGGGCCTTCTGCTTGTCTGCTACAAGGCCCCTGTCCCCTTTTAACAGGGCTGCTGTCTCATCCTTCAATCTTGTTTCATTGTCCCTTCCTCTGAGGGGCTTTCCCTGATGACTCTCCCACACTCGAGCTCTTTTTTCTTCCTTTCTTGTTTTAGCTTCTTCTCTCTGAAACAAGGTCAAATCCAATCAAACACCCACACCCAAGCTCCCACTCTCAGCATCAGTTGGTGTCTCCTTCACTTGTAGGATGATCTGTCATAACTCTGTGCTTGCTGACTTGAGCTCTGCCTCCTCCGCGAACCTGGGCGCCGCGCAGGACCAGGACTATGCCTGTCAAGGTCACTGCTGTCTCCATAGCTCCTAGCACCGTGGCTGGGCGTCCCATGGATGTGAGGAATGCACGCATGAGTGAGAAGCAATCACAGAGGCAGGACACAGGTTTTAAATACTTACAGCTTTATTAGGAGAAGGCTGTGGTCACCTCAGCAGCCAGCTCCCCTGTATACACAGTATACACAGCCCAGCCAGCACCCAGGCCCTTCCATCCTTCTGCAGCGCATGGAATGCAAAAGAACCAAACAGAACGGCGGGGAGGGAGGGTCTACCAATGAGTGTCAGTGTCTAGTGCTTCCGGGAGCCAACTGCCAGGCAAGGGACACTCAAGTCCCTCAAACTGTCATCAGCTCCTGCCAGACCCCACTCCAGCATGACGAGGTCCATATGAGGGTGTCTGGGCCAGACTCCTCCAATCAGTGCATGCAATGGGCAGAGGAGGCTAGGGAATCCTGAGCCCAAAGCCATATTGGTCCATCCCCCTGAAGAAGTTGTTGGAGCTTTCAGAATGTTCGTCTTCTTGTGTAGACATGAGACACCGCTGTAATCTTGTGTAGACATGAGACACCGCTGTAACTTTCCTCCATCACCAGAAACCTGTGCCTTGAGTCTAGTCTCTGCGCAGCCCTCGAGGGCATGGTTGGATTAAGGAAATAGTCAAAGGCAAGCAAGACAAACTCCCTAGGTTGTCTTGGTCATGCGTCTTTTAAAAGGGGAAAGAAGAAAAAAGAAAAAAACACCACAACAGATAAAAGCACTGAGGCCTGGCTTGTGTCAGGAGCCAGAGTGGTTGTCCTTCCTTGAAATGGTTTGTAAGTACTGATGGCAAAAGCTGCTCTGCTCTACTGGAGGCCAGCCTCCTACCGATGGCACCTCTCTTCCCACCCACCCACCCCCCCTGCCATCCCGCACAGCCCCCATGCCACCCTCTCCTCCTCAAGGAGGGAGTGCACCAAGCACAGGGCGCAGTGCTGTCGTCAGCTAGCAAGGATCTGCTTCTGCCTGGTACCCTGGTCCCTTTTGTCCCTGTAGCTCCACAATGGTCACTGGCACAGAGGGCTTCCTCTTCACTTAGTCCTTCAGGGGTAACTGCAGCCCTGCCTCAGAGACTGGCACCCCCTCTGCCCCTGCATGAACTCCGTCCAAGGGCTCCAGCCCAGCATTAGACCCGGGTGAGAACATCATCGCAGAGGCTTGGCTGGGAGTTGGTTTGTGGATTCTGACTATTAGGGAAACCCACAGAAAAGAACTGAACTCTTCTGTCCCAGGAAGACACATGCTTTGATCTTAGCTCAATCAAATTCTCCACTGAGGTCCTGGATTCATCACCTACACTCAGAAGCAGAATATCCCGTGTACACAGTGGGGCATCTGAACCTTCAAGAAACACCCTGCTTAGCCAAAGAAGCTCTAACCCCAAAATATCTCCCCACTTGGAGCTATAGAAAATGCCTGTTTCTATTTTCCTGACCTGTCTATAAGACAGACAGGTCTCCAGCAGTTCATACTAGTGGCTGCCAGGCCCCCTGGGTCAGTCATCGATTCTTGGTGCCTCCTGAAAGCTACTCCCAAGGAGTCTGAAGAAAGAGGCCCCGTCTTTGGCTTTGGAGCCCAGCAGGGGGCTGGGCTATGGGGAGCAGGAAGCCACACAACATACCCTCATTTCTGTGGCTGGAAGCTCAGTCTCCGAAGACTGAGTGTGGTGGAAGGACCAGGTCACCACTGCCCTGGGGGGGGCTACAGCTGGGTTCCTAGAGGGTATAATCTGAGGTAGCAAACAGTGGAGAAGCGAAGGCCTGGGATACCATGTGACGTACCCAGGGCAGACAGCAGTAGCTGTTGGAATGAAGACGAGTTTATAGGCACACAGATGTTCAGCACCTAGCCCTCAGAGGCACGCCCCACCCCCCACAATGGGTGCAGGCCTGTGGCCGCTGTCAGGGCTGTCTGAGGTGACACAGACCCTCCGACATCAGCCTGCATATATGTGCCTCTCTGGAGGAGGAAGCCATCAGAACTGCAGCCTCCTCCTCCCTATCCCAGGGTGACATCCCCCAAAGCCAGGCCCAGAGCTCAGCACCAACCCCAGTCCAGTGACAGCAGAACCCTCCAGAACTTTCAGAAAACTCCCTGCATCGGCCACAGACTCCATCGCCCCTAGCTAATGTCAACATCTTTCTGTAATGGCCGGCTCCATCTTGAAGAAGACAGCAGGCTCCCTACTGACTTTCCCCCCTCCCTGCAGGGCCTCAGACAACACTTCCGTGGCAGCCCCCCCACCAGTCCTACACCCTGCACATCAGAGGAAGGAGAGGCTGCTTCTTTAAGGGAGGGCCAAGAGTGCAGGACGAGAAACCTCAGGACTCCCTGTGCACATCCACGTCTTCCAAGGTGGAGTGCCAGGCTCCAGGGGCCCTAATCTCATTCTCCCCATGGCTTCTGCCCAGCCCCAGCCAGCTTTTATTGCTTAGTCCATGTCAGTTCAAAAAAGAAGGTGGGCTAAAAGCACCGTGAAAACCCTGCCTCATTCAGACATGGCTCAGAGCCCATGGGGCCACCTGAGGGTGCCAAGCTGCTGAGACATGGCTCTTCCAGCAGCCTGTGGCCTCCCTTCCGGGGGCCGGGGTCCCTGAAGTTCTGCCTGGAAGGTGCCCATCCTCCAAGTCCCTTGGAAACTGGGCCTCAGCACCTTCTGCCCTGCACCTCAAAGCCTCTTCCCGCAACCGGCCCGAGGAGCGGGGCCTGAGGTAGACTGTGCGGGAGTTCCTGGACTTCCCTCTGCCCAGTCCAGGGAGGAGGAGGGAACCTCTCGCCCCAGCCCATGGTCCTTGTCCCTGGATGTGGGTGACATCGTGGCGTGAGCCCCTGGCCACCGTCCTCTGCCCACTACTCCAGCTGGCAGAATGCTGGCACATCAGTGGGGTGGAGAGTGAGGGGGAGAAAGGGATGACCCTGCTCAGCACGGCCTCAACACGCAGAAATCCAGCTCCTGGGGCTTGCGGCGCAGGTTGCACTGGTCCCGGGCCAGCAGCCGGCCTCCGTGGCCCACGCACTTGAGCGGGCGCCTCTTAAACCCCCGGCCGCAGCTCTTGGAGCAGGGTGACCAGGCGCTGAGCTCCCAGGTGGGGCAGGGCTCCCCACAGGCTTGTGTGTCCACGGGCCGATGGGCTGCATCACAGGCAGGGACCGTGCGCTGCCCCGGGGAGCCCCGGCAGTCCACCGCCCGCTTCTGCAGGCCGCTGCCGCAGCTCACAGAGCACGGCCCCCAGCTGCCTGCCACCCAGCGTGCAGCGGGCCTGTCGTCCGGCTGCTCCACCTGGTTGGAGAGGCTGAGGACGCTGTTGTGCAGGACAGAAGGGCCCCGGGGGTCCTTGGGATGGGAGGACTTGTCCTCCCGAGGCTCTTTGGGCAGATAGAAGGAGTAGCGGACCCGGGGCGGTGTCATCTTCCCCACGGAGAGAACCTCCACGGTCAGCGGCTCCAGGATGGGCCGGGAGGCCTGCAGGCTCTCCACCGCTGTGCCCGTGCCGCTGTACCGCAACAGGCTGCCCTTCACCACCAGGTCCCGCTCCACTGCCGACACCACGAAGTGCCCGTTGAGCAGGTACTTGCCTTGGCTGTTCTTCAGAGCCAGGTAGTTGTCATCCCCAATCAGCCCCTTGTAGCCGCGCTGGCGGATGTCGATGCTGGACGCGCCTGCGGGGATGGCCACCACGAAATTGTAGCCATGCCTGGGGTGGGAAACGGGGGTTGTGCATTAGACAGAAGCCTGGACCTAAGGACCTCACCGCTCCAGGATCTGTTTCCTCAGTAAACCTAGCTTTTGGTGAATTCTGGCATGGGAGGAAAAGCACGGGTCTGGGAGTCAGAGAGGTCCCTGCCCCTTGGCGATTGGTGCTGGGTAAGGTGCTGAGTTTCTCCAAGCCTCCATGTCCTCACCTGTAAAGTGGAGCTCAGAATTCCACACACCTCATTGAACTGCAGGGAGGATTGAGTCCACCGAAGCACATAAAGCATGTAGCATGGTGCCTGGCACACATCAAGGATGTGTAGACATCTGCCACGAGGACGAGGAGGAGGAGGAGGACGAGGAGGAGGAGGAGGACGACGACGACGAGGGGTGGGGCGGGGGGATAAGTCCAACATCCTGGAACCTGAGGCTAGGAGCTCAACGCAGTGAGAGGACACTGGCCCTGGAGGCAGGGACGCAGATCCAGCCTGGCTCACACGCCAACTCCTGGCAATTTTAAGCAAGCCAGTGTCTCTGGGTTCTGGTGTCCTCATCTGCATAATGAGTGGGTTAAGCTAAATGATTTCTAAGGCTCCTTCCAGCTCCAACAGGCTGTGAAAAGAACATCTGCCATTTAACCAGTGAGGTGAGCCTGGGGTATGTGCCTCCTACTCCCCATGTGGCCTCCCCACCACTGGTCCCTGCGAAGCACAGCCTGGAATGCCATGTGTCCCTGGTGCCGAGCTCCCAGAGATGGGGCTGGGCATCCTCCCTGCGCATCCCCACCCAGGGGCTCAGGAGAGGGTGTTGTGTCCAGGAGCACAGCCAAGGCTCCAGGACAGCCATCTAGGCCTTTCCATCACCAGCACCTGGACTCCCAAATTTTCCAGGCCAACCACAGCCCCCACTCCCAACTGGGACCTCAGGTGCCCTGCCTGCCCCCTCTTCTTCCAGAACGTGGATCAGGGCTTTCCAAGGAGCATGTGTTTGACCTCAGGAAGCTCAAGCTGGGGGGCCCAGATTCTGGAGCTAGGACTAGATGCCCAGGGCTGTCCAAGACGTGAAGCCTCCTTCAGTCCCAGCCACTCACTTGCTGTCTCTTGGCAGTTTATTGCCATTCTCACCTCAATCTGATCCCCAAGGTCAGGGCCTCAAGTCCAGGGAGAGGCTGGCAGCTGTCACATTCAGCCTCATCAAGGTGAAGGAGTATTGGGCATTTATTATGCACCAGGTGCGGTGCTAACTATGTTACTTGGACTAACTCCCTTATTCCTCACAAAAGCACACATGTAATATATTAGTATTATATCCACTTTACAAGTGGGGACATCTAGAGACCTGGAGATTGAGTTCCTTTGCCCAGGGTCATCCAGAAAATGGGTAACTGTGATCTGAATCAGGTCAGTCTTACTCTAGAACATTATACAGACCCTAACAACTCTGCCCACCTTCCTGAATACCGTCTCCTGTTAAGTGGGTCTTCCCCCAGCATTCGTCTTTGTTTGTTGAAAGAATGAATGAATGAGTGAGTGAACGAGTGAGTGCAGGACAAGCAGCCCTAGATGGGTGGCCTCTGCAGCAAGGGTACTGGCTGGATCTGACATTTACCCCAATCTAACCCAAGCTTCCAATGCCCTGGGGAATTCCACCTCCCTCCCTTTGCTCCCTGGCAGCACCTTCCAGGACCCCAACTCACATGGGCTTGGTGAAGAGTCCTGTCACCTTCTTGCAGCTCTTATTGTCTCCCCCACACACCCCACACTTGTCGAACCTCTTCTTGGAGCCCAGGTTCCCATCACAGCCAGCCTTGATGCACTTGCCTTGGACACAGACGGAGGTGGAGTCAGGAGAGCACAGCGTGCCGTCCACCACCTGCAGTGCCCCAGAAGGGGAAAAAGAAGGAAGAGCAGAGCAGCTCAGCCGATGCTCCCCCAAACACCTGGTCCTTACTTTGTTCTCAGGCCCCAGGTTCACTCACCTTGGGTGCCAGCACATAGAAGTAGCCAGTGCCATTGGCTCGGCAGATGAGCTTGCACTTGTCCCGAGGAGACACGCCTGAGTACTTGGGCACCCATGCCACAGCCAGAGTGAGCCGGTTGGTGCTGTGGTTGTAGCCATTGAAAGCCTCACACTGCTCCTCCCGGAAGCTCTTTCCGGAGGCTAGGGAGGGAGAAGCATAAGAAAGAAGTTGAAGGGAAGGGCTGAGGCCGGTGCAAAGGACAAGCCTCTCTCCCAGCCTGCCATGGCTCTCTTAGCCCTTCCCACCCTTGTCACCAAAGCTGCAACCTTCCCCCATCTCACAGCACTAAAGCAGGCTGGGCCCAAAGGAGCCAGGGCGCAGATGAAAACACATCCCCTGAGCTATGCACCACCTTCTCCAGTAACCCAGCCTCAAACTCCCTGTAGGTTGCAAACTATTTTCAGAATAATGTAACTCAGTGCATAAAGTAAATTACCCAGATTAACGACAACACCAGTTACATTTGCTACACAACTCTCAATACATTTTGAAACAAGTCTGTGATATATGTGCTTTTTTGTTAACGCATTAAATATGATTCAGGGCCGAGCACAGTGGTTCATGCCTGTAATCCCAGCACTTTGGGAGGCCGAGGCGGGCAGATCTCCAGAGGTCAGGGGTTCAAGACCAGCCTCACGAACATGGTGAAACCCCATCTGTACTAAAAATACAAAAATTAGCCAAGCATGTTGGCAGGCGCCTGCAATCCCAGCTGCTCAAGAGGCTGAGGCGGGAGAATGGCTTGAACCTGGGAGGTAGAGGTTGCAGTGAGCCGAGATCACACCACTGCACTCCAGCCTGGGCAACAGAGTTAGTGAGACTCTGTCTCAAAAAAAAATATATACATATATATGATTCAGTAATGAACCTGAAAACTACTATAATTTTGAAGTAAGGATGAGCTTAAACAGCATTTTGAAAATGCTGCAACAACCAAAATGTCATGTCATCAAATATCCATGATTCCTACTGATGACAAAGTCACACGTACTTCTACTACTATTGTAGTTTTGTTGCCTAACTGAAAGGAATACTAAATTTCAGATAGAAAGGTAGTTTAAAAAAATACTAATTTCTCTCTGAAAGAAATACTAAATGTTAGATTGAGACATTAATAAAAATAGAGATGTAATTTTTTTTCCCCACCAAGTTATTGGGCTCTGGACTCCTGCTTACAAAGATGGGCTGGGCAGGCCTCAGCTAAGAGGACTTCTAGTGTCTCATTCCCATGATCCATTTAGTCTCCCAGGCTAAGCATCCAGAAGGAAACACCCTTGCCAAAGGTGAGTGGAAAGAGGAATGATCCCAAGAAGAATCTGCACCTCTCCACTTCCAGGCTTTGTCCTGAAGGTTAGAATCTTGACTGCAGTCCCTTCGTCATCAATAGGAATCCATGATGGAAATACTAGGCTACCTGAATTACCTGTATACCCAATGACCTGGAGGCCTTGCATTACACGGAGTAGGGGTGGGGTAGGGGTGACCTCCAGCCTCTCCTCCCCTGGGCCCAGGCCACCACTGCTCTCCCCGCCTCA
This sequence comes from Colobus angolensis palliatus, assembly GCF_000951035.1. Classification (NCBI taxonomy): domain Eukaryota; kingdom Metazoa; phylum Chordata; class Mammalia; order Primates; family Cercopithecidae; genus Colobus; species Colobus angolensis. The sequence goes on along the minus strand of NW_012114455.1, from coordinate 6,040,753 downwards.
CCTGAGCTGGGGCAGGGTTCCAGGTTGCAGGATCGGTATTTCACCCTCACTCCCTCGCAGTACTTGCCCCCGTTGGCAGGAATGGGGTTGGTGCACTGCCTCCTGGCCAGCTGCACGCCCCCACCACATGTGCGCGAGCAGGGGCCATAGGGCTCCCATTTGGCCCAGGAACCGTCCACCTGTGAGGAAGAGCCTGTTATACTCCTTGGCGGACCCAGGTGCCACACCCAGCCCCTTAGCCCATAGAAAAGCTGCACTGTACAGCCTTCAAGTTCTCATCCCACCTTCCTGGAATGAAATTCATGTTGCATAATGAAGAAAAAAACAATAAGCAAATGGCCAGTGTACACCGAGCCCACCCAACGTTCCAACCAACTAATTAGCAAACAGCAACTGCTCCCAGATGCAAAGGAGGCGTGCAAAAGAGAGGCCTCGCTGGGCAGTGGAGTGATACAGATGTGTTTCCTTTTTTTTTTTTTTTTGAGGCAGAGTCTCCTTCTTTTGCCGAGGCTGGAGTGCAATGGTACAATATTGGCTCACTGCAACCTCCACCTCCCAGGTTCAAGTGATTCTCCAGCCTCAGCCTCCCGAGTAGCTGGGATTACAGCTGCCTGTTACCATGCCCAGCTAATTATTTTGTATTTTTGATAGAGATGGGGTTTCCCCATGTTGGCCAGGCTGGTCTCAAACTCCTGACCTCAAGTGATTCGCCCATCTCAGCCTCCCAAAGTGCTGGGATTACAGGTGTGAGCTACCGCACCCAGTCAGACGTGTTTTCAATAGACTCCACCCATACCACACCACCCTAGTGGGCTTGAGCAATGGCAAATCCTCCTTAGCCTTCCAGTGCTTCACTTGCAAAAATGGGGTGGATAATACTAATAATACTTGGGCCTGATATCAGGTGGATGATAGAAGTGACCTAACGGGCATGACAATTCCCAGCACCACGCTGGCCCTGGCAGAAGTTCAGAGATTCCTCTAATCTCACAGCTTGCCGGGAATAAAATAAAAAAACAAAAAACGTTCCCTTTATTTGTTGTCAGTGCATTCACAGGCATCTCTAAGGCACGGCCAGCCCCCAGCCTTGCGGATAAAAAATGTCACCATAGATATGTGAATGTTTTTATTCCTTAGTGTTCGATAATTCAGACTTGACGCCAGACCAAACTGATCTTAACCTCAATCGGAGGCTGTATTTGAGAAAGTTTCACCATGAACCATTCTAATGTTTCTTTTAAGAAGTGATAAAGATAAGACACTATTAAGCAATCCTAAAACTCGATTTGGCTTCAGGGTGAATTGTGCAGTGTTTTGGAGGGCTTTTTTTTTTTTTTTTAAGTTTTTTTTAACAGGGTAGAAAGAGAATAAAATTTACAGTGCCCATGATGTTTTCCTTAGAATGACAGTGAAATGAGTGTGGATCCCCTGAACACGCATCAGCTGAGCAATAGAGGAAGCAGCCCAGCTGCTGTACTCGCCGGGAATTAAAACTCTGCCACCGACCGTCCACACAGTGCCTAAGCCTAACTCACATGGAACTAAGCAGGAACTGGCTGCATGTAATAGAAACACTTTAACCTGTGTACATATCCAGCATATTTATTCAATCTCCCCTTTTGTCAGATAGTTCTTGTTTCATTGCGTCAACACCTGTTTGATCCTATAAAAAACCACCACCGCCACCCTCCTTCAACCCTGCTGTGGTCTCAAACTACTCAAACTAGTGCCTCACCTCATTCCACCCTTTCAGTCCCTGAGAGTGTCACCCACATTGGCTCTTTCCTCATACTCACTCCCCAGAGCCTGGCACTGTGCGTTTTGTCCCCATCCCACCCCGGAAGCTGCCCTCTCAAAAGCCACAATGGCCATGTGAAGACTAAAAGAGTGTGCCTAGGCCTCGTGATCTCCAATTCTTCTTCAGCATGTAGCACTGTTCCTGCAGTTTCTGAGACAACGCTACCTGGTTTTTATTTGGTATCACTGCTTCCTATTCGTACAAAAAACGTTCACTGTGCTCCCGCCCTGTGCCATTCACTCATTCCTTAGCCAAACACTTGTGGAAGTCCCTGCCCTCAGAGCAATTACTCCCTGGTGGGGAGACAGACAATAAAAATGAATCCGGGAATGCAGAGTGTCGGTGGGCTTCCAAGCAGGTGGGAGGGAGGAGTTGGGAAGGGCTGCTCTGGATTACGGGGGACTCTCTTGTGCCTGAAGGATGTACAGGTGGCATAAGCCATGCAGACATCAGAGAAAGGGCATTCCAAGCAGAGGGAGCAAGTGCACAGGCCCTGAGGGGCGGGGGATGAGCCTGAAGTGCGCCAGTGTCACTAGGGCCAACAAGGCAGCGAGAAATAGGACCCCTCATTCTGAGCCACGGCAAAGTCCCTAGAGGGCGCCGAGCAGAGAAGTGGCATAACCTAAGGTGCATTTCAACAGAGCTGCCATGGTGGGAATCATCTGTAAGGAGTAAGAGCAGAAGCAGGGAGACCAGTTAGAGGTAACTGCATTAATCCAGGGGACGGGGGGTGGTGGCTGGGGCCAGGGTGAGAGCAGATGAAGTGCTGAGAAATGATCCTAGATCTGCCTTGAATATCTTCAAGGGACGTGGAGATACAGGGTGTGAAGCATATGAGAGAAATAAGAGTTTCAGCTTGAGCAACCGGAATATGGAGTTGCCAGCGCAGCTTCAGGGGAGATGGCCGGGAGCTCAGTCTCACCGACGCATGCATAAGACGCTAATCAGGTGTCCAATGGCCACATCCAGATTCCCTTGCAGATGCAAGTCTGCAGGTCAGGAGCGAGGCCTGGGCTGAAGATGCAAATTTGGGGGTCTTCAAGCTCTAGATGGTATTTAAAGCCATGGTCTGGATGAATCAGCGAAGAGACTGAGTGTGGATGGTGAAGAGGGAAAGGACTGAGTCCCGAAGCACTCCACACTTTAGAAAAGGAGAGTAGAGGCCGGGTGCGGTGGCTAACGCCTGCAATCCCAACACTTTGGGAGGCCGAGGCGGGCAGATCACCTGAGGTCAGGAGTTCGAGACCAGCCTGGCCAACATGGTGAAACCCCGTCTCTACCAAAAATACAAAAATTAGCCGGGCGTGGTGGCGGGCACCTGTAATCCCACCTACTCAGGCGGCTGAGGCAGGAGAATTGCTTGAACCCGGGAGGTGGAGGTTGCAGTAAGCCGAGATCATACCACTGTACTCCAGCCTAGGCAACAAGAGCAAAACTCCATCTCAAAAAAAGAAAAGAAAGCAAAATGAGAGCATAAGGAAGAGGCAGTAAAGGTAATGAGAAGGGGAGGAGGACAACCGAGAGGCAGTGGAGACCCTGTTCCAGGGGCCAGACCTCTGGGCTGCCACAAATGCTGCTGGTCTGCTGGGCGATGGGAGGAAAGGTAACAGTCACTGAGCTTCGTGATGTGCAGGCCATTTGGTAGCCTTCATAAGAGTTGTTTCGGAGAAATGATGGCAGTCAAAGCCTATTTGGAATGGGCAGCAGAGAAAAGTGGGGAGATGGAATTGGAGACAGCAAGCTTGTACAACTCCTTCCGGGAACTTGCTATGAAGGGAGTCAGAGAAACAGACCACCAAGGAAGTGGGATGGTAAGAAGTTTTGCTTCAGATGGGAGAAATTGCAACAGATTCGTATTCTAAAAGGCATGATTCAGCTCAAGATTGGGAAATACTGGCACTGCAGGAGACAGAGAATTGATCAGCAATGTCTTTAACAAGCGAGAGGGGATGGGGTTCCTGCGCAAAGCACACAGCGTGGCCTCAGATCAGAGCAGGGACAATTCAGCCACTGTAAAGGGGACAGTAGGGGACAGTGGAGAACAGGCGCAGAAGCAGGTCGGGGGGTGGGTGGAAGTTCCCTTCTGATTACTTGATTTTTTTTCCCTTTGGGAAATGAGAAGAAAGGTCATCGGTGAAAGTTGAAAAGGAGGAAGAAAGAGTTGGTAATGGCGGGAGAGAGGTGATGGTGGGTGTGAACTAATGGTTCAGGAGGTTGGGAGAGTAACCAACTGGGGAAATGAAATAATGTGACTCCTGGACAGGATTATGGGCCCACCTAAATTTCCGGGTCATCAATTTATTTTACTTTTTTCTTACTTTTTCTTTTTCTTTTTTTTTTTTTTCTTTGAGACGGGATCTCACTCTGTCACCTAGGCTGGAGTGCAGTGGCGTAATCATGGCTCAATGCAACCTCTGCCTCCCATGTTCAAGCGATCCTTCTGCCTCAGCCTCCTGAGTAGCTAGAACTACAAGCATCTGCCACTACGTCCCACTAATTTTTGTATTTTTTGTAGAGAGGGGGTTTTGCCATGTTGCCCGGACTAGTCTCAAATTCCAGGACTCAAGGGATCCTTCTGCCTCAGCCTCCCAAAGTGCTGAGACTACAACTGTGAGCCACTGTGCCCAGCTCAGATCACAAATTTAAACTGAGACCAGTGAACACAATTGCATGTTTTTCTCCAACCACAGTCACCTGTGTAAGCACAATTGAATGGGTGAGTGAGTTGGAGTCAACCCAGATGGTGGCTTATCCAAGTGAGTTTGATGCAAACACACAGGGGCAAGGGAGTCAAGAGTGTACGCAAGGGAGTGATTTCAAAAATGGACTGTGGAATTTCAGCTCACGAAGGAGGAGGTGAGGGCACCAGAAGGGTGAGGCATGATGGCAAGGTTGTTGCAGCAATGGATTGTAGGCCCAGATGGGATTGAGGAATTGTTGGAATCCAAATCCCAGAGGGAGTCATCTGGGAAGACAGGGCCTTGGTGGTCAGAATGGGATTCCTGAAACAGACCTGCGGGAGCTGCAGTGATTTGTAAGACATGCTTTACGATCTGACCTAGGCCAATGAGGGCAGTGACTTCCATGAAGGTTTCCTGGAAAGTTTCAGTTCAAACAGGGTGACCAAGCGATTTTAAGAGGTGGAGGAGGTAGATCTTGCCTAATCATAGACTGAGAATGCCAGAAAGTGTGGAAAGACGGTGCTTCTCAGATCGCATTTTCTCTATCCAATATTATCTTAACTTGTCTCTGCATCCTCCAGCCTCATCTTCCCAGGAGGAGGCACTGACCACATACTGCCTGTCCTCAGGACCTTCTAACGCCTGGCAATCACGATGGCTGCCGTCTGGCCCCAAACAACCTTCCCGAAGGCAGTTCCCATAGAGCCTTCATCTACGAGGCCCTGCAGCTCACTCCGACTCGCCCAGGACCTCCCTGCCTTGCTCTGTTTCTGCCTACAGGGATCCTACTTATCCCTCAGGCTCTCTTCAAATCTAACCTCCTCCTCCAAGTTTTCTCAGTCCCCTCTCATCATCATTCATCTCTTGAGCCCTGTTCTCCTGTGACATGTTTTCATTCTTCTGTCCTTCTGCATAACACGTGCCTCTCTGTGTCTTGTATCACAGCTACACTTCGAGCTTCCCCACTTGACTATGAGCTCTCCGAGGCATGGCCTGTGTTTCCTTTCTTTTTCTGACCACCACAGTATCTCACCCAGTTCCCTGAACACAGTGGGTTGTTGCCTAGCAAACGGTTGAAGGTTTAATTAGATATGTATCCCCAGAACACAGAAAAATATTTTAAATAATTCTGTGCCATACTCATCTCAGGGAAATTGATAATGTGCTTGGTGGATGCTTTTTTGTGATGTTGACTCTGTGCCCAGAGGCAAGTCCTCCCCGAGCTGAGAACAGGGATGGGAAGGGACAGTCAGCTCCAGGATCCAGGAGGAAGACAGACCTCTTTTTCCTGCCCAGAAAAGTACAAATTCCTCTCCTACTCCCAAAACAAGACCTGAAGAAGACAGAGTTAATACATTCAGAGAATATTTGGGATTCTGAATGTTCTTGTTTGGTTCCTATTTCTGTTTATCAGGAGGGAAAACAAGTGTTGTTCAACTATGTTTCTGCTAAAGAAAAACAGCAATTACAACAGAAATGGACGCTTGGTTCAGAATGCAGCCAGTTCCTGAGGCTTGCCCAGGGCTTTGCTTCACTGCAGTTCTAAGCCCCATTCCTGCACATGGTCCCCAGCTCCCTGGGTGTGGAACACGCTGGGAAAGAGTGGATGTGGGAAGGAAGGGAGGAGCCAGCGAGTGAGCCGCTTCTAACACTAGGTGTTCAGCTTTGAGCCCAGAGCTCCTCCCCAAGTAGGACGAGGCCCGGAGCTCAGGGCTGAGACCCCAACTCCCGTTGAAGGCTTTTCCCCATGTGTCTGAGGCGTCTCCAAGTCCTCTGACCTGCCATAGCTTCTCTCTCCAGTCTTAAGAGTCAAGAAGGGGACAGGACTATATAGAGGGCAGTGCAGGCACAGCTCAGCAATGCAACAGTGATGATCCCATGGCCCGTCTGTGCTAGGCAGCTTCCTGATGAAGACCGAGGGCAGGGGAGGCCCCCAGGTCTCCGTCCCTCCTCCCAGCAGTCCCGAGCACAGCTCCAGAATTCACTCACCCTGTGCCTGTTGAGGTTGTGTCTCTCCACGCAGGCCCCTTTGAGGCAGAACTTGCCCTCGCCACAGCTGGTGCCATCGGCCCAGGGGAAGTGGCGGGTCTGGCACACCATCTGTCCCTTGGCCTTCCCAGTGCACCACAGCTTGGTGCAGTACTGCATGTAAGGACAGGGCTTGGAACCCACGCCAAAGGCCAGCTCGCACTGCTGGCTCAGGGTGTAGCTGGCACCGGGCAGATCCTCGGGCAGGGAGATGGGCTTGCTGGGTTGGTCCAGGAGGCAGTCACCTGCAGAGAGCCAAGGGCGTTCGTTAGGATGAGCTGGGAAGATGAGGTTTGGCTAGCCCAGGGCAACAGGAATGCACTCACGTCAGAGCCCAGCTCCGAGGGGGCACACACACCTAACGTACAGAGGACGGAGAAGCGAGCACCTCCACCAGGGGCAGCAGCAAAGCCTCCTCCGAGGCGGCCTCACTGCCCTCCCGCCGTCCTGGCTTACCGTGCCCGCTGTCCAGGAAGTCAGTGATGATGGCAGCACTGCAGGCTGACCAGGGGTTGGCGCGGTCGATCTGGATGAGGGTCGGGGACATCATGTGGTTGGCTCGGAGCTTCCCAAACACCTCCTCACAGACTTTCACATTGTCATGGGGCATGTTGAACACGTGGCCTGTGGGGTGAGGCAAGAGGACTGAGAGGGCAGGAGGAAGGACATGGGGGTTGGAGGGAGGAATGGGGCAAGGGAACTAGAAAGCATATGTCAGCGGTTTTCAGGCTGGTCATTGCCACCTATCAATAGACTGCTTTCAAATGTCCTCAAGATCATGTTCTTGTGTTTTCTGTCCCCTGCATCAGGCTGTGGGCTCCCTGACAACAGAATGTATGTCCTTGTCGTTAACATGGTGTCCCCACAGTGCCTAAGTGCTGAGACACTCTACTGAGGGGCTCAAACCCCGTCGCCGGCCAGTGGGGCTGGAGCGATCGGAAAAAGTACAACAAAGCTGCTGCTAAGGCTCACTGTGCCCTGAGAAGGGGTCCTAAGGCTTCAGAGCACAAGGGGCAAAGACACGTGTCTCCCACCCTCCAGGGCGTCCCAGGCAAACCCAGAAGCCCCCAGGAGGCGCTTATCCAGCCTTACCCAGCTCGTGGGCAGTGGTGAAGGCGGATGGAAGCCCATCGTCCTCAATGACAGAGCAGCTTCTCTTGGGGTCGCACATGGTGCCCACGTCGGCCATGCCCAGGGTGTCACAGGTGGTGGCTCCACACAGGTCCTGCCGGGTGGGGGAGAAGCAGAAGCCAGCCCAAAGTTAGAGACAGCGACAGAAGGGACCTGAAGGGAAGAAAGGGCATCCTATGGGACATTCCAGCTCATCTCATTCCAGCCTCACCAGGCCCAGCACCTTCCAGCTGGGCCCTTCTTCCCAGGAGGCTGTGGGGCTGTTCACAGAATGAACCCAGGCTGAGGGGGAAACTCAGGAAGGGCTGTTCACAGAATGAACCCAGGCTGAGGGAGGAAACTCAGGAAGGGCTCCGTGGCTCACCAAAAGACTTTGCCTAAACCCTATGCAGGGAGGTCCCCTGGGAGGAAGTTAGGAGGTACCAAATTAAACTACAAGGGCCACTACTTTACAGAGAGATAGCCCTCCAGATCAGAAAAGCAGTGACTCCCATAGCCAGGGGAGGCTCGCTGAGGCAACAGGGAGGAAGCCAGTCCCATTCCCACCCAGAGGCAGCTTTGAGCAGCCTCAGTCTTTGCTGGGCTGCCTTTTGGCCAACCACAAATTAAGTTCAGATTCCCAGCCAGAGGGCTGCCGGCCAAGGAACCACCCATGCCAGCAATTTGGCTGCCTTAGACTGGGACGAAGCAGTGAGGTGAACACAAGTCCCCATTCAGACACAGTTTCATTGGCTACAGAAGCACAAGGGGACACAGGCTCAGTGGCTGTTAGGAAGAAAGATACATGAAATAGAGGGATGGCCAGCTAAGCAGGAACCCTCGTTTTGTACTGAAGCTTAACTTGGCTGCAGAACCTAGGGCCTCCAGCAGCAAACCCTGACAGGAAGTATTCCCAGGGGACACCAAAAGGCAGGATAGGGCTTCCGAGGTGAATCTCTCAAATAACTTACTGAGTGTTGTTGGCCAGAAACACTGCCAGATACCTTAAAAACCCAAGAGTTGGAAATAGGATGAGACACTTGTGTACATTCTGCTCCTCTTAAGAAGACATGTGTTGGGTCAGGCACCGTGGCCCACACCTGTAACCCCAGCACTTTGGGAGGCCGAGGCAGGTGAATCACCTGAAGTCAGGAGTTCGAGACCAGCCTGGCCAACATGGAGAAACCCTGTCTTTACTAAAAATACAAAATTAGCTGGGCGTGGTGGTGCATGCCTGTAATCCCAGCTACTAGGGAGTCTGAGGCAGGAGAATCACTTGAACCTGGGAGGCAGAGGTTGCAGTGAGCCAAGATCGCACCATTGTACTCCAGCCTGGGCGACAAGAGCAAAACTCCAACTCAAAACAAAAAGAAGGAGAAGAAGAAGAAGATGTGTGTTGAATCAGTGATGCTGGTTCTCTCTTCATTACATCGCTGCCTTCAATGCATAAGGCATTCTGCATTTCACAGGAAGCTACTACATGTGTCACCTCATTTAATCCTCACAATAGGCTTATGATGCAGATATATTATTATATCTATTTGTCAGAGGTGGGAACTAGGCGCATGCCCACAGTTCATCACGGCCATGATGTGTTAAATGCTGACACTGTGCATGCACTTTACACGAATGGCCCTATTTAATCCTCACAACATCCCATTGAAATAATGACTATTACTACCACCTTCCACAGGCAAAGAAGCACACGTCTGCATGCATGTGCATGTATATGCGAGGTCGCATGTACATCTGTGTACGTGCTGGCAAGGGGCGAAGGTGGGCAGCAGCACAGCGCAGGGAGCCGGGAGCCAGGGGGCATGGGAGGAAAAGCGGTCAGAGTACAGAAAATCAGCAAAATTTAATCCAAAGCACTCAGAGGTTTACCACCTGAGCAGTCAAACTTGGCTTCCCACGGTCAGGTGATAGTCACACCTCCTAATGAGTAACAGTTATTTCGAGGGTGACCAGCCTGAACCCGGGTGCACCAGAGGCAATGACGTGTGCCCTGCACACCCAGCCAGGTCTGCCGCCTGTGCTTGCTGGAAGCATTTCTTCCACTTCTAGGAGCCCCACGGAGGACTTCAAACGCCCTTCTCTTCCCATATTCTTTCGTCTTCAAAGACTCACTCTCCCAGAAAGCTTTCCTTCCCAAGAGCTCTGAAACCTAGAAAACAACCACTGTCAAACCTTGGGAGGCGCCTGGGCACAGTGGCTCATGCCTGTAATCCCAGCACTTTGGGAGGCCAAGGAGGCAGATCACTTGAGTCCAGGAGTTCAAGCCCAGCCTGGGAAACATAGTGAGACTCCATCTCTACAAAATATAAACAAAATTAGCCAGGCATGATGGTGCATACCTGTAATCCCAGCTACTCAGGAGGCTCAGGTGGGAGGATCACTTGAGCCTGGGAGGGTAATGCTACAGTGACCCGTGATCACGCCACTGCATTCCAATCTGGGTGACAGAGCAAGACTCTGTCTCAAAAAACAAAAAACAAAACAAAAAAAAAAACTTGGGAAGAGACCTTCACCTGACCAGCAGTTTAGGGAATGTGACAGCTGAGGAACATGGATCAGCGTGTGAACTATGGGGAAGGGAGCCAAGATGAGGAGGGCAGGGATGAAGGCTCTTGCAAGGGCATAGTGAAGGAGGTAGGCGTAGAATGGGTGTAGTGTAAGACCCAGCAAGGCTGGGGCTCCGGACGTTCTAGCCCAGCAGTTGCAGCCTGTGGGGGCAGGCACCTACGCTTGCCTCTGGGCTGCCCTGCACGCTCACTGCTCCCTGTGTAAGAGGGAGAGGGTGTGGAAATAAGAATCAAGAAGTCTAGATTCTGGTCTCGGCCCCATCACTAAGTAGATGTGTGACTTTATCCAAGTCCTCTCTCTCTCTGGGGCCTTGGTTTCCTGCTCCGGGGAAGGGCCAGCTTTCAACTAGAGCCTGAATCAACCAGCGCTTTCCGCCTCTGCTCCTTCCCCAGTCCCAGAGCATGCAGCCCCTTCTGGCCCTGTAGGCTACGAAAGGAACCCACAGAATGACATGTTTTCAGAACCCCAAGGAACATCTTGTCTACTGACCCAAGTCATGTAGTTGACAGCACTCGCTCTCAGAAAAGTGGAAGTTACCCACGTGGAGATTCAGAGTCCTGTTCCCCAGCCCCGCTCTTCACAAATGCCTAGACCAGGCAGGACACAGTGGCTGGGGCCTGGAATCCTAGCACGTTGGGAGGCCAAGGCGGGAGGAGGACTTGAGGCCAGGAGGTCAAGACCAGCCTGGGCAGCATAACAAGACCCCATCCCTACAAAAATTAAAACGTTAAAAAGAAAGAAAGAAACTGCTAGACCAGATCGAATGCTCAGACTGGGATCTAGAGAGCGTCTGGAACTCAGCCACCCTGCAGCCGCCTCTGCGGCTGGGAAGTCCTTACGGCCAAAAGCCTCCTTCCTCCCAGGGAGGGTGGATTTTCTCGGGAGCAAAGACACGCAGCTGCAGGCCCCGCTTGGCCAGGCGCAACCTGTTCTTTCCATCAAGAAGTCCCGGTTTCCCTGGATCAAACAAGAGGAACAAGGAAAGAGCCGGCAAATTTCCTGAGGGTAAGAGCGGCTCTGGAAGCGGCCATCTTGCAGTAACCAGCGTCTTCACTGTGGGGAGACACAGTTGTGTGGGGTCAGAAGCTCTGCCTGTCCTCCTGCCACCCCTGCAGGGACTCAGTGAGGAACCCTGGGCCTTTGCACTTTGAACGCCTACACGTGCTTATACGGGGGCCCAGCAGTGCCTCATCTGTGCCATCAAAAATCTCCACCCTTCTGGAATGAACTCAGAGGCACTAAAACTGCCTTAACCTCTTCGGCTCAAGTGCTTGCCTGCAAAAAACAGAAGCTGCTCTGCTTTCTTCCTCCTAGAAGGTGTAGCTATTCCTCACCCAGCCCCTACCTGACTTCCCAGCAATTGGCCGTTTCCCCTTGTAGCTGCAGCTGCTTTTCCAGATCATCCTGGAATCATCTTGGCCAGGAACCGAATCCTCCTGGACTGTTATTTTCTAACTGTCCCTTCTTATAAAATAATTTAGGATTGGAGCCACAACTTAAAAAAATAAACAAGGATAACACCTGGCAGTGGCTTGTTTACCAACGACCCTCCATACATGCCTCCAGCGCGATTCCCACCAGCTGCCCCCGCGAGAACCTCCTTCTTACCTCCTCTCATTTCCCAGGCATGCACCAAGATGCTCATGTTTTCCAGCAATACAAAGAGAGAGGGATGCACAAAAATCAAACATATTAACATTTTTTTTGAGACTGGGTCTCGCTCTATTGCCCAAGCTGGAGTACAGTAGTGTGATCTTGACTCACTGCAACCTCTGCCTCCCGGGTTCAAGCATCTCGTGCCTCAGCCTCCCGAGCAGCTGGGATTACAGGCATATGCCACCACGCCTGGCTAATTTTTGCATTTTTAGTAGAGACTGGGTTTCACCATGTTGGCCAGGCTGGTCTCAAACTCCTGGCCTCAAGTGATCCACCTGCCCCAGCCTCCCAAAGTGCTGGGACTACAGGTGCGAGCTACTGCACCTGGCCGCACATTAACATTTTTAATGTGGCAGAAGACTTATGCATTCTCATGTAGCCAACTTCCTGCTTCCGTTGAAGTTCTAGGCAGGAGAGCCAGAGCTCACCTTCATGGCTACATCACAGCATCCAGGTATTATACTCACAGGACTTTAGGGCTGTCCTCTCATGTTGCAGATGAGGAAACTGAGGCTCAGTGACTTGAGATTACGCACCCCAGTCCCTGTGGCTATTGAGCAAAAAATGAGATCCCAAATCCAAAGCTATGTTCTTTGGTCTAAATCACGCAGCACTAGTTAGGAGACCGTAATGACTGGTGAAAAGCACCCTGCGCTAGTATTACTCCTGTGCCTTTAACTTGTTTCCCATCTGAACCTCTGCCATGCGTCACTGTATTTCCTCGTCCAGCCCCAAATCCATGTCTGTTTGTAATCCCCAAGGATGGGAGGGCCTTGCTTTGCTAGAAGAAATAAAATCTAGCAATTCAGTGCCTTGGCAATGTGATGAAGAATGTTAGTTACTTCTACTGGCAGATTCTATTTCACTGGCATATAAATCCCTCCAGATGTACAAAATGGTATTACTGCAAGAGAGTGAGGTAACCAAAACAACAATAATTACCTCAATGAAGAAGAAGAGGAACCCCAAGCTTGCAAGAAGACTAAATCTTCTATTTTAAAAAAAAAAAAATCACCCCTGCAAGAGAGGGTGCCTACAAATACAGTGATAATAGCTAACATTTATTGACTGGCTACTGTGTGCCAGACTGTCACGAGAGCTTTACCTGCCTTCATTCATTTAATCCTCACAGCTTTAGGAAGAAGACGCCATTTTCAGCCTCCATCGCACAGAAGAGAACCAGAGAAGGTAAGTAACTAGCCCAGGGTCACACAGTAAGCCCAAGGTTAGACAGAGAGGAAGGGGGCAGAGTAAGGATTGAAGTCCAGGCAGCGCAGCAGCAGGGTTGAGCTCTCACCATGACTTCCTGCTGCCTCTGGTGCATATCACCCCAAGAATGGAAGGCCCCACCCTATATCTCAAGCAAGTGCTGATTGACACTGAGTGGGAAGAGTCCTGGGGAGAGGGAGAGGCAGGATTAAGTGCTAAGAGTTCTCTGAGAGCACTGTCTGCACCCCACCGCTGGTTGAACAAGCCCCTGGCTCCTTGCCCCACACCTGCATCGACACACTGACCCCAGCCCTGCCCTGTCATGCACCCTGTCTGCTGACTCCAAGGTGGATTAAACACACACCTCGCTGGAGCCCCTCCTTTCTTCAGGGCAAAACCTCATGGCAAAGAGCCAAGATGAAATGCCAGAAGAATCTAAGACTCCCTCTCCCAACCCTGCAGCCTGACAGCCTCAAAAGCTGGATGAATGATCCCCAGGAAGGCAGGTGAGCTACCTAAGCACCCAGGGCTACAGGCAGCCCTTGCACTTCTGTCTGCACCTTCCTTCCAAAATCACCTACTGAACAGCCAACTTGCAGGGATCCAGGGATCCACGCAGGGGCCTATGAAGACTAACGAGATTCCTGCCTAAAAGGCGTTTACAGATCAGTGAGATCAGCAAATGCTGATGTCCATAGCTTCCACACAACAGCAGGAACAAGTGTTAAGCATACTTGCAAGGGCGATGGGGCAGAATGCTTTAAATCAGGCCTATCCCAAACTTGAGTCTGGCAAGGGATCCATAGCTAGTCATTCAACAAGAAGCATGTACTAAGTGACTACTAAGGTAGTGATAACTACCATAATTGGGGGCCTATTCGGGACCACTCAGTAACACTCATCTTTGCAACAGCCCCGTAAGTGAGGTATCATGTCATCATCATTATCCTCATTCTAAGAACGAGGCAAGTAAAGTGCACATAGCTGACTCATGCAATGTCCATTGCTAGAGAGTTCAAGCCCCCTGATTCATCCTCAGCTCTGCCTGACTCCAAACCTGTATTCTTTCCATCATGCCACGTGATCAAGTCAAGGTGTCAAGGAAAGGTTGGGAGGAAATTCCACGGGTGAGAGGGGACGCAAACAACTACAGAGAAGTTCAAAGGCAGAAGGAGAGTGAGACCTAAAGAAAGAGAAAAACTCACTTGCCTTTCTGACTAGACCAGCAGTTAAAAATAAAAGAAAAAGATTCCCTCCAACCTTCCTCCCCCATCTGCTGACATTAATATCAGGCGAACTCATTTGATGTAACGAAAGAGAGCACTCATCCTGCAAGACAGGGAACCAACATATTCCACTCCTCCCTCTCTCTTCCCACTCCTTCCCTCCTCCCTCCCAGAAGGCATGGTGTTGCGTTTCCAGTTGGTGGCCAAGAATAACAAATTATTAAATACTAAATCTACCAATGACCTCTGTCTCCTAATATCTTCCAAAGCCCGACTTCAAGAAAGATCCTAATGAAATCATGATCCTTTTCTATTGTATAGGGAGGTATGTATAACGTATGTATTATCACTTCATTATTAACTGTGTTTATCTGAACACTAAATCTCACTGCCCTATGACAAGTGCTTTATCATCAAAAGAATTGGCGTCTGTTTCACACGAGGTTCTAGAATGCTGCTCCGCTCTGCGCACTGTAGGGTATCCCCAGGGAAACACGGTACTGCTCAAGGTCAAAACAAGAAGACAGCACCAAGCTCGGGGTTGTGAGAGGGGAAAAGTCAGAGTACAAATGAAGAGAATAAGGGGGAAGAGAAAGACTGTAAAGATCCTGCCTGGAGAGTCCCAAAAGAGGAAGGTGAGAGCATGGAAGAAGAGCGAGAGGAGAGGGAACAAAGGTGGCGTCAAATGATACGACGAAGCAACAGGAAAAAAACAAACAAAATAGACCAGGCACAGTGGCTCAGGCCTGTAATCTCAGCACTTTGGGAGGCCAAGGTGAGCAAATTGCTTGAGACCAGGAGTTTGAGACCAGCCTGGGCAACATAGCAAGACCTCGTCTCCAAAAAAAGACATTTTTTTTAATTTAGTCAGGCATAGTAGCACATGCCTGTAGTCCCAGCTACAGGCTGGGTGAGACTGAGAGACTGAGGTGGGAAAGATAGTAGACAGTATTATAAGCAACTTTTTGTCAATGAATTCACAACTCAAATGATATGGAAAATTTTCTTGAAAAATATAAATGACCAAAGTTCACTCAAGAAAAACAACTTGAATATATATGTTTTTAAAATGAAATTTGTAGTTAAAAGTCTTCTCACAAAGAATATTACAGAGCCCAGACATGGTGGCTCACACCTGTAATCCCAAAACATTGGGAGGCTGAGGCAGGAGGATCTCTTGAGGCCAGGAGTTCAGGATCAGCCTGGTTAACATAGTGAGACCCTGTCTCTACAAAAATAAATTAGCTGGTCACAGTAGTGCAGGCCTGTAGTCCAGCTACTCAGGAAGCTGAGGTGGAAGGATCGCTTGAGCCCAGGAGTTAAAGGCTGCAGTGAGTTGACAGCACCACTGCACCCCAGCCTGGGTGACAGAATGAGACCCTGTCTCTAAAAAATAAAGAAATAAATGAAGAAGCAGACAGAATAACCATAAAATACAAGTCCTAAAAAAAAGAGAAATAAATGAAGAAGCGGACAGAATAACCATAAAATACAAGTCCTTAAAAAAAAAGAAAGAAATCAAGAAACAGTAAAACCACAAACTACAAGTCCTTAAAAAAAAAATCAGTCCAAAGGAGAAAAGGTGACAGACAGCAAAGCAGGCAGTGGAATGGAGGAGACGGCATCTGATGACACAGAAAACAAGCTCGCCTCCCCAGCCCCCACTCCACAGCCAGTACCCTTTCTGCTCCCATGCCTTGGAGGCTTCCTTCGCTCCAGCCTTCAGGAGAACGCCCCTCCGCCCCAGCGGGGCTGGTCTGGCACTTAGCACATCCTGTTGAAATTAGCTGTTGTATTGTAAGCTCCTCATCACATTGTGAATTCCTGGGGACCTGAGACCATTTTTTTTTTTTTTTTTTTGGGACAGAGCGTCACTGTCGCCAGGCTGGAGTGCAGTGGCACGATCTCGGCTCACTGCAACCTCTGCCTCCCGGGTTCAAGTGATTCTCCTGCCTCAGCCTCCTGAGTAGCTGGGACTACAGGCGCCCGCCACCACGCCCAGCTAATTTTTGTATATTTAGTAGAGACGAGGTTTCACCATGTTTGCCAGGATGGTCTCGATCTCTTGACCTCATGATCCGCCCGTCTTGGCCTCCCAAGAGGTGAGCCACCGCGGCCGGCCAAGACCACATTTTATTACTATTTGTAGCTCCACAGCCCAGGGTAGTACCTAGAAATAATAATAAATAATGCTCAACAAGTATTAAAAGAGTGTACGAATAAATGAATGAAAGCCATTCTACCACAAAGGGTTACCCAAACGGCAGCGTTATTGGACCTAAAGACAGAGAAGTCTCAGGGCATAAGGGCCTACAAAGTCTCAGCACTAAATACCTGGCTCCTGCCGCCCGCTGCAACAAGAAGCCAAAGAAACTTTTCTCCTCACAGAAATAAATGAGAAACACTCTGGCTCTAGTTCTTCGCAGATCCTGGTTCCAGTCCTGTGCTGACCTCACCCTGCTGTTATGAGCCTGGAGACCGATCACTTTGCAAAATCAAATGTGCACTTTTCTCCATGAACTTATTCTGAATCTTTAAGTAAACTCCTCAAATTGTCAAAATACTTGTTGTACAACCACTATATTCTCGTTTCCGGGCAGCTAAGGTTCCTGGAGACCGCATCTGCCTTAATCTTAGAAAGGGCAGCTACTCGCTCCTGTTCTCATGGAATACTGTACCTTCCCCCAGAGAGGTCAGGAGTGAGAAGATCCTGAGACTCTCAGAATGCAGAAGGCCCTGAAGTCCGAGCTGGTGAGGACGTGGGGGAGAGGTGTTTACTCTGAAGCATAAGTGTACATACCTTGATGGCAGCCCTGAAAACACAGAAGCCCCACTCTCTGGCTTTGCTCTCTGGGCACCTAAGGGGAAGGCAGCTTCTCAAAGTCACATCTTGCACATCACTGCTTCTGATCCAGTGGTCATGCATCTTGTACCCATTATGCATGGACAACACAGCCCCCGGGGGGTTGAACACACACTACTGAGAAATAGAAGCTGTCATGCTGTTTGATTGCTTCTTCTTCAAAAGGCAGCCTCCTTCTGACGGCATGGTCCTATGCCCAGCAGGAGTTCTCTTCCTAGGGCTGACTCCAGAAGCCAGCCTTCACCACCAGGCTGCAGAGGCTGAGGTCTTTTATTTTGGAGCCAGTGAGTGACCTTCAATGGGGCAGCCCAGGTAGCAAATGGGGCAACAGCTGCTTTGCCCATTAAGATATCCTGTTCTTGGCCCTTGCTTTTTTTCAAGCCCCAGCAATCTAACTGCCAAGCTGGTCTGTGTGCAGAGGTCAAAGCCACCTCCTTTGCAGCTTCCCCATGACTCAGGCAGTGCTTGCAGAGGCTGGGCAGTGGCAGCTCAACAGACCTCAGTTGGAAGAATGAGCACAAGGAAACAGACTCAGGCCAAAGACCTCCCTAGAGAAACCAGGTGGTGGGAGGAGAAGAAGGCTGGGAAAAGAGGAAGTTCGACTCTAGGAAGGGACTAGCTGTGCCAAATGGGTTACTGTGGAAGACTCCAGCTCCAGCCTGTGTGCGCCAGTCCAACTTTGAGTGACCATTTGGAAACAGTGGAGAGTTAGAGCCCCAGAGGTAACCAAGGATTCCATACCATCCCCAGAATGCTGTGGTTATGATAATAACAAAAAAAAAAAAAAAGAGCACGGCACAGATTCAAGTCACAGTCCCCCAAATTGGAAGAAGGAGCTCAATTGGATGGCTCTTTTCCTCCCAGCCTCCTGTATCTGAGAAACTTCAAGAATCCAAATACTCCACAGTGCCCAATCACTCCAACACCTGTGAATCTAAATGTTCCCAGATTCATAGCTTCTTTGACATAGAATATCAAGTAAGGCCTTGCAAAAGGCAGGGCTGCTTCCTGGGCTGGGTCCATCTTTCTAATCCCAATACTCAGTTTCCTTCTAACTCCACGGCTGGAATGTCCAAATACTCTTGACTAAGCTCACACCACTTCCACCCCAGCAAGGGCAGAAGCTAGAGCCCTGAAGTCAAGTGTAGTCATAGGAACTATAGTGACTTGGGAGCAGGAGCAAGCGTGCCAGCTCTGCTCTGTAGTATACATCTGGGCAAACGGGTCACCCTCTGACAGCAAGGATACAGGAAAATTGGAAAAGATTTTCCCAACTCAGCTCCAAGTGAAACTCCACTTGAAACTCCAAGTGAAACAGTCTCAGCTCCAAACAGGTGCCCTAACTACACTGCCTGCTCAGAATGGTCTAGAAGCCTCTTGGACCATGCCCAGCAGAGAAGGCTGTAGGAGAAGCGGCAGTGAAGGAGGGATGCTCGCAGTACTTGAGTCTGGCCTGTCACTGCAACTCACAAAATCTCTCAATGATTCCCTCCACCCAAATCCAGGCTTTCCAGGCCCAGTACAGAGAGGGGACAACATGTTACCCGAGAGAAATGTAGCAGGCGCTGACCTTGGATCACCTTCAGTTCTACAACCCTCGAAAGGAGACCTCAGGAGGTGTCCGAGAAGTCTCAGCCGCCCATACAATAGGGGCGGGCCGTTCCCGCCCAATCCAACACCATCCTCATAGCGTCTCCTATCGGTCTTGGACACAAACTGCGGCTCCGGGGCGGCAACTTCCTGGGTTCCGGCCCCTCGGCGCCTGATCCAGGAGGCGCTGATTGGCCGCGCCAGGCCAACACCTTCGGAAAGCGCAGGCTCTCCTCCAATGGCCCAGATGCACGTGAGCCGCCGCTCCGCCGAGCCTGGAGAGGGCTCTCCAGAAAACTACAGCTGGAGTCGGAAGAAGTTACGGAAGTTTAAACTCGGAGGCTTTGCACGATACAAAGGGGATTTGGAGCGCTAGGGGAGGTGACCCTGAAGAACGGGACTCTATGGGTGCAAAATGACAGCAGATCAACTCACCTGCCTGGTGAAGAGGATGGCGGTGTCCCAGTATTCGGGGTGCTTGTCACTCACTTTGTTCAGCTTCTTCTGCCAGGCACAGAAGTTGCGCAGGGTCAGGGCCGCGTTGCCGGTGACCTTGGGCCCGGAGTCACGATCTCTAAGAAGCAGCACCTTGACCACAACGATGTTGATGGGGTTGAGGATGCTGGGATGGCGGTAGAGTCGCGCCGCCGTTGCCAGCAACGTCAGCAGATAATGCTCCAGGTCCGCGCCGTGGAACTTGACCATTGACTCGTCCGCGACCACCAGCGTCTCCACGTACCGCGGGATGGACACGAAACGCTTGGCGCGCCCAGACCTGCGCCGGCTGCGACTCTCCCCCAAGCCCGCCCGCCGCGGCCTGTAAGGGTCCAGGGCCCGCAGGATGGCGGGGTTCCAGCCCGAGGCCACCCCGCAGCGAGAGGTGGGGTCTGCGGAAGGCCCGCCCGGAACACCCCGGCGCTGGAGAAGGTGTGCGCCCTGGCTGTTGCGCTGCGCGGCCGGCGCGCTGGCGTTGGGCAACGGGCTAATGACATACTCGGCGCCTCGATAGCCAAAGGCTCCGCGGAGCCCCCCGCACAAGCTCACAGCTGCGAACGAGTCCGGCTCGGCGTTCACGTCCCCAGAGTAGAAGCAGCGTCGCAGGTCTGAAGAGCTCCCGGTGAACCCCTGGTGGGGGACGCCCAGATGCTCAGTGGCGAAGGCGGGCGCCAGGAACTGAGCATCCGGCGTCAGGTGTAGGTAAAAGTCTTCCTGAAACGCTGTGATCTGAAAAATGAGTCCCTGATCCCCGGAGTCCTCGGGACCCCGCCAGTAGTAGCGGCGGCCGTTGATGTCCGGGTCCAGTCGGATGGGAACCACTACCTCCCGCTCTGGCTCAGAGCCTCCAGCGGTTCGCCCGGCGAAAGCCAGGGTTAAGATGCCCAGCAGAAGCATGGCGCCGGGCAGCGCACCGCCGCGCTCTGGGAAGGGGCTGGGCCGGGCTCTCCGGCCGCGGACGCGGTCTCAGTGCAGCCCGCACTCCGGTACCGCCAACGCTCCGGGACAGCCAGCAGCTCCCTGAAAGGAGAGCCAAGGGAGGGAGACTCCTCCCAGAGCAGCGAGCGCGCACCCGGCAGCCGGCGCTTCCTACCTGTGCCTTTCCAAGCAAAGCGCGCCCTGGGAGCTTAAGTACAATCGCTGTCAAGTGCAAGGACGAAGATTTGCAGCCGAGAACTAGCGGAAGGTGCCGGGCGGCTTCTCGCAACCGCAGCCACTCGCAGCGCAGCAAGCCAGGCGCTGGGCGAGCCTATTAAAGGCCCCCTCCTCTTTGGACTGCCCAGTCGGCGCCCCTCCCCTCACTCCCCTCCCAGCCTCCCAGAGCTCGCAGCCCGAGCCTCCAGGGGCCACCGGAGAACTCGGTCCCGCCTCCAGAGCAGAGAGCCACTTGGCGGGGAGGGAGTGGCGTTGAGCTGAGGCAGGAGGCGTGGGCTGGCCGGAGAAACCGGCGCTGAAGTCTCGGTTCACGTTTTGCTCTCGGTTATGCCCCACTGTCCCGACGCCTCAGTCGCTTCTGCCCCTGTGGACATCGTCCACTCTCTGGGCCTTAGCCTTTATCTCAAGGCAGACCAGGTCAGCAGCTAGGAATGAAGGCCCTTCACTGACCCCTCCTCAGGCCCACCTCATCCCTGCTGTTGCAACATCTCTGCTGTTTCTTAATCACAGAGTCCCCTAAAAGACCCAGAATCAAGAACTTCCCCCTTGTAAATGTCCTGTTGCCAGAAGGGCAGTAGGACAGCGGCATGGGAGCCCTCTGGAACCCAGGATCGCCTAGCCCCAAGGTCTGCCCTGGGCGGACGGTGTGCTGGATAGGCTGGGGCAAAACTGTTCAGTACTCAGGAATCTTACAGCCAGCTGTTAATCACAGACATTATTAAAAATTAAACTAAACACACTTACAATTAAACAAATTGTGTGTGTGTGTGTGTGTGTGTATATATATATATATATATTTTTTGAAACAGAGTTTTGCTCTTGTTGCCCAGGCTGGAGTGCAATGGTGCAATCTCGGCTCACTGCAACCTCCGCCTTCCAGGTTCAAGTCATTCTCCTGCCTCAGCCTCCCAAGTAGCTGGAATTACAGGCATGCACCACCACGCCCAGTTAATTTTGTGTTTTTAGTAAAGACAGGGTTTCTCCATGTTGGTCAGGCTGGTCTCGAACTCCCAACCTCAGGTGATCCTCCTACCTGGGTCTCCTACCTCCAACCTCAGTCTCTTGAGAAACTGCAACCACAGACACACGACACCACGCCAGGGCAATTGTGTGTGTGTGTGTGTGTGTGTGTGTGTGTGTATTTTTGGTAGAGACTGGCTTTCGCCATGTTGCCCAGGCTGGTCTTGAACTCCTGAGCTCAAGCAATCCACCCACCTCACCCTCCCCCAGTGCTGGGACTACAGGCGTGAGCCACCATGCCTAGCCACAAAGTACATTTTTAAAAGGTAATAAATACTCAAAACCCATCACTTCCTAAGTATTTGATAATTACCTATGGTCTTGAGCCACCAGAACCACCAACCCTCTGAGACAGCCAGCAACTCCCAGAAAAGAGAGCAGAGCGGGGTGAAAATGTGAGGGAAATATCAAATGGCACGCTGCCCTGCATCTCCCCAGTCAGGAACATCACAGTGGCTCGAAATAGGTCCTGGTAGAAGTATTTACACCACCTGAATAAGCAAATCAGAGCTGGGGTTGGGGACAGGGAGATGAGCCCCTGTTACACCTGCCTGGCAGGGATGTGGAGATCAGGTGCTGGGGCTGCAGGTACAAGAGGAAGAGGCTGTCTTCCAGCAGACAGTAGAAAAATTGGGCCAGGCTTCCTCCATGAAATTATCTCATTTGACCCTTGACCAAACCCTGGACTGGGGACAGGCATAGGAGGCCGAGTCGGTATCAGGTGGAGAAGATACAATCACACCTTATGTTATCTTCCAGTTTGGAGAACAGCCCCAGAAGCCTTTCAGGCTCTAGACCTCAAGATCCTTCTCTCTGCAGAATCGACTTCTTTCTCTGACAAGGAAGAAAGGCAAGGAGAGGAGGGAGGCTTTGCTAGTCTCTCCTGATACCTAGAAAATCTTTCTGGAGCCAAAGGGCTCTGAGTTGAGTTTGCAAGAGGGGAGGACAAAGAAGGGAGTGTGTGATGATTTCAAGCATAAAGGGGATGATGTGGGAGAATTTTGGAATTTTTTTAGGGAAGTGGCTGTTCAAGTAAACAACTCTATTGTCCAAGGAGAGAAAAGGCTGGGACTAGTCCATCAGTGAAGAGCACTTTTTGCCCATTATCTTCTGCCCATAAAGGATCCACTCTTGGAAGCGCCCCCTGGGGCCTTGGAACATGAAGATGGCTCAGATGCCCATAATTCTAGTGAGGCCTCTCCTTGATTGGGACGCAAGGAGCTGAAATTCATTATGTGAATGAGTGAGATGGGTGTTTATACTCTGTAAATGAAAGGGAGTGTATGTGTATGGGAGGAATGTGTGTGAGAGAGGGAGTTCAAGTTTACAAAGGCCCTGTGTGTTTGAGCGTTCAAAGAGGGCCTATAATTAAAGAGAAACGCAGACAACCAACAGCAAGGATAAGTCATTTATTTGGGGCAAGCAATTGTTTTCCTACACCCAGCAGTTTTCATGGTGGATTGCAAGGTTTCCAACGACATTTTACTTTCATTCTGACCCATGGATTTTGGCAAGGGCTGCGGCATGTCAGTCAAGATGGCAGGCCTGGAGAGAGGAAGCCTCTCCTCACCTATTGCTCCTCCTGCCCCAATCACAGCCCAGCTGTTCTCACCCCTGAGCACAGAAACTGGCCATGTGGATTTGTTCAAAGGCATGAGCATGTATTGCAGGCTTAGTATGTGCTAAACATTGCACCAAGAGTTATATGTGCATTCTCGTATTTAATGCTTGACTGTCCCCTCTTGGAAGTCTGTGGTTCCATCTAATCACTTTTGCCAGGGAATTGAGGATCTAGGGATATGTTGAGCACTTGAGTAGAGGTGAGACTCAGGATTGGCACTCCACTTCTATCACTGATCTGATTCTCTGACTCATCTGTCAACAGAGAAGCGGTTATCCTAGCTCAGAGGTCTTCAGCCAGAGGACTGCATCCAAAATCTGTGGTCTAGATAATACCTAAGATAACAACCAGGTCAAATATTACAGGACTGATTGAGGCCTGTGGGAGGGAACATAGCACAGTGGTTAAGAGCCCATGGTCAGAGGGCCTTGTGTGCATGCCTCCACCAGATCTTAGCTGTGCGGTCTTGGGTAAATTGCTCTACCTCCCTAAGCCTCACTTTTCTCATTATTAAAATGGGGATATGAATTCTACCCACCTCCTGGACTAAATGAGTTAATATTATACTTCCAAAGTGTTTGGCAATGGTTGGTATATTTTAAAAGTACCTTAAATATTATCTAATAGTACTGCTAATATTCTTATGTGCTATTATTATTACTACTCCTAGCGCTACCAGTCTCTACTAGGCCCCCCAAGCTGATTGCTGTCATCACCTTCTGAAGTTTTCTGGGGAATGTCCTCTCCCAGTTCTGCTCGGGAATTTCCACATTGGCTCCAAGTCCCACTTCCATAGTAGGACTCCACAGCTGGCATGGAGTTCTCACTTCTCCTGCCCTCCGTGATCTTAAGATCCTCAGGAAATAAAAAGCAACTGCCTGTCAAGGTATGAAAATGAAAAGAAAAAAAAAAAAGCAGCTCTTCCCTCAGAGAACGACTGGGGGCCTGGCCCATCTGTCAGATCTAAGACCCCCAACTTGGCCTTTCTGTCCGTCACCAACTAGGCTGGCCTCTTCACAGCCTCCAGGTCTCAGCCCAAGTACAGCCCCCTTCTTCATCTGAAAGCCTTCATCTGAAAGCCTGGCCCTAGCTAAATTCATTAGCTTGAGTGCTCCTGATCAGAAGCTGTTCTTCCAGCATGCATATTTATGTGAGCCTTTCCTCCCATACAGAATGCCCTCTCAGCCTCACCCATGCCTGTCTATATAACCCTCACCTCCAATAGGAAGCCCCTTGATTTAACTCACACGGCTCTGGTTGCTCTTTTGTTGTTAGTTCCTCTGGCATATACGCATTCCATTTCCAGCATAGGCAGAGTCCATTTGAACTTGCTTGCCCTTTGCTAGTTGTGTGTTCATCCCTTTTCCCGAGACTGGGCTGCAGCCACACTTGCCTGGAAACTCATTAAAAGCAGGGCTTCCTTTCCTATTATACCAGTCTCCACGACAGTCCCCAGAGGAGGTGTTAACTTCCTGGTCGAGCCAGCTGGATGCAGCAGGTTCCAGGCAGAAGATCAGCCCAAAAAGGTAACTCACTGAGGCCAGAAGGAGGCAGCCACAAGGATTAGGTTTGGATTTCACTTCTTTTTTTTTTTTTTTTTTTGAGATGGAGTCTTGCTCTGTCACCTAGGCTAGAGTGCAGTGGCGCGATCTCGGCTCACTGCAACCTCCGCCTCCCAGGTTCAAGCGATTCTTCTGCCTCAGCCTCTCAAGTAGCTGGGATTACAGGTGCCCATCACCATGCCCATCTAATTTTTGTATTTTTAGTAGAGATGGGGTTTTACCATCTTGGCCAGGCAGGTCTCGAACTCCTAACCTTGTGATCCACCCACCTTGGCCTCCCAAAGTGCTGGGATTCCAGGCGTGAGCCATCACGCCCGGCGGATTTCACTGCTTCCAGATCCTGATTATCCACCATCATCTGGACCAAGGATCACTTCTGCCTACCTGTGAAATTGGGCATCCTGGAGGCTCTCTTCAAAACAGGAGAAAATAATTAAGGAGAAAAACGGGGTGGATGGACAAGCACTATGATCTAGGCAAGATTGTACTGGACAAGGAAATGACTTAGCAGAGTCTCCCAATTCCCCTGATTCGCTATTCTAAATCATTGGCCTACCATGTTAGGACTTAAATCGGGTTTTACACAGCAGCATGAAAACAGATGTACAAATTTATCATGTTTTGAGCTTTAGGACTTAATCATTCTTTACCAAAGATCCCTAAAAATCCCAGATGTGTTTAATCTGCTCCTCTTGGAATCTGTGCCACAGAGGTGGGCAAAGCAGGCAAAGTATAGAAAGGCACAGGCTTCAGGAAGTCCCCTGGAAGGCCCAGTGAGTGTTAAATGACTGAGCTGCCATCATCCACTGGCTCCCACAACTGCTGGAGCTCTTGGCTGGTCTTCTCCCAGATGCAGAGACGGCTGAAGCAGCTGGAGATTCATCTAAGGCCCCATGAATTATAGCCCTGGCCTGGGTTCATTCTTCATTACTCAGAGGAAATATTTAACTCTGTTTTTTCCCTCTCAGCCACCCACTCTGTTTTTGACTCTGGGGCTAAGCGTTTAAGTAGAAGTCTCTCCGGTGCTAACTTCTGTATTTGTTCTCTTGGATGCTAGGAAATTAGAGCAAAGAGTCTTGATTTGGCTTGGACAAACTCAACAAACAATAGTTCCAGGCTGCCTCCTTTCACCCTGAATCCCCCTTAGGCAGTCTTAAATAACAGCCAGCGCCCCCCCTCAAATCTCAGGCTCCCTGATTCAATCATTTATTGTATCGATTTACACACACGCCCCAGTGCAAATTACTCGGGAACTCTTGGCTATTCTGTGTATAGCTGCACCTTTAGCCTTTAGGCTGGTTGAAGGAGAATGCCTAAAATGGAGATGAGATGGATGCTAAATCCTCAACTCCTGTCTAGGGATTTAGAAAGCAATTAGTTTTTCCTGCCAAAAAGCTTCTATCTCCTCTACTCTTCCTAGTATGCCCCTTTTCCCACCACCATCAACAAAGAGTAGCTTCAAGATTGAGCCTGACCTTGAGCCTCAGGCCCCCGCCCCATCTCCAGCAAAGGACCACCTCCAGGCTCCTGCATGCCAGACGAGGGCCCAATAGGAAATTCATTGCTCTCCTAGGTAACATGGTTTCTTCCATTAGCTCATCCTCCCTCCTAATAAAAATACTTGACATATACAAAATACCATATGATTGGTAAATAAGTTGATAATTATCATTCCATCCTTACAAAACTACTTGCAGAGGGGAGCGATGGGACAGGAGTTATTAACATCTCCTTTTTGAGCAAGAAGAACTAAGACTCAGAGTTTGAGTGACTCGACAAAGATCACCTCATCACTGAGCAGCAGATGTATGACTGAAACACTCCTCCCCTGTTAAATTCCAGCCCTGTTGACTCCTCTGACCTCAGCTGCCTTTCTTCTGGTAAGACCATCCTTTTTCCATTTTCATTTTCCCATTCTGACTCATGCCGTGGGTGCACCCCAGTATCATACACTTCCAGCCACACTCAGCTCTTCCCCATTTTCCTCCCATACACATACTCCTCACACTCCTCGAACACATGCTCACAAGCTAGTTGAAATAGAATTCATGAGAATCCAATGAGTTGCCTTTAAGCTGAGCCTACTGTGGGTCAACAGTTAGCCTAATGGCCCCAAAGTGACTTGGCCCACTGTCTTTGGAGCATCAACAAGAAGCCACAGAAAACGCCAATGGAGCATTTCTCCCACTGCATTCACTTTTGCTCTGCTGCCTGTGTGCTATGGCACGGACACGGTTTGGATCTATGTCCCCACCCAAATCTCACGTCAAATTGTAATTCCCAGTGTTGCAGGTGGGGCCTGGCGGGAGGTGATTGAACCATGCGGGCGGATTTCCCAGGTGATGCTGATCTTGTGATAGTGAGTGAGTTCCTGTGAGATCTGGTTGTTTAAAAGTGCCTGGCACCTCCCTCTTCTCTCTCTCTGGCTCCTGCTCTGGCCACATGATGTATGTGCTTCCCTTTCACATTCCACCATGAGTGTAAGTTTTCTGAGGCCTCCCCAGAAGCGAAGCAGATGCCAGCATCATACTTCCTGTATGTTCTGTGGAGCCATGAGCCAATTAAACCTCTTTTTCTTTATAAATTACCCAGTCTCAGGTATTTCTTTATAGCAATGAGAGAACAGACTAATACACACACTAAAGGAACTCAACTCACTGGATATCAACATAGATCACATGGGCTCTAATGCAGCCATCCTTAACCATCTGGGTCCTTGGAGAATGCCACAAACATTGTGAAACCTCATCCCTGACAAACACCCAGGCACATGGACATATGAAATTCTGCCCACAATTTTGGGAGATTTGCAGCCTTTCGGAATTTTGTTCTTTAACTCCTAGAGGCTTAGAAAGACCTGCCCATCAACAAAAGCCAAAATTGACAAATGGGATCTAATTAAACTAAAGAGCTTTTACACAGCAAAAGAAACTACCATCAGAGTGAACAGGCAACCTACAGAATGGGAGAAAATTTTTGCAATCTACTCATCTGACAAAGGGCTAATATCCAGAACCTACAAAGAACTCAAACAAATTTACGAGAAAAAAACAAACAACCCCATCAGAAAGTGGGCAAAGGATATGAACAGACATTTCTCAAAAGAAGACATGCATACATGAAAAACAGACACATGAAAAAATGTTCGTCATCACTGGCCATCAGAGAAATGCAAATCAAAACCACAATGAGCTACCATCTCACACCAGTTAGAATGGCAATCATTAAAAAGTCGGGAAACAACGGGTGTTGGAGAGGATGTGGAGAAATAGGAACACTTTTACACTGTTGGTGGGATTGTAAACTGGTTCAACCATTGTGGAAAACAGTATGGCAATTCCTCAAGGATCTAGAACTAAAAATACCATATGACCCAGCCATCCCATTACTGGGTATATACCCAAAGGATTATAAATCATGCTGCTATTAAGACACATGCACACGTATGTTTATTGTGGCACTATTCACAATAGCAAAGACTTGGAATCAACCCAAATGTCCATCAGTGACAGACTGGATTAAGAAAATGTGGCACATATACATCATGGAATACTATGCAGCCATAAAAAAGGATGAGTTCGTGTCCTTTGTAGGGACATGGATGCAGCTGGAAACCATCATTCTCAGCAAACTATTGCAAACACCACACGTTCTCACTCATAGGTGGGAATTGAACAATGAGATCACTTGGACTCCGGAAGGGGAACATCACACACCAGGGCCTATTATGGGGAGGAATGGCATTGGGAGTTATACCTGATGTAAATGACGAGTCGATGGGTGCTGACGAGTTGATGGGTGCAGCACACCAACATGGCACAAGTATACATATGTAACAAATCTGCACATTGTGCACATGTACCCTAGAACTTAAAGTATAATATAAAAAAAGAAAGAAAGAAAAACCTGCCCATGCCCAAAGAGGAGGAAAAGTTTCTTCTCCCACTAGAAGTAAGTTGTGAAAATACCTGAAAATCAAAAAGACCATGCCAGGACCTGAGCCTAACATACCAGCCCTTATATGACTGAGAGGTCAAGAGCAAGGATCAGTCTAACTCACTGCCAGAATTGCAGGTCAGCAAACCAGGGCCCAGTCCCAGCCCTATTTGAGGTTGCTTTATTTTGGGGTGCTGGTTAAATGCTTCCTGGAGTTTTGAATCGCCTACTTACAGAAGAGAAAGAATAGTCTCATTATCATTAGTAATGACACATCAAGCCCACAGAGTGAATAACATTATTTAGGACTCTTGTAATCAGAAAGTATGATACAGTTCCTATTGCAGGAGCCTGCAATTTATTTGATTTGTTCCACCAAGAAAAACTGAGGGGAGCTGCAGACTCTTACTTTCTTCATCTAGGTGAATTTAGGGGGTAGGCAAGTAGTCTGTGGAAACCCAGAGGCAGCAGCCCCTTGTGGTTTACACCCTACTGTCAATTCTCTCCCCCAGCACGCCCCTCTCCCCTGTACCCTCTCCAGTCCCTGTCTGGCCTCCCTGATGCCATGCTTTCTGCTGCTCTCTCTAATTCTTCTCATGCATCCTCACTCCTGTCTCTCAAAATTTGCTGCCAGTGTCTTCATTTATCCTAAGGTGAAAGAAGCTGATAAAAAGTGCATGCACAGCAACGGATTTCGTGTACTCACCCTGCTCTCATCCACTTTCTGAGCCCAACAGAGCTAGGCTGGGAGAACTTCCATTTAGCAAGCTCTCAACCTCAAATGTTTCATCTGGCATCTCATTTAGAAATGTTGTGTGAGGCCGGGTGCGGTGGCTCACGCCTGTAATCCCAACACTTTGGGAGGCTGAGGCAGGCAGATCACAAGGTCAGGAGATCGAGACCATCCTGGCTAACACGGTGAAACCCCGTGTCTACTAAAAATACAAAAAATTAGCCAGACGCGGTGGTGGTCACCTGTAGTCCCAGCTACTCAAGAGGCTGAGGCAGGAAAATGGCATGAACCTGGGAGGCGGAGCTTGCAGTGAGCCGAGATTGCGCCACTGCACTCCAGCCTGGGTGACAGAGCGAGACTCCATCTCAAAAAAAAAAAAATGTTGTGTGGAATGCTTAGCTCATCTGGCCCTCTCTTTTACTAATGGTCAATGCACATCATCTCACTTCAGATGGAATGTGTTTCACTCTAGAAGTGGGAGGTGAGTAGGCAATGGGAGTGAGCATCACGGGCAGTCAACGAGACACCATGGGCCCAAGAGGCAGGTACAATTTACAACTGAGCCTCCAGGAACCTGATATGCACGAGGCTTATAGATGTGAGTTTTCTCTGATCCTCAAGGACATTGGAAATTAAAGGGCAGACAACTCTGGTATTTAACTGAAGAAGAACATAAAACTAGTGTTTGAGCCAGGCCAGTCATAGAAGAAAAGCTGCTTCCGGCTGCCCTGGCTCAGGCCCACCTCTCACCTGCACACAGTTCCCAGAGCAGAGCCTGAGGCGCCCAGCAGACCCTACTGTTCTCCCACCATGGGTTCCCCAATGCTCCACTGAGGAAACAGATATCGTCTCCTCCATAAAGGCCTTCCACGTCATGCTTCCCCTCACTCTCTCCTCTCTGCACCTCTGTGCAGCCTCTCTTGTCATCATTGAGAGCCAAGAGGTGACAGCATCCAGTAATGTCACTTCTTAGCCAAGCTGGCAAGAGCGGCCCAACAACTTGCCCAATGCTTTCAAGCTGTGGTTGGTGAGACTCCAAAAGTCAAGTCACTCCAAGTGAAGATTCCACCCTCCCTCTCCTTTTTCTCCCTGAACTAGCCAGGAACCTCCTCCTTCACATCGGTACCTCCCACCTTGACATTTTGAATCAGCCAACAGGCCAACTGGAAGACACTTGACCACAGAACCCAACTGGGTAAAAGTCACTGCAATCAGCAAAGGAAAACCAGGAGTGCTTCCTGCTTCTGGAAAGGCCCTAGCTGTGGAGGGAGAGGGGGCAGCAAGAAGGGTAACTGACAGGCAGATGTCACCTGTGCTCTAGGAAATGTGGAAAAGAAGAGAAATGGAGGAATAGGGGAAAATTCTGTTTCAGGCTAGGTAAGGACCCTCTGGATATCAAGGTGGCAATACATACGCGTGATGAAGCTCAGGTAGTGATGGGGGCCAGAAAGGCAGATTTGGGAGTCAAGTGCAGACGTGTGCAGTTGAAGTGGAAGTGAAAGCACATTGCTCGGCCGGATGTGGTGACTCACCCCTATAATCCCAGCACTTTGGGAGGCCAAGGCAGGTGGATCACTTGAGGTCAGGGGTCCAAGACCAGCCTGGCCAACATGCTGAAACCCTGCAGCTACTAAAAATACAAAATTTAGCTGGGCGTAGTGGCACAGACCTGTAGTCCCAGTTACTCGGGAAGCTGAGGCAGGAGAATTGCTTGAACCCGGGAGGC
>NW_012114455.1:5999542-6009301 GCF_000951035.1 Colobus angolensis palliatus | reverse complement strand
GAAAGGGAGAGAAATAAAAGAAAAGAAAGAAAGAAAGGCAGGCACATAGCTGTATGAATATTTGTGAAATTTGGGATTGTCTTTGTTTTCCTCTTTCAAAATTGTACCCAGACTTCTTCCTCCCCCACGCACACACCCAAAGCAATGCACATGTCCACCTACACCTCTTCCCCGCTGTTTTCCCAACTAGGCCAATGGAATCTCTCTTCACCTCAGGCCTCCACTAGGCAGACTCATCTCTCTCTCCGTGGCCCCCGCGTTCCCCCTGCCGCCACTTCTTAACTCAGGCTCCCGCCGTCTCCTGAAGTCATGTCCCGACAGGTCTCCATTATCCAATCTCTCCACTAATGTAATCCTGACTCTACATAATTGCTAGAGCTGTCTTTCCAAAGACAAATACGGTCATGTCACTTCCCTGAGTACAAGGCTTCAGTGAATCTGCATTGCCCTCTGGGAGAAAGCCCAAGGTCCCCAAGGTGATGAATACACCCCTTCACATACCAGCCCTGCTCACTGTTCCAGCTCCAAGTCCTGCCATGCCTCAGCGGCCCCTTACACCGCAGACTCAGGGAACTCCTCAATTCCTCAAACATGGCAGACTCTTTAATGTCTTCGTGTGTGTTTGCGTGTCTGTGTGTGTGTGTCTGAGTGTGTGTCTGTGTGTGTGTGTGGATTTTCTCCCTCCAATGCCTGGTGAACTCCTACTCATTCATTAAAGTCCAACAAAAATGTCACTCAAATGGAATCCTTCCCAACCTGCTGCCTGCCCATCAAAACACAACCATCACTACTTTCTCTGGGTTTTCATAATGTATGACTTCCAACAATAGATGTCTCCTGAACTACTACTCTGTGTACCACGTTTTGTGGCTACAGCTTTATTCTTGTGCTTGCAGCATTACATTATATTTATTTGGCTGTTTAACTTTTTCTTTCGCCAGACAGGGAGCTGTCTTGATGAAAGAGGTGATCAGAACACGGGAACTACCTTTTGCATTTCTTTGCCTCTGGTGTGTAGCACCATTTGTGGCATAGAGTAGGTTAATGGAATTATTTACTGAACGTGAAGATACAGGGAATGGGGAGCTGAGGAAGGAAAGGAGGAAAGAAGAAAATCTGGTAAAGTCCAAGGAGAAGAGTAGGATGGGAGCCCAGAGATGGGAGCAAAAGAGGAAAAATGAGAAAGAGGAGAAACAGAAAGGTGTACCACTTCTCCCAGCACCACCAAAATACGTGTGTGTGCACGTGTGTGTAGGTGGGTGGGCAGGTTTGGATGTGAGTTGGTGTCCATACATACACACGAGGCAAGCTGTGAAAAAAAAGCTTTCAACATTTGACGCTTCAATGCTAATTAAAATGCTTTCCATGTAAGTGCACAAGGCAACATCTATCCCCACCCTCTCCCTCTTCCTCTCCCATCACATGGCTGCTCTAAACCTCACTCTCTTCCTAAGTCCTCAGGCCTTCTTACTTTCAACATCATCTTTTGAGGGAATCAGAGGATACCTTCACATGCTTAAATAGTTTTACACAGGGTAAAACACTCCTTTGTAAGTCACTAAATATGGCTACATTATAGACATTTTGAATTCCTCCATAATAGAAGGCTGTTTTCATGAAGAAAAAAAACCAAACATCCCAAAAGAGAGCAGTCTGAATGAAGATAACATGGTGCACTGGGTTAGGGAGGGTGCTGAACTGTATCAGCACGTCCCACCCCGCTCCATGGACCCAGATTGAACCGTCAGCCCTGCCTCCAGACAACCCCAGGACTTGGTCATGTCGTACTCAGATCCTGCTCTTCAGGAGACAGTGGCATTCAATGTGACATAAAGAGAACAGTGGAGGAGAACCTACATTCTGGCCCTGAATCTCCTGCCAACCAGCTGTGTGACTTTGGTCAAATGACATTTGACCAAATAGGTCTCAGTTTCCCCATCAGAAAAGAAAGAGGTTAGAGACAGGGATCTCCTAGGTTCCATTCCCCTCTACTGTCTCTGTCTCTCTTTAAAGTTCTCTAATGCCAATGAGCACGAGGAGACTCCAGACAGAGCGGCCTGCCAGAGAGAATGTTCTGACAAAAAGAAAGAACTCCTATAACCTCAGGAAGCAGGATCAACAGACAGCTGCACAATTTGCACTGGGCGTAGATATCTAAAAGTCAAAACAAAAACAAAACTCTGTGTTTCTTACCCAGAATCCAAGTAATCCTCCATTGCTCAAGACTATTTGAAAATTAGGCCCAGCAAGGTGGCATGTGCCTGTAGTCCCAGCTACTCCCAGTGTCTGTAGGCTGAGGCAGGAGGATCACTTGAGCCTAGGGAGTCAAGACCAGCCAGAGCAACACAGCAAGACCTTTTCTTTAAATCAAGAAAAAATGTTAATATTTTTTTAAATTTTAAAGAATATTTTTAAATTAGAAGGGATGGGTCCTTCAAGGTCCTATAATCTCCTGCCCAGTCCAGGAATTCTCTTTTATCACCCTGCAGGCGCTCGTGTCATTGCTTAAACACTTCCAGGAATGGGAAATACCTCCCTGTGCAAAGTTCTGCAGCGATGCAGCAGGGACGGGTAGCATAGTTACTTAGGGGCCCTGGCATGTGTCACTGGCCCCCAGATTGCTCCCTCATGCTAGAGCCACAGTGTCCGAAATTCTACTATTAGTCGTTTATTTATTTTGCTTCCCTTTCCTCGAGTCTCTTAAAATTCAAACTTTTCTAGTAGTATTTGCTATCAAAACAAAGTGTTCATGGCTTATTGGCTCCCCCCTGTTCATGAGAACAGAAGGTCAGAGGAGAGCCCTAGGTGATTTTAAAAGGAGAGACCCTGAGGATGAGGGGAAAGGTGACAAGATACATTTTAAATATTTTGCCACTATTCCACCAGACCAGATGGGAACATATATGATGAGGATAGGATGATGATGACAGAAAAAAAATAAACATGCCTACTGCCTGCCAAGTAGGCTTCTCAGCACTTCAACTCTAAAGCATTGTAAGCACATTTATAAGAACTGGGTAGTTTTTCCAAGTCCCTCGTAAAAGGGACTTGTTACAATGGGACTTATATTGGGACTTGTTACAATGACTTTCAATAAGCAGCTTATCTGCTCACAGAAATCACCCCAGATCCTGAAGATACTGGCTCCTTTCCTGCATTTCTCTTTTCTTTCCTTCTGAAACAAAGATAAATGGGTGTAGTTTTGCAAGTTTGCATAATACATTTACACATATTACATATATATATGTATATATATATATATATATAAACTCAGAAGCGGTGAAGTAGCTAGTGAGAGCCATTGTTGAGGGAGTTTTCAGACCCTCTTCTTATAGGACTTATAAAAGGTAAATATGCCAAGACTCCCACCTGGTGGTTAGAATCAATAGTGAAGATTTGGGAGAAATGTACGTTTGCATTAATTAATTGGGGTGTACAGAAAGCAAGCAGTCCTTATGATTAAGGTGGTCCCCGGCCCTGGAGACATCTCAGCTTTGTCAGCTCTCCTAGCCTGTGAAATAATTAGAGACACTGGTGTCATGAAGAGCAGAAATCAAAGTGAAGAAAGAAGAATAGGAAGGAAAGACGCACGACTCACGGTAAACAAAGGAACAGGACAGCGCCTCCTTCACCTGGCTCCGGTGATTGGCTATGAGGAATTGCTGTGTGCTTAGATTTTTTGGACAATGTTGAAGGACTGTTGTTCTAGACTGGCATGACACGGTAGTGATGCCCAATTTTTTAGAAAGTTGCGAGACAGAGCGAGCGAGAGACGGCAAGTTCCAACAGTGCCACCTTCTGGCCATAATGTGGTGAGATGGGCAAAACCTATGTCTCGGTTCTCACGGTGGCAATTGTTACTGCATATAATATTAAAATGTGCAAGTAACTCTTACTGGCCAGGTACTATAGGAACCACAGATTATAATCATGGACGCATCACACATGGAATCTTAGGCAACCTTTTACGAGTGTCTTGCTAGACTCCTCCACAAGACTGTATCTTGGGAAAACAGGGACCATCTCTTCTGCAACTTTGGGAACCCAGTACTTGGCAGTTAGTCACTAAAAATACAAATGGCAGGAACAGAAAGGATTGTTTGTGAATTTGTTTCTCGGTGTATTAAAATCAATTAAAATCTTATTAGCAAGCAAGACAATGTCAATATTGCAGTAGAGTTTCTGCTAGATCTGGTTTTCCCTGATATAGATCACAGAATCGGGAGCATGTCCATGGAGGCTGTGAACACCAGATGATGGCAGGAAAAACAATCAGAGTAGCTAGCACTTTACAGGAGACTGAACTTAAAGTGGCCTCAGGGATATGATTTAATGATTTCCAGCCAGGCATGGTGGCTGACTCACATCTGTAATCCTAGCACTTTGGGAGGCCGAGGGCAGGAGTTCAAGACCAGCCTGGTCAACATGGTGAAACGCCATCTCAACTAAAATTACAAAAAGTAGCCAGGCATAGTGGTGGGCGCCTATAATCCCAGCTACTCAGGAGGCTGAGGCAGGAGAATTGCTTGAACCTGGGAGGCGGAGATTGCAGTGAGCCAAGACCATGCCACTGCACTCCAGCCTCGGCGACAGAGTGAGACTCTGTCTCAAAAAAAAAAAAAAAAAATTATAAATACTGAAAAACTTTAAAGTTTCCAAAAAGAGAGACTATCTAGGACTAAGGAAGAATTAAGCGCACAGAAGCGCTTCCATACATGCAGGTGGCAATCACAGAAACCTGAATGTCAAAGGGAATACAAGGCAACTGTCAGCACAAAAGTGATGCCAAGAATCAGACATTGCCTGCCTGGGACGTGTGCTCAGTGATATGATAGATGAGGACAAGGAAATCCTTTATTACAGGCAATGTGGAGTCACAGCCATTGCTCGATAGCCAAACTTACAGAAAATTGACATGAATTGTAGCAAAAATGGTATTACTTTATTTAGAAAGAAAGAACTCTGTTTTTATTTAAGTGCTAGCACAGGCTTTTGAGAGAAGCTGTTTATTCCCTTCTTTGAGATTGTTAAAGCAGTGCCGTTCTCCCAAGATCTCCAACAACAGGCCCAATGAACACCTGGAGTCTCTCCCAGCTTTGTAATACAACAATTCAATCCTTGGTTCTTCTCAAAGGAACACTAATTCAGTGCACCGCAATCTCACCAGAAAACTGTTATATTTAATTCCCAGTTTATGAATTCCACCTTGGTTAGGAATCCTGTCTCTGCTGCTTATTAGCATAAGCAAGTTCTCTAACCTCTCAAACCTATTTCTTTACCTGTCTGTAAGATGTCTTTTTCAGAGGATTGGCATGATGTTAATTAAATGAGCTGCTCAGCACAGTGCCTAGTGCACGGCAAGCACTCAAAAGATGGAAGCTATTATTACTGAGGATTGAACGAAAAGTAAATTAAATTAAAATTAGTGCAGCCAGGTGCAGTGGCTCACGCCTGTAACCCCAGCACTTTGGGAGGCTGAGGTGGGCAAATCACAAGGTCAAGAGATTGAGACCATCCTGGCCAATATGGTGAAATCCCGTCTTTACTAAAAATACAAAAATTAGCTGGCCGTGGTGATGCATGCCTGTAGTCCCAGCTACTCGGGAGGCTGAGGCAGGAGAATCACTTGAACCCGGGAGGCAGAGGTTGCAGTGAACCGAGATCGCACCATTGCACTCCAGCCTGGCAACAGAGGGAGACTCCGTCTCAAAAAAAAAAAAAAAAAAAGAAATCCTCAGAACAATGCCCAGGCCCATAGTAAACACTAAACTTGAATGAAAATGTACGAATTGCAAATGAAGTTCTAAAGCAAAACAATTTTTTTTATCTTCATGTAGGGGATACGAGAGTAATTTGGAAAAAACAATTCATCGCTAGTTATGTCATTTTGGGTAAGTCACTGAAACTTCTGAATTTCTGTTTCTTCTCTGCAAAATGTGAGTGGCAGTGGATTAGATGATCACCAATGTTTCTTCCCATTTTAAGGAGTCTGGAATTCTAAAGAATACTGGAACTTATATACACTAAAAATGTATCATATATACCTTATAAAACTCTAGTTATAAACTAAGAAATAACCAGTCACTAATAATGTAAGTTGATTAAAAACATAAAAATCACAATAAGCCTACAGTATAAGACTCTAGAAACATAAAAATATTTTAATTATTTAAGGATGAATTAAATAACAAGTAACTACTAGATACAGAATTAAAGACAAAACAAATATGTTTTCATTTTTTATATAATTTCCTTTTCATATCCAGAGCAAGAAATTATTTTGAGCTTCTTATTCCGTAAGAATGGTATATAGTGAGCTTAAGTAATCCCAGATTCCAAATTTGAGGAATCCAAATTGATGCTATTTTACATTCAGGAGTCAGCAAACTTTTCTGCAAAGAGCCAGATAGTAAATATTTTAGGCTTACTCAACCCTTCCCTCACAGCCTGAGAGCAAAGAATGCGTACATGAATGGCTGTGGCTCCATTCCAATAAACTTTATGATCGCAAATTTGAATTTCATACCATTTTCAAGTGTCAAGAAATTTTAATATTCTTTCTAATTTTTTTAATTTACCACTTAAAAATATAAAAACTATTCTTAGCTTATAGAGTGCAAAAAAAAAACAAGCAGTGTGCTGCAATTAGCCCACGGGCCGAAGTTTGGCAACCCTGCTGTAATTATATATTTTGGGAAATAAAGTAGTAACGTAAGAAATCCGGAATTGGCAGAATGCCGTTGTGGGATTTTCACGGGTTGATTTGTGGATGTTTGTTTTGCTGTACTGTTTTCATCTGCCATTCCTCTAAGAGCTTCCACTACAAACTCCCCACCCTTTCTCTCTCCCTGTGGCAAGGGTCCTGGGTTTAACATAGCCAAGGTAAGCCTGACACCTTGTGGTTGCATTGCGAACGACA
Organism: Colobus angolensis palliatus; assembly: GCF_000951035.1. Taxonomy (NCBI): domain Eukaryota; kingdom Metazoa; phylum Chordata; class Mammalia; order Primates; family Cercopithecidae; genus Colobus; species Colobus angolensis. Next base: position 6,002,382 of record NW_012114455.1, on the reverse strand, counting down.
GGAGCTACCTTGGAAGTCAGCAGCACTGCACATCTGGGGAAGGGGAAATTCAGGAGGGAGAGGGGGCTGCCCAGCCAGTCAATCAACCAGTCAGCAGGTGGTGGTGGTGGTGGTGGTGGCGGCGGCGGCGGCGGCGGTGGTGGGTGGTGGTGGTGGTGGTGATGTCGTTGTTGTTAAAATGAGGAAGGATAAAATCCAGAACTCACTGACTTCTCTCTCCATAGAGAACTTCCAAAATGCTACCCATGGGGTCACTTCATCCTATTTAAAAAAATGAAGCAGCAGTGGCTGGGCTCGGTGACTCACGCCTGTAATCCCAGTACTTTGGGAGGCCGAGGTGGGCAAATCACCTGCGGTCAGGAGTTCAAGACCAGCCTGACCAACATGGGGAAACCCCGTCTCTACCAAAAAAACAAACATCAGCAGGGCATGGTGGTGGGAGCCTGTAATCCCAGCTACTTGGGAGGCTGAGGCAAGAGAATCACTTGAACCCGGGAGGCAGAGGTTCCAGTGAGCCAAGATCTTGCCATTGCACTCCAGTCTGGGCAACAAGAGTGAAATGCCATCTCAAAAAAATTTAAAAATAAAATAAAAATTAAGCAGAAACTTCCAGAGCCTTCACAGCTGAAGGCTCCATGGACACTCAGGACTTTCCTTGGTCCAGTTAAATCTCCCACTTCTGGCCCTTAGCATCCGGGCAGGAGAAAGGGAAATGGGGCATGCTCCTCAATCCCACTCCTCCCAGGTGCTTACACTCGAGAAAGAAGGAAAACCTACAGGACCTAACTGCTACTGAAAATCAGGAGTTAGCTGGCGCAGTAGCTCACACCTATAATCCCAGCACTTTGGGAGGCTGAAGGGGGCAGGTCACCTGAGGTCAGGAGTTGGAGACCAGCCTGTCCAAAATGGCGAAACCCCGTCTCTACTGATGATACAAAAGTTAGCCAGGTGTGGTGGTGCCCGCCTGTAGTCTCAGCTACTTGGGAGGCTGAGGCAGGATAATCTCTTGAACCTGAGAGGCAGAAGTTGCTATGAGCCAAGATCGCACCATTGCACTCCAGCCTGGGCAACAAAGTGAGACTCAAGAAAAAGAAAATCAGGAGTTGTACTCTGGCAAATAGCAAATAAGGGGCTTCAAGGAGGTAAAAACCAGTCCTTGAACTGTTACAACAGCCCTGAGGCAACACAGAATTGTATTCATTGCTTGCCCAGGTCAGACTGTCCCAAGCACTGTACAGGATGTCCCGAGCACTGTGCACTGTGCTAGGATGAAGCGTTTTGCTTGTTTTGAGAAAAGGGTTGACGAGACCATTCTTTCCATTCTCCTGCACCTAGAAGTGTTTCCCCAAAACATTCTAGACTCAAGTTCTTCCTATCCTATATGTTATGCAGGAAAGGAGGTTCTGCACATGCTGGGGGGGGAAGTTCATCATTTCATCTAATTCACAGCTGTCCCTCTGTGTTTCTGAGAAAGCAAAGAGAGGGGGGATACTTAGAGGGAACTTGGCAGCACTTTCCCCAGGGCAAGAGCCTTCTCTTTGGAGGTAACAAGCCCTGAGAGTCTCAGATGCATGCTGAACCACTACAGCTGCAGAAAGGGGCTGAAAACAATCAGCGATAACCTCGACTGTCAACATCCCCAGCATAAGCACAGAGCTGGGTACCTGGGGGCAGGTGAATTGGCAAAGGATTTAAAGACCCTGATCCCAGTGGTTCCTAATGCATCACCCACATTGACAACTCAGAGAAAGACACAGTTGGTGGGTGAGTCTAGAGTTTGTGGGTAGAGAACAGGACCCTCCACCCAATCCAGACCTGTGTCATTGAGACTGGGGTTGGATGGAGTTTTGTGGTCTTGAGACCAGGTCATCCCTCTCTTCCTGAGTACTACCCCCTTCCCCAGGGGGCAGCGGTGACATGGGACAGAATGAATTCACCTCTTACACATTTGTACCTGGGGCTGTGGGCAATGCAGTGAAAGGACCTTACATGAAGTCCCGGGCAACTAGCAGTATCCAGTAGAGAAGACCGTTTTCAGGGACTGGAGGTCTGTTTCCCTCCTGGGGAAATGCTGACTTCCCAACCTCACTGCTGGTGACCTGCCACTGTGCTGGCCTCTGCCCCACTTGCCCTCTAGCATGGCAGTGAGAGTCCCTCTTAGGGTTACCCAGGTGGGTTGTTTTTTGCTTTCTGTTTGTTTTCCCGATCTTCAGTTTGGAGTAAAAGTGAGGAAGGCTGTACAGTAGTGATGAGAGGAGGACATGATTTTAGCATGACCTTTTCCCCCTCTCTCTGTTGTGCTTTACAATGAAAAGCTCTGGAACCTTCTCCCCACACAGTCGGATCTGGGAGGGATCTTCAGGGATCGAACAGTGTGGGGCTCTGCAGTCGGACTCTGCAGGGATCCGAACAGGGTCGCTGAGACCAGTGCACGAGCCTCTTCGGAGAGGATGCATCCTGGACTCTTGGCCGCAGAGGAGGAAGCGGTTGGGGTCTCCCAAGGACTCTTTCTAAAGGGTCAGTCCAGCACGGTAGGGGTTAACGTGGGTCGGCGCGTAAAGGGAAGGAAAGAAGTTGGAGTTGACACTTCAAGGGGGAGGGTGGCGGACGGGTCTCGCTGCCTGATTGGTTTTGCATTTCATCCCAATTTTTTTTTCTCCGCTCTCTCCCTCTTTTCAGTTTCTCTCTCTGATCCCAGGGGAGGGGAAACGGGAATAGTGAGAGATCAAAAATAAACCTCTTATGTCAAGCCGGGAAGGAAGTATAAATAAGAAGGGCTCGGCAGCCCACTCGGTGCTTCCCGGGGCGGGGAGGAGGCAGGAGGCGGCTGCGCGGGGCTG
>NW_012114455.1:5947243-5998799 GCF_000951035.1 Colobus angolensis palliatus | reverse complement strand
TCCCGCCGGAGCCCGCCCCCTCCCGCGAGGACCCGAGTGGGAGGTGGAGACGCGAGAGGGTCAGAGGCAGGAGAGAGGAGACAACGAGGAGGACAGCGAGGAGGGGAGCCAAGAAGAGGAGGCAGAAGGCGCTAGCGAGCTGCCACCGCCCCTGGGGGCCACGAGTAGGGCCAAGCGGTTTGTGTCTGAGGCGCGCTTCGTGGAGACGCTGCTGGTGGCCGATGCGTCCATGGCTGCCTTCTACGGGGCCGACCTGCAGGTAGGACTGAGCGCCTCCTCCAGCCGCAGTGCCCGGAGGCCCCCCCGACGCCTCCCAGCGTCTCTAAAATCTCCCCTTCCAAAAAACCCTTCCCGCTCATCTTTTCCAGCCTGACCCCAAACGACATTCTCTCCTTTCTGAGAAAGAGCAGTAACTCTTTTCTGAACTTCTGCCACCCTAGCTCCCTGCGCCCCACCCCGGGCCCCTTCCAGTTTAGAGGGGGCTGCAGATGCTCATCCCTCTCATCCGAATCTCCCGCGGCACGTGGCACACTGACGCGAAAGTGGGTATCAACGCACTCCCCTGCACCTGCCTCTCCCGGCAGAGACGAAAATTGAGCGTTTAGGAATAGCTCCCACTCCCACCCCTCAGTCCTCTACTGCCTCAGATCTGAGAGGCTCCCAGGGAAAGGCAGATGGGATGGAAAGAGATGGCTGTCCGATTCCCTTGGGTATGGAGGTCGCCATAAGCAAAAGACATTGTTTGAAAGGAGCTGAACCTGGAGAGAGGGGCTGCCCAACTTCTGTGCAGCCAGCTGGTTGTGATCAATGGGGCATGAACTACCTTGCCAACCTGGCACTCAGCCTCAGCAGAACTTGGCAGTGCCAGCAGCCAGCACAAGAGGGAGGGGCAGAGAACTCCTGCCCAGGGGCTCAGCCCGGGAACTGAAGCTTTGGTGGAAACGCGAGGGGAGCAGGGGCTGGGAGGAGCTCGTTGGGTGAGTGTCTCTGGTAAAGCCAGACCCACACTTGGTCCACCCAGCTGCCCTTAGCCCAGACACAGCTCTTACCTAAACAGGGGAGAAAATCAGAGTCCAGGGAACGGATACCTAACCAGACCGTTTCTAACCAGATGCAAAGATGGTGCTGACTCAGCAAGAGGCGTCTATGTTGCCCTAAACCCCAGTTTCTCCCCTAAAGACCAAGTGAAGGCTTTTTCAGGAGGGAAGAAGGGTAAGGTTTCCAGGAGAGGGGTGCTCTTGGCCCCTAAGGAGCACAAAACCAGAGATGTGCCAGGGAAGGAAGAACTGACCTGCCTAGGTCATAGTTCCCTGAAACAGGGATCCTGGCAATGCGGCAGCTAAGCTGACACTTTGTGGTGATGGCTTTCTTGGCCCGGACCCCATACTAGGCTCAGCCTGTGCCCGACTGCTGGGGGCCTCAAGGGCATAGGCATCGCCTGTGCAGAATAGTCCAGACAAGGAGGCCTTCTGTTTCTCACCCCCATCTTTCCCACCCTCTATCGCTGGCAAAGGCAGGGTAGGAAAGACCCAGGGAGAAACAGACGCATAGGACGGGAAGGGCTGTGGGTGACAGTCCACATGGCTGCTCCTCTGGCTACCGCAGGTGCTGATTGCACCCCAGGCAGGCACCCATGCAAGCCCTTGTGGTATGTGCTTCCCGCAAAGCACGGCAGAGCAGCTCCGGCCCGCCAAGGCAGTCTGCCTCATGAGCTTTGGGTCACGCTGATTTAATATCTGTTTCCCTGCCTGCCCTGAGAGCGGGGAGCAGTGGGGGCACCAGCCCTCTCCTCTGACTCCTTTCTTTAAGCAAGTAAGTACTAGAGAGTGTGGCAGGAGAGAGGGGTGAGAAGAGGGCTTCTTCCATCTCTTTAGGACCCCCACACCTGACTCCTAGCGGGCTCCACCAGAAAGAAGCTAAGATACACCCATTGCAAACCCAGAGCGTGGCGCTGTGCCCCTCTATTTCCACACACGGAACGGATTCTGACATTTGCCTGAGAACCAAAACATAGGAAAGCCAACAAGAACTCTGCTGGCAGACAAAGTCCATTTTTCAGCCTTCAGGGCCAGACTGTCTCACTCTCTGAGCTGATCACCTGAATGCTGGAGATAACTGAGTATTTGCCTCAGGGACATACTCACATCTCCAGACATTCTAGCTATCTAGAGGCAGACATGGTCTGAGGCCCGGCCCCAGGATGCCCTGGCTGCTGAAGCAGGAGACTCTGCTGGGGTTTGCACCCGGTTTTGTTCCCTTCATCTTAAAGTCCAGGTTTGCTGCCCCAGACAAGTTGGCTTTCTCTGTGGGAGACACCCAGGCATTGCCATCCTCATGAGACTCCTGACTGGGCGATCTGGCTCCTGCTTGACCCGCTCCCCATGCCCCACAAACATGCATTTCTGGACCTTTCCCAGCTGCACATTGGCACCTGCACACCCGGCCAGCCCACCTGGACGAGGACAGCATAGCAAAACAGGCACCGGGCACCTCTGAAGACCGAATTCCTCTCCGTGCGGGGCTGACTTCCGAGTCTCACCTGGAAGGAAAGTCTTCCCTCAGGGAGACCAGCCCCGCCACCTCCACCTTGGGTCTCATGTCCCAGCCCACCTGTACTCCTGCTGCCACCGTGGCGGGTGGGGGAGGGACTGAGGTACAGCTGTGTCCAGGACCACCCTCGGGCCCCTCCACTGTGATGAGCTGACCAGCCTCGGAGATGCTGCAGGACAGGCGTGCCTGTCTCAGCTCAGTCCCCTGGGCTTCTGAAAACAGGTCCATGAGCCCAGCTGAGAGAAAGAATGAAAATCAAGTTCCCGTGCCTCTAGACCTTGCCTACCCACACCCACCTACTGCAAATGGAAGCCAGTTCTTTATGTAGAGACCTCATTCACATGGAGGGAAGGCGCTCTGGGGTGTCTTGGTAATCAGGGGTGTGTGAGGATGAGAAGAGCCTGTACCCCTCTAGGGCTTAGAGTTCCTCATCTGTGAAGCAAGACACCTGGACTAGGCGACCAATCCCGGTCTCAGCGCCTGTGTGGCTGCTTCATGACGAGCTGGTCTTCTGGAAGGTTTAGCCACTCTCTGAGCATGTTCAATTCACAGCGTGATTGCACACACGTCACCTCCATGAAAATACCTGTGACCGGGGCAGAGGGACACTGCACAGCGCACAGGGGCCATGTGGCTTCCTCAGGATCAGACAGCACTGATCAGGATCAGGAGGTGGCAGGGCTGGGCCTGCAGCCCGTCTCCCAAAGCTGATTCCTGAGCACTGTTATCCCACCAGGCAGCCTCTTTCTCAGGACGAGGGTCTGTGGCTCTGTTGACCTTCTGATACTTGCTTATGTTGTGGGAGTGGGTCCTTAAATCCAGCAGTTCAAAGCCGCCCAGGCCCGCTGTGAGGCCCTATCCCGCGGAGAAACCACCGTGGAGGCTGAGAGAAAGAATGCACCATTGCCGAGGCTGGTCTCACTGTTAAGCGACAATGAAGTTTTCCAGAACTCTGTCAATTGAGTTCACCTAATCCCAGGACAAAAGGGGCCCCGGCCTCCCACCTTCTTATCTGGTTTCAGAGTTAAGGAGCTCAGACAGAGGGGCCTTTCTGAAAGGAGGGACCACCTGGGAAGACTCCATTAGCTCCGTCTACATCCGGCTGCCGCTCACTGTCCCCTGTGTGAACCCGGGGTGGGATGGAGTGAGGGGCAGCGTGGCAGTACCCACTCTCACCAGCCTGGAACGACTGTCCCACCAGTGCTTCTGCAGTGAGCAGAGTTTTTGAGCCCTCTTCTTAGCAGAGAGGGTCTGAAAAGTGGCGCTTATCTTCCCAAAGGCCCAGCAGAACACTCGCAGGAGGTCAGATTCTGGGAACTGACTTCAGGGTCCCCAGAATGTCACAGCCATCTCCATGCCCCCTTATCTGCGTGCTCTGGGGAAAATGTCTTCCACAAGACACTAGATACTAAAGTGGGCATGGAGCCTAGGTTGTCCAGCAGCGTCCCAGTTTCTACCTGTTCGGGCATCATTACTAATCCTACCGTCTTTCCCTCTCAAGGGCATCCTGGTTTGGATGACAACAGAAACAGATCCATGTCCCCACACCCTCCGATCTGTAGCTACCAGGGAGAAAGACAAGTGTTACATGTGCGTTTTCCTTTCCCATTGGCAAAAGAATGCATCTTTTCCATCCCTTATGTCTGCTGTAGTCAGAATGATCAAAGATGGAGTATTTCCCAAAGAAAATGTTTCAGTGTCCAAAGATCGCCCCTCCCCATCCCCCAGGAGGTGGGGTGTGCATAGGCAATGACAGGCGGACTTGCTGCTTGCAAGCCTTGGGTTTGCTTTGGCTAGGCTGTAGTTTTCCTTACAGCAGCAAAGATGGGTGGCAGTCAGTGCAGAGACTAAGAACATAGACTTTGGAACGAGATAGAAATAACGTAGTGTCCTTGAGCAAGTCACCTATTTCTCTGTACCTCGATTATTTCAGGTAGGAGCAGTTATACCAACATCCTAGCCTTGTCTTGGGGATGAAACAAAATATGGAATGCACCTGACCTGCTGCCTGGTTTAGAGGAGATACTCAGCAAGGTGTGGCTATTGCTAGCGTTGCCTTCAGTGATGGAAACCATTTGTTAAAGTGGGAAGGATGGGCTAGCCCATGACATCAGAGTGCCGGCCACCACTGTTTCAGCTTTGCTGTTCCACACGGCAGAGGAACCTTCTCTTTCAGTTTGCCCAGGCTCAGCAGTGAAGGCTGACTTGTAGTTCAGCATGTGTGCTTTGAAGAGGCGACATTGCCCTTTGCTGTTTGGAGAACAAGAGGAGATGAAGGATATGGTGCAGGTCATTCTTTTCTCCTCTCACTTGTTTCCTCTCCCTTTGCTTCTCCATCTCCACACCCCCAGCTCAGTCTCAGGCCCTAGAGACGTCAGGAAGGAAGAGGCATTGCACCAGATGCTGAAGCAAGGGCTTCCCAGGGCCACTTTTCCTCTCCTGGCCTCCCACTGGGCGTGCCACAAGAGAAAGCAGTGGAGCTGCAGGTGAAGCGCAAACCGGCTCGGTGTAATGACAACATCGGGCAGGAGGAGGCCAGCCCATCCCCATCACCCACCACAGCTGGCTTCCGCTACCATGCGAGCTCTGAGGAAGGAATCTCCTTGTTCGTATCTCAAATCACCAAAAGGTGCTCTGGCCCACCCAACAGGCCAGGGTGTTATTACTATTATTTTTTTAAATCCATTTTTTTTTTTTAACAGAGCCAGGATCTCACTATGTTTCCCAGGCTGGTCTCACGTGATTCTCCCACCTTGGCCTTCCAAAGTACCGGGGTTACAGACATGAGCCACCCTGACTGGCCTGATGTTCATCTCTATTCCAGGCCCTGGGGTCACTCATGCAGGAGCAGACTCCCCAAAAAACGCCGCCTCTCCCTAACAAAAGTTAAGAGTATGGGATCCCCAGGTCATTCAAGAGCAGATCATTGGACGCCCCGGCCGGGCTGACTGTGGGCTGCCACCTACCTGTCATGGTTTTGCCCCGGCCGGGCTGACTGTGGGCTGCCACCTACCTGTCATGGTTTGGCCCCGGCTGGGCTGACTGTGGGCTGCCACCTACCTGTCATGGTTTTGGGGTGTTGTACGCTGTGCTGAGGCCTCTCCTCCTCAGCGGGCCAGGACCCCGTTCACATTTTTCACACGCAGCCTGCACTGGTGTGGGGAGCAGGGAGGGGTAAATCGGCACCAGGAGGTGGAGCAAGGCATCTGACTTCCTCCTTGACCAGCCGCAGGCCTGATCCCCATGGGACTCTAAGTCAGGCCTGTCCTTTGAGCCTAGGGGATTGGGGCAGAACCAAAGGCTCACAGCCCTGAGGTCACCCACGTCACCCAGGCTCAGTGGTCCTTCTCCCTAGGGAACTGTGAGACGCACCGCGTATGTGAGGCGTTCCTGTGGTCATTTATCAGAAGAGCGGACTGGGAGGGGAAAATCAAAACCTCGGTAGAACAAGAGATAAGGAGGGGTCAGTGGGATCGGGAGCTGGGATGTGGAAGGGAACCCTGGGTCACGGAATCCTCCTAGCCTTCTTGAAAATGAAAAGTATCTTCTGAGACAACGGCCAGAAGGACCTTCAGACGCCCTCAAGTCCAGCCCACCCCTTGAAGCTAAATGGCTCTGAAGCCGGCCCTGCCTGACAGCTAGGCACCGTCTGGAGAAGACAATGATATGAGCAACCCGAGCTGCAGAGAAGGAGCTCTCTGGGGACCTGAGGGCCAGGAAGCTCCTTGTGCTGTCTGGCCCTGATCTTCAAGCAGTGGTTTATCCTGCAGGAAGATCAGGGGTTAACCCTCGCCTTCCTCCGGTCTTCACTGAGGACGTGAGCCCTGCCTCGTCTCTCACTCAGCCTCCCTCCGATCTGCTCAACGTGGGCACACAGACTTGCCCCAACCTCCCATCTTTAGCTCCTGGTACTGAGCTGTCTCAGTCCCAAAGCTTAGCAGCTGGTGTTCCTTAGCTTCACACCTTCCTTGTACGACCTCATCTCCCCCAGTTTGAGATTGTGAAACTGGACTCAACGGGAAGAAATCTTGTGATGATGGTCGCAGTTTGCCTCAGAAGAAATTCCAGGGGTTGGTCCCTGGCCCATCAGACCCTGGTCCTTCTTCGAGAGATCAGGATACTGTTGGCCTCCTGGAAGCAGCAAAGACCCAGCCAGGAATTCGTCTCGGCAAGCCACCATTCCTCAGTGCTCACCCCCAGTTGCATAATGATGTGATTGCTTTTTTTCCCTCCAGAATCCAACTCCAGGAGCAAGTGCCAAGTTTCAGCCTTGTTGATAAGATGTTTACATCAGCCTAAACTGCTGGAGTGCTTGACACGCCAAGTAACCTGCCAACCCCTGCTTGTAGGGCTAACAAAATACCTGGCTCATTGCCTGCGAGGTGAACAGACAGATCCCATTCACAAATAATGGGATTCATCTGGAACGCCCACACATGGCCTCACCCAATGGAATGTCCCTCTCTACCCTTTCCTTCCTCCTCCTTCCATTCCCACCTTCCAGACCACAGGAGAAGCGGAAGAGGGGCTCCCGAGAGGTGGTGATCTAGGGATCAGAGAGGCAGGGCAAGCAGGTGCTGCCCAGCTGACCACACTCCAGGCTCAAGGAACACCCACCTCTGCCCCTGTGTCTCCCCTTCCACAAAATGCTCAAAGAGGGCCACTTCAAGGGGTCACCGAGGCAGGAGAGCGAGTTCCCATCTGGCCTCCTCTCCAAGCCTTGGAATCCAGTGGGGGAGCAGTTGGCAGCCCAGGGACAAGACAGAGGCCAAGCAGTGACGTACGTTCTGTTGGCCAGCCTGGGTGGAAGGCAGAGCAGGTGAGCTCCTAAGCATGTGGGTCCGCTGAGGCCCACGGGAGCCTCTCAAGCCCCAGTCAGGAGGGAATGAACCCTTCGGGGCTGTGCAGGCAGACACGCCTGGGAAACCTAATGAGAGCACGGTGGACCTCAGAGATAGGCACACCTGGGCTGGCCTCCTGGTTTCAATAGCTGTGCGACCTTCGACGAGCTAATTTGCATGACCTTCCTCATTCGGGAAATGGAATTGCAGCACCTTCTTCATGAAGTGACTGTGAGAATTCTTTGAGGTAATGTGGCAGAGTAACTGTTGTTAGGAGTGATTATCACAGCAAAGTTTTCAGTGTTAACAATTCCCACCCTGAAGAGTAGAGTGACCCCAACAGGCAGCAGGAAAATGCTCAGCTGGATTCTAAGAGGGAACTCTACTAAGCTTGAGCGCTCAGAACTTTGTTTCTGGGCTGAGGCAGGGATGGGTGGGGGTGGCTGGCAGGTAGACAGTGTCAGGATTAAGGCAGAATAAGCCATGCCGTCCAGTAGAACTTTCTATCTGCACATTCCAGTACAGTAGCCACGAGCCATATATGACTATTGACGCACTTGAAATGCACTATAAATTTAGGGTTTTGGGTTTTAATGAAGTTGGATGTAGGTCATCCCATGAAGCTGGTCTGAATGTTAGACGCACAGGTTCGGAGCAAGGCAGGTCTGGGTTCAAAGGCCGCTGTTCATGCATCAGCTTTGTGACCTTGGGCAGGTTCTTGAGCCTGTTTTCTCACATGCAAAATGAAGGGAGTAACGCGGAGGCCTCGGGGGTATTGTGAGGCTTTGGTAAGAATCTGATGCTCAGCCGCATAAAAAGAGGTGATGGCAGCGGAATAAAAAGAGGTGATGGCAGCGGACAGGCCAGGCCGAGGGCCCTGAGACTTAATCCTTCACTCTGCCTGTTGTCTCCTCCCTCCTGACAGAACCACATCCTCACATTAATGTCTGTGGCAGCCCGAATCTACAAGCACCCCAGCATCAAGAATTCCATCAACCTGATGGTGGTAAAAGTGCTGATTGTAGAAGATGAAAAATGGGGCCCAGAGGTGTCTGACAACGGGGGGCTTACACTGCGCAACTTCTGCAACTGGCAGCGGCGTTTCAACCAGCCCAGCGACCGCCACCCGGAGCACTACGACACGGCCATCCTGCTCACCAGACAGGTCCGTGCCTGGCTCCGGAAGCCCTGGGGAGGAAGGGAGACGGGATGGGCAGATCAAAGGGAGGACCACGAGGCCTGCCCAAACATGGGAAACATCTCCCTGCTGGCCCCAGCTGGACGCCAGAGCCTCATGCCCGGAATGATGAGGAGGAGGTCATGAGGACAAGTGTGAGGTATTTGCAAGGGAAGGAGAAGAATCTTGTAAGGGCTGTCTTCCAAAAGTTTGTGACCAGCTGTCTCCTGAGGTCACACATAACAAGAAGAAATGGGCTCGAGCTGCCGAGTAAGAGATCTGGGTTTAGAATGAAGAGAGTAGTTCTAGCTGCAGTGGTTGTAAAATATGCGGCAGGTAGCCAGGGGCTCCCCTCAAGATTTGCCCACAGCGGGAGGGCTGCCTACCTACACGGCATGATTTAAACAGACAGCTTCCTGAAAGCAAGAGAGTGATCATGTGTGCCAGGCCCCGTCTGCTCCTTCAGTCTCATAACAGCCCCACCAGGCCGGTCCTGGTGTTATCCCCATTTTGTAACAGAAGAAACTGAGGCGCAGAGTGGCCACACAGCTCTCTTGCCACATAGTGGCAGTGCCCATAGACCAGCCAAGACAGTGCTGCTATAGGGTCATGTTCTGAACGACTATGCTGTCCTGTCACCCACAAAAAGCCTCTGAAGTGCCAGCCAGCCTCAGGATGCAGCCAGCTTGGAACATCGAACAGGCTCCCTTACATGAGTGGCTGATGTGAAGACAGACGGAGATTTCCTGAGCTTGTCACTCAGAAATCCATCTTGATAGCCTCTGTATTTTATATTCTTTTTTGTTTTTAATTTTGTTTTGTTTTGTTTGAGACAAGGTCTTGCTCTGTCACCCAGGCTGGAGTGCAGTGGCACAGTCACAGCTCGCTGCAGCCTCTGCCTGCTAGGTCCAAATGATCCTTCCACCTCAGCCTCCTGAGTAGCTGGGACCACAAGCACAAGCCACCTCACCCAGCTAATTTTTTTTTTTTTTTTTTACTTTTTGTAGAGACAGGTTCTCACTATATTGCCCAGGCTTGTCTCCAACTCCTGGACTCAAGCAATCCACCTGCCTTGGCCTCTCAAAATGCAAAGATTATAGGCTGTTTTCATTTTTTAACAAAACAAAATTTCACAGGTTACTCTCCAATTTAGAAAGACGGGGGCGGGGGTGAACTGTCTTGACCATAAACACAAAAAGAATCAATAAAGCAAGGCCACTAGGTGGGATATCCAGACACGTTGAACCTGCTGTTGCTTCCCCCTCCTTAAAAAAGTTCCGCCGGGCACATGACAAGCACCTGTAGTCCCAGCTACTTGGGAGGCTGAGGTGAGAGAATCACTAGTGCCCAGGAGTTTGAGGCTAAGTGAGCTACAATTACTCCTGTGAATAGCCACTGCATCGCAGCCTGGGCAACATAGCCAGACCTCGTCTCTAAAATTTAATTTAGGCTGGGCGTGGTGGCTCACGCCTGTAATACCAGCACTTTGGAAGGCCAAAGAGGCCAGATTGCCTGAAGTCAGGAGTTTGAGACCAGCCTGGACAACAAGGTGAAACCCCATCACTACTAAAAATACAAAAATTAGCCAGGTGTGATGGTGCACGCCTGTAGTCCCAGCTACTCGGGAGGCTAAGGTAAGAGAATAGCCTCAACCCTGGAAGCAGAGGTTGCAGTGAGCTGAGATCATGCCACTGCACTTCAGCCTGGGCAACAGAGCAAGACTCCATCTCAAAAAATAATAATAATAATTTAATTTAATTTAAAAGCTCAATAAACACAGGTGATGCACAGGCCAGCAAGCATGTTATGGGATGCTCGGTGGTCCACTCCCACATGCACACTGGCCACCCCGTCCCCGGAGGCCTGCAGCACACCACACACACACACTGATGCACTCTCTTGCTTTCTCCCCACCAAGCAGAACTTCTGTGGGCAGGAGGGGCTGTGTGACACCCTGGGTGTGGCAGACATCGGGACCATTTGTGACCCCAACAAAAGCTGCTCCGTGATTGAGGATGAGGGGCTCCAGGCGGCCCACACCCTGGCCCATGAACTAGGTAAGATTTGCCTTGCCAAAGCGCACTTCAGCACATCAGCAGGAACTGTGCTTCCAGATCCAAGGTCGCGTAGCTCCTAAGGAATACGCGGCCCTCGCTTAGGAATAGCTCCTGGTGATTTTGACAGGGTGGCTGTATACAAACAGATACCACGCTTAACGGTGCTGAACACAACTCCACTCCCACCCCGAGCACATGGCCAAAATACATGATGATCACAGGTCACCCGATGAATGCCAGGACACCAGACGGGTGCTGGGGTGGAGGCGCGGCACTGTACACAAGCTAAGCCGTAAGATCTGGGGGAAGAACAATGGTCCAGGGACTGTCATGTAAGAGAGCAAATAATAGAGCTAGATCCAAATTTAGGACCGGCTGAGGCAGAAAATAAAGGGGTATACATGTTTCTCAGTCATCTGAGAACGCGTCCTGGAGAGCAAAGTGCAGGGGAAAGCCCAACGCAGAAATCTTCCAAGGGTGAGGGGGTGGCTGCTCCCCTGAGGAGCTCCATCTCTGTCCCTCACTGGGCCGGGTGAGCCGCCCTCAGACAGGACAGGGCAGAGTGGACCAGGCCTCTCTTCCCAGGGCACGTCCTCAGCATGCCGCACGACGACTCCAAGCCCTGCACGCGGCTCTTCGGGCCCATGGGCAAGCACCACATGATGGCGCCGCTGTTCGTCCACCTGAACCAGACGCTGCCCTGGTCCCCCTGCAGCGCCATGTACCTCACAGAGCTCCTGGACGGCGGGCACGGTAGGCACCGGCGACCCCGCCCTGCTTGTCCCCATGGGCCTCCTTCCACTGCTGCTGGCGCAGGGACCCCTCCAGCAGTGCCTCCTCACAGGGCCCTTGGAGCTGAGTCCCAGCCAGCCTCCCATGCTAGGGCATTCACACCACCCCCGAAGTCTACTCTTCCCGGCCCCATCTTCCAGCAGCAGTTCTGGGCTACTTTAGATGAGTCACAAAGCAGGGGGAAGTCATCTGAGAAGGTTGTCTGAAGGAGGAGGGTTTGAGCAGCGCTTGAAGGAATAGAAGCACATGGCACAGAGGAGAGACGAACCTACAACAGCTCAGGCATGGCAGAGGCAGTGACTGCGTCCTGTGAGAGCAAGAGGGCGGGGGGCTGGTTCAAAGGATTGGAGCCAGGCGTGCGGCGCGCACTTGTGGTCCCAGATACTCGGGAGGCTGAGGCAGGAGGATCACTTGAGCCTAGGAGATCAAGGCTGCCAGTAAGCCGTAATCACGCCACTGACTCCAGCCTGGGTGACCAAAAGAGACGCCATCCCTTTAAAAAAAAAAAAAGAAAGAAAGAAAGAAAGATAAAGGCCGGGTGCAGTGGCTCACGCCTGTAATCCCAGCACTTTGGGAGGCTGAGGCAGGTGGATCACAAGGTCAGGAGTTCAAGACCAGCCTGCCCAACATGGTGAAACCCCGTCTCTACCAAAAATACAAAACATTAGCCAGGCATGATGGCACATGCCTGTAGTCTCAGCTACTCAGAAGGCTGAGGCCGAAGAATCGCTTGAACACAGGAGGCGGAGGTTGCAGTGAGCCAAGATCGAGCCACTGCACTCCAGCCTGGGCAACAGAGCTAGACTCTGTCTCAAAAAAAAAATTGCTTCTCAGAAGAGGGGATTAAAGAAAAAACAATTTTGATTGGTTGGAGTTGTTGGTAAAGCAATGAAATATGCTAAATTCTTCTCACTAAGGGAGACAAGGACATGTATGATGCAACAGTAAGATTATCCAGACAGCATTAGTTGGTCTTCGTTTGCATATTGTGACTTTGAGGAGCACGGTTAGATTGTGATGTGGGTGAATACTGCGTTAGCTGACGTTCACTGGGTATACACTGAATGACGGGGGCAATGCTTCCTAGATGTTCAGGACAGCAAAGGAAAGTTGGTCCTGAAAAACCTTTGCAACCGATAGTCAAAAATTAGGCATGCTTTCACTAGATCATCGAGTGGTGACAGGTTTTAGTGGCAGGTCAAGAAGTCGTGACGCCTAGACCTTCAGTGCCATCCATCGCAGGCCATGAAGAGCTGAGAGGGTGGCGCCCCTGCGTGCGTTCTTACGCCCCTGCTTCCTCTTTTCCCAGGAGACTGTCTCCTGGACGCCCCTGCCGCGGCCCTGCCCCTCCCCACAGGCCTCCCGGGCCGCATGGCCCTGTACCAGCTGGACCAGCAGTGCAGGCAGATCTTTGGGCCGGATTTCCACCACTGCCCCAACACTTCTGCTCAGGACGTCTGCGCCCAGCTTTGGTGCCACACTGATGGGGCCGAGCCCCTGTGCCACACGAAGAATGGCAGCCTGCCCTGGGCTGACGGCACGCCGTGCGGGCCTGGGCACCTCTGCTCAGAAGGCAGCTGTCTACCTGAGGAGGAAGTGGAGAGGCCCAAGGTGAGGGACAGCCCCTGAGGATAGTGGGAAGGAGAAAGGAGAAACAAAAGGAAATGGGGAGGACTGAGGGCTATTCTCGAGGGGGGAACCACACTTGAGAGTCACGAACCGAGAGACAGCCAGGCAGAGCGGCTCACACCAGAATCCCAGCACTTTGGGAAGTTGAGGCAGAAGGATCACTTGAACCGAGACCAGCCTGGGCAACATAGTGAGATCCTGTCTCTACAAAAAAATAAAAAATAAGCCGGGCCTGGTGACTCACACTTGTAGTCCCAGCTACTCGGGAAGCTGAGGCAGGGGATCACTTGATCTCAGGAGTTTGAGGCTGCAGTGAGCCATGATCATGCCACTGCACTCTAGCCTGGGCGGCAGAGGGAGACCCTGTCTCCAAAAAAACGAACTTTGGGCCAGGCTGCAACACAGGACTTCTAGGTAAAATCACTCATCTTTTAACAAACAAACCAAAGTATATTTATCCTCACAGTGAGGAGCCCGTGGAGGCTCACACTCACTCAGTGGGTTGACACTGCCATGGCTCCAGACATTAGGGAGCTGCTTTGGGACTGACTCAGGGCTGGTGCAGATGCAGATTGCGGAGAGGTGTGGAAACAGGAAGGTGGGCACACAACAGACTGGAGCTGCTGTCAATTCCATCATGAACACAGAGAGACACGTGGAATAAATTCCATCAAGAATTGAGTGAAAAGTGTTCATAGCCTGCCCGTGCTTGAACTGAATGCATAATTAGAGGTTGGGAGAATGAGAGCAGTTGTGGGAATTCCATACTCAAAGAGGAGGAGAGGAGAGAGAATCAGAGCTGCCTCTGGCCAGGCAGAAAAAAACTTGGCCCAGGAGAGAGTAAACTCACAAGAAAAACCAAGACAGTGCCAGTGAGGGTTTTTAAATGATTCACTTCTTTGCCCTGCTCTTAATACATCCAAACTGTGAGGCTGATCACATTTCTCTTACGGTGAGTCATGGAGCCATCACTATGAAACAGCATCCACTGGGTTTCACAGCCCGGTCTCCGCCAGCGCTGAATTGCCAGGGTAGCCCAAGCACTCCTCAGTACATGTCTTTTGCACTGAGCCTTCTGAGCCTTCTGAGCCTGCCTGCACCAGGTAAGCTCCATACTCTTGTCCTAAGCCTCAACTGGCACAGGATTCATGGATTGATCCTCAGCCACGTCCCATTCACCCTGTTCATTCTCATCACATGTTATTGAGGAGAGGGATCTGCCACCGATCCCCAGAGGCAGAGCCAAACTAAGTGCAGGGAGAGGTTGACATGAAATGATCATGGAATGATGTGTGGCCTCTATTTTTAAGAACAGTCAGATCAGAAAATACATATTCATAGAATCAGGCCGGGCACAGTGGCTCATGCCTGTAATCCCAGCACTTTGGGAAGCTGAGATGGGTTGATCACCTGAGGTCAGGAGTTCAAGACCAGCCTCACCAACATGGTGAAACCCTGTCTCTACTAAAAATGCAAAAATTAGCCAAGTGTGGTGGTGGGCGCCTGTAATCCCAGCTACTCAGAAGGCTGAGGCAGCAGAATCACTTGAACCCAGGAGGCAGCAGTTGCAGTGAGCCAAGATGACACCACTGCACACTGGCCTACTAAAAATACAAAATTTACCCAGGCATGGTGGTGTGTGCCTGTAATCCCAGCTATTCAAGAGGCCGAGGCACAAGAATCACTTGAACCTAGGAGGCAGAGGTTGCACTGAGCCGAATTCACGCCATTGCACTCCAGCCTGGGCGACAGAGCAAAACTCTGTCTCAAAAAAACAAACAAAAAAAAAGCAATTCTGTTTCTTTCCCAGGCATTATCCTATCACTGGAACCAGTGGCTGGTAGACTATGGCAACACTTCCCAGGGCTGCTTCCTTTAGACCAGAGTTCCTCTACCTTGGCACTAGGGACACTTGGGGCAGGATAATTGTTACTGTGGGGCCTGTGCATTGCTGGATGTTGAGCAGCATCCCTGGCCTCTACCCACTAAATGCAGTAACATACACCTTCCCCAGCTGTAGCCACCGGAATATCTCCAGACATTGCCAAATGTCCTCTGGAGGGCAAAATTCCCCCCAGTGGAGAACCACTGCATTACATGCAACCTTATTCCCATAAAAGAGTGTCATTCATTCATTCAGCAGTCTACTGAGCACCTTACTAAACATAAAGCACTGTTTAAGACACGGGGGAGTCCGTAGTGAATGAGTCCAGCCTCGTCTCTGTGCTCACAAAGCCATGAAGGCCACACAGTCCTTAAACAAATGATTGAGGCAGTTTACAGTGCTCCATACACCAAGATGAGAATGACTAGATGAGGAAGCCAGGGCTTTGGCCACCTGGTGGCACAGACACTGAAGCCTCCTGGCCTTTGCTCCTCATTCAGTGTGCCATTGTATGTTGCAGCCCGTGGTAGATGGAGGCTGGGCACCGTGGGGACCCTGGGGAGAATGTTCTCGGACCTGTGGAGGAGGAGTACAGTTTTCACACCGTGAGTGCGAGGACCCTGAGCCTCAGAATGGAGGAAGATACTGCCTGGGTCGGAGAGCCAAGTACCAGTCATGCCACACGGAGGAATGCCCCCCTGACGGTAACTGCCACTCAGGGCCGCCCCTGCCAGAGCAGCTACTATCATCGCTGTGACACATCCCCAGAGGATGTGTAAAGTGGGAGTAAAGTGGGTGTCCTGGAATATAGAGTTTTGCCTGTGATCTGCACCTAAATGGGCTCTGCAAGGCTCCAAGCCCAGGGGCAGCTCTCAGGGACCTGGGACAGCTCTCATAGTGTTTAGAGAGCCTGGCAAAGTCAACGAGAGAAATTACCCTCATCCTCCAAGATGTGGAGAGGAGGACATCACTCCCAACCAAACTTATCGGGGAGGAGCCTCTGGAGAGGGGCTGGTGTCTAGGAAACTAATCCTCCTGGAGGCATCGGAACCCTCATCTGTGTGCAGAATGGAAGCATTTTCCAAAGCAAGTGTCAGAGCCAAACCTCCAAGGTCTTTCTAGCCAAAATTCAGCCCAGGGCAGAGGGAGGATTTCTGAATCTGATTCCCGCTCACATTCCATCTTCCCTTGGGGCCATGGCAACTGTTTGACAGAACCTTCCCAGGAAGCAATACTACCTCTCCCTCCCCTTGGCATATTCCTATCCCCAGTACCTGCTAGAAACCACACACATTAACTTAGAGGCAGTAAAGGGGCAGCAGCAAACTCATGAGAGGGAAATCATTACAAGGTTTTTCCCCACCATCCCATCCAACTGCCCAGTGTGCAGCTCCAGGAAGGATTGGCAGGCATGAAAAATCAGGCAGAGCCTCAGGAGAGATTCAGCCACGAGAAAGGACACTGGCACCGGGTTGATGTCTCATAGGAGAATCTGTAGGCTTTGCAGTTTCACAAGACAACAAGGATACACAATGGCTTGAGGCTCTAGAAACTTTGTGCTGGAATTGTGTGAGTTTGCCTGGCATACGGGTGAGACATTGCCGGGAAAGGGGGAGGATGGGAATGAATATAGGGTGCAAGGTAGGCATGGATGAAAAATGACGTCATGATTTCAGACGCACCAAAGTCTGCCATTACTGTCGAGTATTTCTTAGTACTTTTTGTGTGTCTAGGACTATAAAAATGTATGAAAATGTAAAAGGCATGGTCTCCGTCCTTAAGGAGCTTGCAGTCCAATTAGAGACCCAAATCCCTTTAACACAGCCATTAAGTTTCAATGGATGAGTCACAGACCCTAGGTTGGTGAGAGGCTCAGAGAAAGGAAAGGCTGGGTGAGCAGAAGCTTTGAAGGGAGTTAGGACTGAGCAGAGTCTGGAGGACTGAGATGGGGTGAGGTGTGAGGGGACCTGCCAGGATGGGGAAAGGTGTGAGAAGGGCCCTCATTCGCTTAGGTGGAATCAAGCAAAGCACACCACCATGTCAAGGCCAGACCACAGAGGTCCTCGAAGGCTGACACAGTATCTGGGGGTTATCTGTGCCACCTGTCCCATCAAGTCACCTGGAAGCTCCTGCAGACACACCCCAGACCCCCTCAGCTGTACTGACTCAGAGTCTCAGGCGTGGAGTGTGGCATCTGCCTTGGCAAAGTCTCCCCAGGCATTCAGATGCACAGTTTGGGCGGAACTTTGGCAGGAAAAACAGCTTTAATTTTAGGATTTGGGGGTGGAAAGCAACCCACGTCTAACTTCAGATGGATTGGTCCGGCAGCGGCGCACGGCAGGACGGAGAGGAGGCAGGCACAGGTCCCCATGAAGCCAGCACCCCTGGGCTTGCAGTGGTGAGGGTGGGATGCCATCGTTTGAAATCACAGACTGTCCTGAATGTAGTGTAGGTCTCTGTGACTGTTTGGAAATAGCAAATAGAGATGCTCAAATGTTCGGGAGATACCAGGATGCCAGTCTCAGACTTGAGCGTGGTAAGACCAGCAAATGAAAGTCAAACGGTTTGTGGAAGGACCCTCGGGAGCTTGGCCGTGCTGAGTTGGAGGCAATCATAGTACATACAAACGGAGCTCCCCAGAGACAGCCAGCATTGCAGAATGTGGGTGTGGGGGCAAGATCGGAGCCAGACATGTAGATTTAGGAGTCTTTCGAGTCATGTCCAGTGTCACTGAGGAAATCGACACTGCACAATTAGCAGTGTCCTGAGAATATAGCTCCACATGCCATTCTGTGCCTTCCAGGCTTACTGAATTGTTCCCTGTTGCTCCCTGAGTTCATTCGTCTGTAAAGTACAATGAATCTCTTTCCCTAATGGAAAGGGCATTTATCCTAGAAAGCCCAGCATGAGGCTGGAGGGCTCCTTTCCTTGCCCTTTTGAGTAAGGGTCACACATGGGTCTAGGAATGTTGTGCCCAGAAGACACTGGCCCTGCCTGGGTCCCTGGGTTGAGTCCAAAACCAAAAGAAAGAAGAAAAATGCTGTAAATTTGGGATTTCTCCACCGGGACCTCCTGCTTGCGCATGGGTGTCACCTCTATGCCGTTTCTTCCTCTTTCTAGGGAAAAGCTTCAGGGAACAGCAGTGTGAGAAGTATAATGCCTACAATTACACTGACATGGATGGGAATCTCCTGCAGTGGGTCCCCAAGTATGCCGGGGTGTCCCCCCGGGACCGCTGCAAGTTGTTCTGCCGAGCCCGGGGGAGGAGTGAGTTCAAAGTGTTCGAGGCCAAGGTGAGAATCACCCGGGGACTCAGATCCAGAGATGGGGAGGAAGGTCGCCTGTCCCCACCCCTCCCACAGGCTGCTTCTGTGCTCAACACGCCCTCCCGCACCTTGCCTTTCCCTGTTGCAGGTGATTGATGGCACCCTGTGTGGGCCAGAGACGCTGGCCATCTGTGTCCGTGGCCAGTGTGTCAAGGCCGGCTGTGACCATGTGGTGGACTCGCCCCGGAAGCTGGACAAATGCGGGGTGTGTGGGGGCAAAGGCAACTCCTGCAGGAAGGTCTCCGGGTC
The DNA here is from genome assembly GCF_000951035.1 of Colobus angolensis palliatus. Taxonomy (NCBI): domain Eukaryota; kingdom Metazoa; phylum Chordata; class Mammalia; order Primates; family Cercopithecidae; genus Colobus; species Colobus angolensis. The sequence goes on along the minus strand of NW_012114455.1, from coordinate 5,980,293 downwards.
CCTCACCCCCACCAGGTGAGTCTCCCCAGGAGTTCTGGACCTTGCTTGGGAGAAGAACGTAACGGGCTTTGCGTTCTGATAGGCCCAAATTTGAATTGTGGCTGCTACTTAAACGCTATGAGGGTTGGGCGAGTTATTTAAACTCTCCGAGCTTCAGTTTCTTTACAAAATGTCAGCAGTATCTCTATCTCAGAGTCGCCATAAGGATTTCCTGGGATGGGATGTGCACTTGGCAGTGTCAAGCTCATAGAAAAGACAGAACACAGGACAGCCGTGACTTTTACGAGGGCTGGAGGCCATGTGGATAGGGAGCTGTCATCTCTGAGTCAGTCGAGCCACACTGAGTAACCTGGACCTCTGCCAGAAAGCAGCTCTCCCAGGCCTGTTTTGGGAAGGACGTCTCACCCTAAGCCTGGCAAGCCCTGCCTTTTCTGCAGACAGATCTTCAGAGAAGGGGGTTACCAAAAAGGGGCCCTGGCAGCCCCAGGGCTTTCATGAATCTGAGAACTCCAGACACCTTGTTCACATCCTAATGCCCCACATTCATAAAACTCCAAGGATTTTCCAAAGCGCTTTCATTTCCATGGTCTTGTTTGATTTGTAAAATAAATCCATGAGGTGAGCAAGGCCAATACTATTCTTCGTTTTGCAGAGGAAGAAATTAAGACACAAAAAGATTAAATGACTTTTTAAGGTCACATTGATAGTTAATGACAGCCAGAAGAGAATGTAGTTTTCCTAAGTCCTGGATGACTTTTGTCTCCCATTCCATGTACTTCCTGGAGAGTAAGGGCAAGGTCAGGTGTCTTATATGGACCACACTCTGCCTCTCTGCCTCCAGTACATCAATGTATCCTTCTTGGGGTTACGTGAGCATCCTCTGTCCAACCACTTCCCCCACCCACGGTCTCAGAATTTTTGAGAAGTGTTCACTGTATTGTATTCTACTTAGTGAAGCTCACAAACCCTGTCCCATTCTGTGTGTGTGTGTGTGTGTGTGTGTGTGTGTGTGTGTATCTATCTCTACATCTCTCATCAGTCTGAGAGAACAGAATCAGCCTATAGCAGGCAACTTGGGCCTGTTTTCATTTTTTTAAATTTATTTTTATTTTTTTGAGACAGAGTCTCACTCTGTCACCCAGGCTGGAGTGCAGTGGCACGACCTTGGCTCACTGCAACCTCTGCTTCCTAGGTTCAAGCAATTCTCCTGCCTCAGCTTCCCAAGTGTCTGGAATTACAGGCGTGCACCACCACACCCAGCTAATTTTTGTATTTTTAGTAGAGACGGGCTTTCATCATGTTGGCCAGGCTGGTCTTGAACTGTTGGCCTCAAGTGATCCACCTGCCTTGGCCTCCCAAAGTGCTGTGATTATGGGTATGAGCCACTGCGCCCTGCCTTGGAACTCTTTTTACATTTAAGCTCAAAGGACGTAGAAAAAAAGAAGCAGACGCTATTCAGATACTGGGGCCCTTGGCCACTTTCCCTCAGGCTTTAGACAGATGGGCCTGTGGACACACTCAGAGTCTGAGACTAAGCAGCTAGCCCCAGCTGGACATATGGCAAGAAGAGCAAAGAGCCCGCCTGACCATTTGCCTCACTTTCTCCCCAGCCTATGGAACTCAGATTTCCAGAAAAGAACAAACAACTAATCTTTCTTCATCCTACCTAAAGCCCTAAGCCTATAACGGACTGGAAACAGTTTCCCAAAACAGCATTCTATCATTCCAGAAGCACAGTGCTCATGGTGCCAGAAAGTGGCTTCAAAGAAGCAGGCTTGAACCCCCAACTCCCAACCCCACCCTGATCCCACCCTAGGGCCATATTCATCAAATACTAGGAGCCGACTGACTCAAAGAGGCGGTGTGAAATTTCCTCCTGTTCACGTTCTGGAAGGGGTGTGCAGAACAGTTTTTTCCATGTGGGTTTGAGCTCTGGGTATGGAGGTGGCCAAGCAAAGTTGTATACCAGTGCAAGGAACTAGAGGTATTCGAGATCTCATTTGACAGGTGCCAGGTTTGGCTACACCAGTGCAGCTTTCCAAATCCTTCTGGGTTCGCCTCCTCTCTATGCTGTTCTCAAGACCCACATACCTCAACTCCTCAACCACGCATTTGAAATAGAGTTGCCAGATGAAGCAAAAACCCTCGAAAAATCCCAATGTACAAGACATTTCTGTCTGCCTAAACAGCTAATTTATTGAGAACTTTGAGGCAACTTGCTTAATACTTGCTTTGGTTTTTCTTGTCTGCCACCTGGGGTGCCCACTTCAGTCTCCAAGGCATCATCGCGACCAGGGCTGGGCAGCCACTGATCTGAGGGTGTCTTTCTGTTTCTATCATAGTTATGGCTACAATGACATTGTCACCATCCCAGCTGGTGCCACTAATATTGACGTGAAGCAGCGGAGCCACCCAGGTGTGCAAAACGATGGGAACTACCTGGCGCTGAAGACGGCTGACGGGCAGTACCTGTTAAATGGCAACCTGGCCATCTCTGCCATAGAGCAGGACATCTTGGTGAAGGGGACCATCCTGAAGTACAGTGGCTCCATCGCCACCCTGGAGCGCCTGCAGAGCTTCCGGCCCTTGCCAGAGCCTCTGACGGTGCAGCTCCTGACAGTCCCTGGCGAGGTCTTCCCCCCGAAAGTCAAATACACCTTCTTTGTTCCTAACGACGTGGACTTCAGCATGCAGAGCAGCAAAGAGAGAGCCACCACCAACATCATCCAGCCACTGCTCCACGCACAGTGGGTGCTGGGGGACTGGTCTGAGTGCTCCAGCACCTGCGGACCCGGCTGGCAGCGGCGAACTGTAGAGTGCAGGGACCCCTCCGGCCAGGCCTCTGCCACCTGCAACAAGGCTCTGAAACCTGAGGATGCCAAGCCCTGTGAAAGCCAGCTGTGCCCCCTGTGATTCAGGGGGGAAGGCATCAGTCTCATGCTCCTAGACTTGGGGTACTGAGGTGCAGACAAGGATCTCCACTGTGGTGACTCTATGTATCAAGGCAGCATGGCCCACCCAGGCCTCCCATTGCTGCAACCCCTCCAGTACTGCACGAATTCCTAAGGGGGAAGAGGAGAGGGGATGGGGTGACAGACCCTATCATCAACTGTCCAGTGGACTGGACCTTGCTCGGGTTCAAGTAGAGGGCATAGGTTAAAAAGTAAAAGTGCACTTATTGACTCAGACAGGACACTCAGCATCAGTCTGTTTGCAAAGGACTAGCAAAGTTAAATGAAAAAAAAAAATTCTGATTTCCCCGATAAATAATCTACCTCAGAGGGGAAACCATTAGTACAAGAGAGGCGTGGGGCAGGGAGTCAATGGTGAATGTCAAAGCAGGCTCCAAAGCTGCACCCCAGGCTGTCTTCAAGAATGACCACGACTGTCTTCAGTGTTAAAATCCATCACCTAAAGGGCCGCAGCGTCACAGGGTTGTGGAGAGCCACATGTTATCAGGCTGCCACCTGCAGGGGTGGATCCATTTCAAGTATTTATGCAAATGTGTCTCTGAACTAAAGTGTGATCTTATGCCAATGCAGTGGTCTGGTCTGGTTCATTGTTTCTTTGGAAAGGGCAGGGACCTAGAACCCAGGGATGGAGGCTGAAACCAGGTTAGCTCATCTTGAACTCGTGCTGGGCAGCTGGCTCCCTGCCTGCTCTGGGTCCTCACAAGCCTGCAGAATCCAACTCATTCAGGCAACTTTCATTTGCACGATCTAGACCAGTGGTTCTCAAGCTTTCATTATGATCATCTAGAGGGCTGGTAAAAACAGATTGTGAGGCCGGGCACGGTGGCTCACACCTGTCATCCCAGCACTTTGGGAGACCGAGGCAGGAGGATTGCTTGAGCCCAGGAGTTCAAGACCAGCCGCGACAACATGGCAAGACCCTGTTTCTACAAAAAATAAAAAAATAGAATCAGTCGGACATGGTAATGCAGGCCTATAGTCCCAGCTACTCAGGAGGCTGAGGTGGGAGGGTCACTTGAGCCCAGGAGGTTGAGGCTGCAGTGAGCCATTTTTGTGCCACTGCACTCCAGCCTGGATGACAGAGTGAGACCCTGTCGAAAAAAAGAGAGAGAGAGAGAGAGAGAGAAGAAAAAGAAAGAGAGAGAGAGAAAGAGAGAGAGAGACAGAGAGAGAGAAAGAAAGAAAGAGAAAAAGAAAGAAAGAAAGAAAGAAAGAGAGAGAGAGAGAAAGAAAGAAAGAAAGAAAGAAAGAAAGAAAGAAAGAAAGAAAGAAAGAAAGAAAGAAAGAAAGAAAGAAAGAAAGAAAGAAAGAAAGAAAGAAAGAAAGAGAAAGAGAGAGAGAAGGAAAGACAAGACAGGCTGTGGGGCCCCATCCCTAGAGTTTCTGATCTCATGGTTGGGATGGCCTGAGAATCTGCATTTCTAACAAGTTCCCAGTGACTGACATGGAGGCTGCTGGTTTGGGAACCACACTGTGGACGCCTGTGCTAGAGGAAACTTCCAGCTGGGAGATCACAATTGTTATGTGATGCCTTTGGGCTCGTCATTCTTGAGAACGAATATCCCCTTCCTCTCTGAGCCACCCCATCATCCTCTTACACGCTGCCTGCCCCCTTTTAGTTTACCTGGGGCACCAGATTCTCTTAGGCTCGCAGGAATTCTAAACCTGCATCTAAGTACCATCGTCCCAATGACCTCAGCACCTGTCTCCACCCCCACCCACACCAAATCTCATCCGCATCTCACAATTCCTTTGGCCGGAGCAACTTGCAGCTGTCCCAGTGAACCCTTTTATCCACAGTATCATTCCCGCCAAGCATCTGAAATCACCTGAGAGCTGCCAAAAGCCCCTACTCCACTCCACGGCTCGTCATCTCTCCGGCTCGGTCTTCCACCTGGTCTGGTGCAGAGGGAACTTACTCAGTCCTTGATCACAAATGAGTGACAAGAAACGGACATCAAGAAATGACATTCTAGCGAAAGAAGGAAAATACCCAAATGTGCATCTTGGGTTTTTTCACCACCTGTGCCCCCTTTGTCCTCCCATTCAGATATCTGGCACCATGGGCAGAGAGGATGCTGTAGCGGCACTAGGTGAGGCCATGGGATTCCAGCCCCACTGTTCCCCTTAGCTGCTCTCTACACGAAGACAGCTGACACAGAGCTGGTCGCTCCTTCCTGTCTGCCTACTCTTTTCAGCAAGTGGGAGGCCGGGCTTACCTAAGCATAAACAGGCACACACACAGGCATGTTGTTGATGACTAGCAAAACCAGATTGTCTCCCTGCTGTGCACCAGTTTTGTGGAGGCTGATGTATGTTTCCACATCTCTTCATGGCCTTCCATTTCTCGCTCTCCCCCAAATAAGGCCAAGTGTGTCCCCCTTAATGGCCTAGGCCAGGCCAGCTGTGCCATCCCTGCTGCCTGCATCATTAGCAGGCACAGCTTTTGCCCTGGAGTTCAGCTGGCAGCAGAGCTGCTGATGTGCAAAGCAGAATGGAATCCAGCTTGGCTCTCCCGGCTGTGTGGGCTCGGCGAGGCTCTCAGAATGCATACTTGTTTGTGTCTGGAAATTCAACAGCTGCAGCCCAGGGACTCAGAAAACAGATCCGCAGAGGAAGACCACACCATTATCTGCCCCAGCCAACCACGACCACTCTGTTAACCCAGAGAAGGAAAGAAGACTGTGTGTCCTCTGCTGCAAGACTGTATTTTCCGGCTAGTGCTCCTAATGGAAACCGGTACTCCCTTCTAATGGGAGGCCCTGACTCGGCAGGTAATTTGCTGATTAATCTGAATCCTCCAGAAATATTTCAAAGGTGGCACAGTAGCATAAAGTTAATTTCCAACCTTTCATTTTTAAGATAAGTGAATCTTTGTCTGGGGTTTATTCTCTGCCCTTTATTCCTCTGTTGCTTACCAGAGGGTTTTGTGAATTTACAAAAGTATACAATATTACCATTCCCAGCCCACTGTAGCAGACCAGCCCCTCTCCCAGGAACATATTCCAGGGGTGGCAGGACCCATCTCGCTAGATCTGCATCTTGTTCTCTGATTATATCCACCTGGTTCTATATCCTTTGTGCTTGAACTTTTTAACCAAGTGACCGTCTTCATGAGGACCCTTCCTCTTTTCAGGTGTCCAAACATGTCACCCTTCCTGCTTTCCTCTGGAGCGCACTTCAGAGTTGTTTCAAACCACCCCTCCCTCCCCCACCCCCAAAAACACAAAACTACAAATGACAAGAACAACTGGAAAGTTCTTAAGGGATACTGGCTTTTGCTTTGTCTTGATCTTTCCCACTTGTGGTCCAGGGCAGATCAAGAGGGAGGCCTTGTCGGCCCCGCACTGTGGCGTCTGCAGGGGTGAGCAGCTGTATGTGCTGGGCTTTCCCGCATGGTGCAGACTCCCCTGCCCAGGTGCCCCTGGTCCCGGGAGGGGAGGCCCGTGAACCCCGCAGCAATCTTGACTCCGTGTGCTCTGCCCCAGATCACCAGGTCCCTCCAGGAACCTGCAGCATTTCCTTTGCTGTTTGGGAATTCAAAATGGTTTCTCAAAAAGTGTGAACAGGAAGGCAGAATTTACCAAAGAGGACTAGATGTAGCATGACCCTTGGATTCCCAGATTTCTGCTGCCACAGACTCATCACTTCTTTTTGCCCCTATGATGAGTTGAAGATACATTTCGGAATACATGGCCCCAAAAAACAGGAGACAGGGTGAACATCATGAGGACAGTGATGACGTCTTCTGTAAGCCTAGACATGTCCTGGCCCTGAGACATGTCCTCTGCCCTCCTCCACTCCCACTCTGCCCTGTGCGATATGGGAGGGAATCCCCCAGGGGAAGACAGGCTTGTCCCTGCCCAGAATTTCCCATCCGTAGCTGCACCGTCGGTTAGGTACCCAGCTTCCCCAGGCCCCACGTGTGCACCATCAGTAAGTACTGGAGCAGGAAGCAGAGGAAGGGAAGGATGCAGCCGCATTCAGTCCCGGAGAACAGCAGGCCCAGGTTGCTCCTCTTTGGTGGCCGGGGCTGAAGGACAGTCTGTCTTATGGGGAAAACTCTCCTCCCGCATAGCACGTTTTTCTGGGGACCTCCGCTGAGCTCACCGTCTTGGGAGAGCTGCATGTGGAATGTGGGAAAGAAGTCACCCATCTAAGCCGACGTCTTCATTGGCTCAATGTCGTTGATCACTAATGCAACAATACTGTGGTTGTATTGACCGTATGTATGACAACATTCTCAACGGTACAGGATAACACAACGAGCAACAGTAAAAGCTGGAGTGTCCCGCAAACGGAGTGGGTGGGCTGTGACTCCCACACTTTCCCTGCCCCTCGCCAGCCCCTCCTTAACCCCTGTGTGCTCCCCAGGTCAACACTGCAGAATGACCTGGCCAGACGTAGCCAATAGGTGCGCTCCTAAACAGCTGGTACCACACCTCCCTGGCTCGTTCTTCTTCAGGTGGGGAGCTTCTCTGACCTTCCACTTTGGAAAGAGCAGGCCTTGCTTGAAACTGAGTGCCGGCCAGCCCACATCCCCCAAAATAGATCAAGGGACTCGTCACAGCCACTGCTCAAGTATTGGGAAGACACATGACACCAGTGCACAAGTGCATTCTGAACCATAATGACAAGCAGGGAGCGAGAAAGCCACCTGTCTCTTTAGAACATACTTTCCCTCAGGCCTAGGGCTCAGTGGAAAGAGACAGGAAGGTTCCGGCTGTCCTTCCAGCCCCCGGAGCTGCCCAGCCCAGCCCTGGCAGATGCGAATCGCCCCAGCAAAGGAGAGAGGAAAGAAGCCTTCCCCAGACCTCACCGTTCCTCATTCCAAACATCTTGTAAGTCCCAGGGGCACTGAAATAGTTTGTCCGTAGCCAAACACAACTTCCTGTTTCTAAGAAAGGGAAGAAAAAAAAATAGTTGAAAGCGTTTTTGGACACTGGAGATTTCAAGTTTCTGTAAACGAGAATGAATCAGACACATGTGGAATGAATTTCTCCGGAAGTAAGAAAAGATGCTGTGAGTTCCTCTTGCCGGACCAGAAAATAGGAAAAGGGTAGCTAGGAGGGGAGGTGCCTCAGAGGCTGCAAGGAGAGAGGCCGTGTGGACATGGGATGGAAGAGAGGGTCCCATTGGTGACAAGGCTCAATGAGGTTGCCCTGAGGCCACATCCTGAAGCTGCTCATTACTCAGAACTGCTCCACCTCTGAAGTCCTACATCAAATCTCCTCATCCCGAACCACAACCTCCCATCTTCCCAGATCTTTCCTGTAAGTGCATCCTTCCCCATGCCCTGACCACCCCCACACATGTCCTTCCCCCATCCGTCTTTCCTGCTCCTCTGTCTCCAGCTCTTTCCCTGAGCTGCTTGGACTCCACGTTCAGCACCTCCACCTCAATCTTGCCAGTGTTCTCAGTGCCCTTGCCCCACTGACTCTCTGTGCTGCTCAGCAGGCAGAGCCTCACACGGCACCCATTCCCCTCTCCGCACCTCTCATGTCATCCTGCTAGCAAGCAGATCCGCACCCCAGGGGAATCCCAGCCCTGAGCACACTGGTGCCACCATAAAGTTACAGCGCTTGATGGAAACTGTCCAGCAACCCAAGCAGACTCCCCTCTCAGCTTTACCACTGGTCGCCCACGGAACTATTCTGCGCTTCCCATGCTCCTCCAGGTCGTCGCCCTGCTACGCTTCACTGAGAGTCAACAAATTCACCTCCACTGCTAAGTGGAGCCCAGTACCGTATCTCTTATCATGGAACGGAGAGGGGACACCAGCTCACCGTTAACAGGCCACGTATAGACACGAATCTAGAGGAACATTATAACTCTCCCTTATTTTGGATTCAACAGGCATGTTCCAATCTCTGCCAAATCCATAGGAGAGTGAAGACTCAGAAGATAACTCCTCCCCCTGATTAAATTAATCCTCCAGCTCTCTGAAGGGCACAGTACATCATCAGGTTTAAACACCTAGGTCTAAAAACAAAAAAATGCCAGGTGCAGTGACTCATGCCTGGAATCTCAGCATTTGGGGAGGCTGAGGCAGGCAAATCACTTAAGGCCAAGAGTTTGAGACCAGCCTGGACAACATGGTGAGACCTCGTTTCTACAAAAAATATAAAAAACTTAGCCAGGGCTGTTCCAGCTACCCAGGAGGCTGAGGTGGGAGGATCACCTGAGCCTGGGGAGGCCGAGGCTGCAGTGAGCCGTGATCCCACCACTGCACTTCAACCTGGGCGACAGAGCCAGACCCCTTCTCAAAAGTAAATAAATAAATAAATACGTGCCCAGGCTCCCTCGTGGCCCGGCTTCTCTACCTCATCCTCCTTGTTGGCCCCTCAGTTTCCACCACTGCTCAGAGTCCTGCGCATGGCCCTGACATGGTCTGTCATTCCCTCAGTTCTTTCTAGCTCCACTGTTAGATGGAGATGGCTCTTCAGATCGCAAAGGTGGGTGAGGGGAAGAGGGGAAAGCCCTCACAGGGACAGGACCAAGGACAGTATACCTAAGAGAGTAGGCTTTGCACAGTGCTAACTGTGGCCTCCTGCTAGCCTGTCTCTGGTGTGTAAGGATGTGAAAAAATGTCTCCCTCTTCTCCATCTGGAGTTACATTACCAAAAGCCTAGCCTACAAATGTGCCAGATCTCAGGAAGCAGGACAGGGTGAGGAAAAAAAAAAACCCACAAGAAAATGAAATCATCATTTAAAAAACCCTGCTCATTTCTTATCACCAATCCTGAAGTCTTGCTTGTAGCTACAGATGCGCTTTAATTTGTGCAGAATTACATCCCCGATAAACCCATTGTACGTCGAAAATATCATAAGACTAAAATGCATTTAATATCCCAATAAATCCATTGTAAAGTCAAAAATATGTAAGTTGAATCGTCCTAAGCCCAGACGCTCCTCCACTTACAATCAGGTTACATTGGGATAAACCCATCAAACAATCAAACAATTGATTGTAAACTGAACCATCATAAATTGAGAACCATCTGTATATGCATCCTTTTAAAAATCTATCCTTTCTCCTTCTGTTTCTGTTACATGATGAGGTATTTTCCCACTGTCAAAACTAATCCCTTCTCAATACTGCAGCCCTCCACCCTCTCAAGGCACTCAGCCCCTCCATAATCCCTCCCTCCCAAAGACTCAGCCCCTCCCTCTCTGCTGACAGCTCCCCATCAGTGTTCGCAGGTGCTGCATCTTCTCACTCCCGCATTTCACAGCCATGTCTCTCCGCTCTTCCCTCGCTCCCTGAGTTCCTGCTGCGCTTCCAAAGCACACAGCTTCTCTCTCCAAACATCACATATACTCTTTCCTCTTCCGGAAATGTTCCTTTTCCTCTTTCTTCTCTCCCCACTTTAACACACTCCTACTTATTCTTCAGGTCACAGATTAAAGGTCACGCCCTCAAAGAAACCCTCAAAGTCCAACAGACCTGCCTCAATCCTGTGCCTGCATGCCAGCCTCCTCTGCATGCCCTCTCCCTCTGGTTATCCCTACCTAAGTTGTTGAGTTCCTCTGGGTTCTGTTCACTCTTCCTGGCTGATCCCATCCAGCCCCATGGTTTCCATTTTTTCCTATCTGCTGATTACTCCCAAATTTAAATCCGGAGGCTGTGTGTCAGGGACCCCCATGCCCACCTCATGTTTGGAGGTTCTCTGGAAGGGCTCCTGGGACTCAGCACATAGCTGGGCTCATGGTGAGGCTTTATCCTTTTGCTGTGGTGGGGACACAGGGCTGGATCATAAGGGGTCAAGGCGCAGGCAGGGTCTAGAGGAACCCATGTGAGGCTTCCTTATGCTCTTTCCGTCCCACCAGGGTCCCACAGAGCCCACTGTCCCTCCACAAAATGCAGCAACACACGTGTGACATTTCTGTGCGGGGAAGCCCAGTGGAGACTTAGTGCCCAAAGGTCTTAACTGGGGGCTGGTCACATTGACACTCTCTGCCTAGCAAAATTCTAGACTCTCAGATGGAAAGTAGGTGTTTGGCATAAATTGTGTTGTCTGCACAGACGGTCTAGCCATGGGGAACCACCTTATCAGTTAACTGTTAACTAGGGATGCTCTGAGAGCCAAGTTCCCAGACGCCAGCCAAGGGCCAACCTTGCAGACAGGTGTTTCTATGAACAGCAGTGTCAGGCCTGCTGTGATAACTCCTTTCTGCACAGGCTGAGTATGTTTCCAACTTCCCACCTGACTCAATTTGCTCAAAGTCAAACTCACTCTCTTCCTCCCAGCTGTTATACCTATAACCTATCTTCTTTTTTTTTTTTAGAGACAGAGTCTTTGCTCTGTCACCTAGGCTGAAGTGTGGTGGTGTAATCATAGCTCACTGCAACTCCTAGGCTCAAGCAAGTGATGCTCCTGCCTCAGCCTTCCAAAGTGCTAGGATTTCAGGCATGAGCCACCGTGCCTGGCCAGGACCTGTCTTCTGTTTCCCCCTCTTCTCCACCCCTCCTATCCACTGGCCCTCAAATGCAAACTCCTCCCTCTATCTCCATTGCTGCTGTTTCCATGGGGACTCTCCATCCCCTTACCTAGCATGGCTTCAACAGCCCTCTCCCATTTCACTTCACATTCCCTCTAATCCCATCCTCATATTGCTCAGTGATCTTTTAAACATGAAAATCGGGGCCAGGCGTGGTGGCTCACGCCTGTAATCCCAGCACTTTGGGAAGCCGAGGCAGGCAGATTACCTGAGGTCGGGAGTTCAAGACCAGACTGGCCAACATGGTAAAACCCCATCTCTACTAAAAATACAAAAATTAGCCAGGCATGGTGGCGCACGCCTGTAATCACAGCTACTTGGGAGGCTGAGGCAGGAGAATTGCTTGAGCCAGGGAGGCGGAGGTTGCAGTGAGCTGGGATCATGCCACTGCACTCCAGCCTGGCTGACAGAGTGAGACTCTGTCTCAAAAAAAAAAAAAGAAAAGAAAATTGGATCATTTCACTTCTCCATCGAAAACCCTTTGAAACCCTTTAATGGTTTCCAAATGCACTAAGAATTTTTTTAAAAAATCCAAACCTCTTAACAAAGTCCTACAAGTTCCTCTGTGGACTGCCACCTACTAGCTCCCAGGCATTTTACATCACTCTATCCCTCTGGTGACACTTTCTTTTGTCACTTGCTCACCAAGCCCTTTCTTACTTAGCAGATTCCCACATGCCGGTCCCAAGCCTATGATGCTGTCTCCCCTGCTTCCCCCGGCCTTCCCAACTCATCCTTAGGGTCTCAGGTTGACGGTCTCAGGCTAAGAAAGTCCTCTCCTATCTCCTCCAATCTAAATGAGGTCCCTTTAACTCTCATAATTAACAATTCTATGTATCTCACGTCGACTGTTCTTTTTGTTTGTTTGTTTGTTTGTTTTGAGATAGAGTTTTGTTCTTGTTACCCAGGCTAGAGTGCAATCATGCAGCCTTGGCTCACTGCAACCTGTGTCTCCTGGGTTCAAGTGATTCTCCTGCCTCAGCCTCCCATGTAGCTGGGATTACAGGCACGTGCCAGCACCCCTGGCTAATTTTTGTAGTTTTAGTAGGGACAGGGTTTCGCCATGTTGGCCAAGCTGGTCTCAAACTCCTGACCTCAGATGATGTGCCCGCCTCGTCCTCCCAGAGTGTTGGGATTACTACTGTTCATTTAATGCTTCCCCCTGCACCCCACCAGACTGCTAGATCCATGAGGGCAAGGACTCTTTGTTCACTGCTGGATATTTGGAGCCAACCTAGTGTTGGCCATGTGGTAATGCATTGTCTCAGTTAGCTTGGGCTGCTGTAACAAAATGCCACCGACTGCGTGGCCTAAACAACAGAAATGTATTTTCACAGTTCTGGGGGCTGGAAGTTTGAGCTCAGGGAGTCTGTATGGCTGAGTTCTGGTGAGCGCTCTCTTCCTGGACTGCCGATGGCCACCTTCTCACTGTGTGCTCACACAGCCTTTCCTCCATGCGTGTATGTGGACAAGAGATAGGGAGCTCTCTGTAGTTTCTTCTTATAAGGGCACTAATCCCATCCCAAGGGCCCCACCCTCAGGATCTCATTAAACCTAATTATCTCCCAAAGGCCCCAGCTGCAAATACTGTCATATTGGGAGTCAGGGCTTCAACATATGAATTTTGGGGAGACACAAATCAGTCCATAGCTAATGATCTCAGTGTTCCAAGAAAAAAATGAGTGAATCAGTGACAGAGAAGTGTTTCTAAAATGTATGTCTAATCTTGTCACTTCTTTCCTCGAGGGTTTTCAATAATTCCCACTGCCTGTAGAAGAAGTTCTAAAGTCCACAGCTCAGCATCTGGGCCTGTGATAACCCAGCCCTGGGCTACCCTGGGGTTACTCAGCAGGTGCCCTGGAAAGGATGGCTTTCTCTTTCAGGAGCATGCCCAGAGTTCATGCCTGTTCAATAGCCCCTGCCTCCCAGGGGTCTACTCTGCTGTCTGCAGCACTGGCGCCGCTGACCCTCGTCCACAGCTCCCTCGAAGCATGCTCTCTGCAGCCTGAGTAGTACCTCCAAGCATCAGAGTGAACAGATGCAGAAAACTGCCAGAAACATGTGCTCCCAGAGCTGAGAAGCTGCAGAAAAGAAACCTCATTCTGACAAAGGGCAGAGCCACACACACACGGAGCTAGACCTGAGTCTCTGGAGAGAAGAGGCTGCTCTGAGATGAGCCTGGAACCTATCCCTCAGCACTGGGCATCACCACTTATAAAGACCCTTGCCCACCCTTGAGAATGTCCCCCATCTGCTGGGCAGAGCAGCACAAGACCTGTTGTGAACCGGCACAGCCTTGGCCTATCTCTGTGAGTGTCCTTCCCAAGTTCTGGGAGTGATTAATGGGTCAGCACGGCCCATAGTGGACTCTGTAAATGTGCATTCCTTTCCTCTCTCCCTGTTGCCCGGCCTGTAAACCTATGCCTTGGCCTCCACATCAAGCATGTGCTTTTGGGTCAGAGGCTTCCAGTCCTGGCCCTCCTCTCCAGCACACTTTCTCCTGCTCCCTGGACAACTGGCATTGCCCTGATTAGGTTGTGCACTATCCCAGTGGCTCGCTGTGGATATATGGGTCCATAATTCCCAATAGCCTCGCTCTGTCTGGTGATGAAAATAAAATCTGGAGGGGAATTTGCTAGAACTTCAGCCTCCCACCATATTGCAAATTGAGAGCTGACTTTGATGTCATATGTGTGCTAAAGGGTCAGCACATATTAGAAAAGCAGCAGGCAGAGAGTTAGATGGACTGATTTTGAGTTTTGTCTTTGCCATTCACCAATTCGGTGACCTTGGGCAAGTCAGTTCCTCTGAGCCTCAGTTTCTTCATCTAGAAAATGTCCTACCAACCTCAAAAATGTGTGCAAAAATCAAGTGAAAGAATGCTATGTGATGGTGGTTTGCAAATTTCAACACACTACATGAATGTAGGAAATTCAATACCTTATATCCTTAGGAGATTAGGGGCATCACTTGCTGGAATAGCATTTTGCTCACCACCAGATCCCCAGGTTGGAAGAGGGTCTAGGCAGAGAAAGAGAAAGAAAAGCATAAAATTACCTAATTTAGTGAACACCAAAATTGGTAGCATAAATTCTGTGTATGCTGGCAAGTTGGAGGGAATTAAGGGGAACAAAAAAGCAGACCTGGATGTGTTTGGCTCAGTGGTGTGGAACTTCAAATCCAGTGCCAGGCTTGGCAGAGATGTGAAGTGTAGACCACACTCCTCTCTCCTCTGAGTCCTGAGCCTTTGGGAAATAAACACAAGATGTGAGGATCAAAATATCAGCTTTATTTTTTATAATAGCAAAAGACTGGAAACAACCTGATGCCCATCTGTACGGGACTAGTTAGATAAATTATGGAAATTCACTCAACAAAATACTATGCAGCCATGGCCGGGCGCAGTGGCTCACGCCTCTAATCCCAGCACTTTGGGAGGCCAAGGTGGGTGGATCATCTGAGGTCAGGAATTCAAGACCAGCCAGGCCAACATCGTGAAACCCCAACTCTACTAAAACTACAAAAAAAATTAGCTGGGCATGGTGGCGTGTGCCTGTAATCCCAGCTACTGGGAAGGCTGAGGCAGGAGAATCTCTTGATTTTCCTGAACCCGGAGGCGGAGGTTGCAGTGAGCCAAGATTGCGCCATTGCACTTCAACCTGGGCAACAAGAGCAAAACTCCATCTCAAAAAAAGAAAAAAAATACTATGCAGCCATTTTAAAAAGTGAAAAACAGCAAGGTGTTGAACCATAGCTATGGTACGCTACCGATTGTGGACGAAATATGTGAGTGTAAGTAAGTATTTGTCTGAATGTGTATAAAACACGCCCAGAAGGAAAGATGCTTAAACACAGGTGCCTCTGCTGAGGAGAACTAAGAAGCTAGGGAAAAACAAAGGGGAGACCATTCACTCTCTGCCTCTGTGCACCTTTTGAATTTTGAACTGTGTGACCATTAAGACTGTTATTGTGTGCATGCATGTGCCTGTGCATGTGTGCGTGAATCCACTTTATTGAACTCGATAAACATCTTGGACTTAAAGCCAGTGGGCTCCCTGCTTCCTGATACTCAGGTATCCACTGGAAGCTCAGACTGTGTGACCTGCTCGTGGGGAAGTTAAATCCAGACAGCAAGATGAAGGGCCAGAGTAACAGAACGCGTGCTGTCAGCTCCTGCAAAAGAGAACCAAGGGCCGTGACAGCAGCATCCTTCTCCCACTCCTTACAGCGGAAGGGAGGAACTGGCAGTTTCTCCAACTGGACCTCCTCGCCCTGCTGCGGCAGTGTAAGGAGAGGGAGGATGAGGACCCTCCAGAGCAGTACAGGAAATGTTAGCATCAAGTGGACAAGGGAAAGATGGGGCAGGTGTGGAACAGTGCGGCTGGGGAGGGGGATGCCGAGAAGGAAACGGACAAGAGACTGCGAGGAGGGGCTGATGGACAATGAGAAGGAAGAGAGGTGTCAAGGCCTCGAGGATCATACACTTTCATGACCAGGAAATGGGTGCAACCCAAATATTGTGTTCATTAGTGAGACTGGACCCAAATATTGTGTTCATTAGTGAGACTGGAGAGCGAAAGGATGCAACCTTTGATCTTGCACAACGAGTGAGGATGCAGACATGATGGGCTGTGACAGACTTTCACCAGGGCATAATTCAGCCCGATTCTAAGGAGGTCCCTCCCTTTCCTGATCCCTTACTGTCCTCTGCCCATTCCCAGCCCCCACATTTAGCAAAACCACTCCGCTTGGCGTTCCAATGTTCTGTTTTACATTTGGCTTTGTTCAGCAGCAGCCTCTGTTTAGCCAGTTTCTGCTTGGGAGCCAAAGCGTCAAGAAACTACACAAGAAGAGCAGAGCCTGGACAGGATCAGAAAATGCCAGAGATTTTGCCACCAAGCCTGCTCCGCCGAGACTGCCAGGAGAGTTTTGCAAATGGAATCAATCTGAACGTAACTGATGAGAAACATCTGAATGGAGGATGCCAGGACAAACAGAAATCACTAAGTTTCCCACTGCAGTGGGCTGGAGTGGCTTCCCCAAGACTTCTACTTGTGTGCATTTACCTTTCTATCACAAAGAGGACTCGTGCTGCTTCTTGGAAACCTATCCAGTTCACAATGACGGACCCTGGCCTCACGAACTCTGCTTTCCCTCCAGTCCCCAAGCCCTTCCACGCCCCAGTCTGCAGGTGGTTCTTTGGCTTTGTTGCTGTGGTTGATACATTTTGATAGCAGACGGGTCAGAGGTAGATTCTGGTCACAGTATGGTGTCTCCTTTTCCCCAGAATGTGAAAACGTCAGGAAGCCTCACCCACCGCCCAGGTATCTCCTTACCACCCCCAATTAAAAGCCCAAGATACCTCCCAAATGTAGTCAAGGAATTTGGGGTGTGCTCCTGCAGTTTCCACAGGGACACATCCCCGAGGCCAAGCAAGTGGTGGCATCATTCATTGTAACATGTCTCAGATGATGTTATAATAATGGAGTGTGCTTGGCTGCCTAGAGCTGAGAAGGAAAGGAGTTCAATCCTAAAACCGGGACAGTGGTTATCTAGCACATTTCGAGGGAAAGAACACTCCAATTCTGACTTACACGTGCTGTTGGATCCTACACCACTTTGTCTTCAGAGTGGAAAATCAGAATACTCTCATGAGATACTAACTTTAGGCCAGGTGCAGTGGCTTATGCACTTTGGGAGGCCGAGGTGAGAGGATGGCTTGAGCCCAGGAATTCGAGACCAGCCTGGGCAACATGGCAAAACCACATCTCCACAAAAATTCAAAAACTTAGCTAGATGTGGTGGCATGCACCTGTAGGCCCAGCTACTCGAGAGGCTGAGGCAAGAGGATTGCTTGAGCCCAGGAGGTGGAGGCTGCAGTGAGCCAGTATTGTGCCACTGCACAATCCTGGGTGAAAGAGTAAGACCCTGTCTCAAAAATTATAAAAAAGAGAGATATCAACCAATAGATAAATACTGATTCAGCAGTGTCCAGCTTCCTTCTCCTGCCTGCATATCCACCACACAGTCTTCTCAATGTTAACACAGAGCAGCTGGCCAGCTGCAATCACCTGAGCAGACAGTGGCATTCAACACATGGACATGGTGCTTTATCAGCCAGACACTCGACGTTTAGCCGGCACAAATCTGGGTAAATGCCAAACCGAGATCTGGCATCTGCAAAGCTTTGGCCCAGGCCTGGGACTGAAGGTGACTGATGGTTCTGTGATTGGATAGTTAGGAACCCCTGAGTTTAGGAACACGAGTGACACGTCCAGAAACAATTAAAGCATTGGTCAGGGAGTTGCCCTGCTTCTTGCGTTCTTTGAAGAATAACTTAGCTATGTGTAACGCTAAGCATAAACATTATGCTGACCTTGATCCAGGAATTTAAACAGTGTCATGTAACGTAAACACTACAAATACCTTCTTGCTGAAATGGTCTGTTTTCAGGATGGGTTAGGGTTTCTTCCCTACAAAAGTACTTTGGGGCATTGGATTTTAAATTCACAGCAGATCCGCATTTTTCTCACGTTTACATTGCGTGGCCTTCAAGCGTTCTCACCAGCTTCTAAGGTTGAGGGAGCCCTCTACTGATGGCATGGCTGTAATTTCATAGCACATAGCAAGGAAAACTGGGTGAAGTCTAAAGAACTCCTGGTCTGAGAGCTGTAGCCAGTCTGGAAACCTAGAGCAGACAGAGCTCTGTTTCCAGAGCCTATGAAAAACCAGGCTCTAGAAACACCCTTGATCTCCTCAAACTATCCACATTATCTCAGGTTTTATACTTTCAGGCAATAGAAGAAAAAAAGGTCTGAAAGGAAAGTCGTGTTCTATGCATTGAAAGCTTACATAATTTTGTGTGCGCATGCACACGCATGCCCTTG
The DNA here is from genome assembly GCF_000951035.1 of Colobus angolensis palliatus. NCBI lineage: Eukaryota > Metazoa > Chordata > Mammalia > Primates > Cercopithecidae > Colobus > Colobus angolensis. Next base: position 5,961,932 of record NW_012114455.1, on the reverse strand, counting down.
TACAAATGCACACGCACACGCACACATATGCATGCACTTCTGTTTTTACAAATATACACACACCTACACCTACACATACATATACATACTTTGCAATTGCAGCATCCTGGCCCACTACAGGAAGGCTTTGCTCTGTGTGTGCATGTCCTGGAGGAAAGGCCTGGGAAGTACAAAGTATACACAGAATTCCAGAATCTGGGACTGGATGCAATATTCACCCTTTGTGGCATGTTCAGAGGACAACGCTGACAAGGCCACAGCTTGAGAAAGGAATTCTTCCCAGCGACTGTGGCCTTGATGCTGGAGGTTAACAGCTTAACACCAGGATGTGGTGCCCAATTCTGAACTCAGGAAATTAATGACGATAAGGGTGGGCTGTCTGCCAAGGCGCATGGTGTGAATCCCAAGAGAAGCACCTTCTATTTTGAGACCTCCTCCGAACCACGGTGAGCTGTTCTCTGCTCCAATGCACGTCCCACCTCTCTGTCTGTGTGCTGCTTTCTTCGACTCTGTTATTCCTAAACTTTCCTGGGTTTCCAACCCATGGACAGTGAGAACAACTTATTCCCTCACCCATTGATTCATCAAAAAGAATAATCATGTGGTATTAGGAATCAAACACCTGACACAGATGTCAATAGGAAGATATCAATGGCGTAACTCTTCCCTTGCCAAGAACATCAAAGGGAAGAGAGGGGAAATGGCAAACAGAGGATCAAACTACGACTGGACAAAAGGGGATAAAAGCACAATAAGGTTCTTTTCCTTGAGAGGACTCCCCTGGAAAGGAAAAATAAAAGCACAGTCTTGCACCACATAATATGGCCGACGCTGCCAAATAACCACACACACCAAAGGAGCCACCCCTGAAAAATCAAAAGATCGAAAGACGCCACTCCTCTGCTTGAAAACCTTCAGTGACTCCCATTGCCCATAGAAAATCTACAGTCTTTAAGAGGACATTCAAGGTTCTTTGCTTTTCCTGCCACAGTTCCTACCCACCCCAACACGTGTAGCTCACTCTCAGGTTAGGCCGTAGACCACTGTCACCTCATGGCTTTCCTGCTACTGTTCCTTTCTTCTCTGTTTGTCTGGGGCCTACTACCCATCCTTCAAGAGTTAGCTCAGATGTTACATTCTGTATGAAGTCTTCTCCACCTCTTCCAGACAGAGTTTATTTCTCTCTCTCCTGTGTACCCAGAGGATTTTGTTTATGCCTTCCTCCCCCACCATTATAACACTTACGGACAGCCTTCATAGTTGGGTCTCCTCCACGGTTTATACATTGAGGTCAAGCCCACGTCTTACTCATGTTTGCATCTCTCTTGAGCTCCCACCACCACCATGTCACTCCATGCCTACCCCCGATCCTTCTCATTCCCCATCCTCATTCCTCCTGCCGGGGGCCTACCATAGCATCTCCCATACAATCGATTCTTAATACTGTGCATTGCTTATTCCGTGAAACTAAATTAACATCTAAGATTAGGGGAAAATATAGTTCACTCTAAAGACAGAAAGAAGGCAAGTGAGCTATTGTGGCAGATCCTAAGTAATACAAAGTCTCCAGCCTGGGCAACATAGGGAGATCCCATCTCTACAAAATAAAAACATTTTTTTAAAACCTAGCCAGGTGTGATGGTGAGCACCTGTGGTTCCAGCTACTCGGGAGGCTGAGGTAGGAGGATTGCTTGGGCCCCAGGAGATTGAGGTTGCAGTGAGCTGTGATGGTGCCACTGTGCTCCAGCCTAGGTAACAGTGGGAGACTCTCTCTTAAAAACAAAAAAACAGAAAAGACCGAGTGAGGTGGCTCACGCCTGTAACCCCAGCACTCTGGGAGGCCAAGGCAGGTGGATCACGAGGTCAGGAGTTCGAGACCAGCCTGGCCAACATAGTGAAACCCCGTCTCTACTAAAAATACAAAAAAATTAGCCAGGCGTGGTGGCAGGTGCCTGTAATCCCAGCTACTTGGGAGGCTGAGGCAGGAGAGTCGCGTGAATGCAGAAGGCAGAGGTTGCAGTGAGTGGAGATCGCACAACTGCACTCCAGCCCAAGCAACAGAGAGAGACTCCATCTCAAGAGAAAAAAAAAAAAAGAAAAAAAAAGAACTCTCTTTTGTCAGTTCCTTGGCTCACGTGGCTCATCTAAAAGCTTCTCAAGGCTGGGTGAGGTCGCTCACGCCTCTAATCCCAGCACTTTGGGAGGCTGGGGTGGACGGATCATCTGAGGTCAGAAGTTCATGACCAGCCTGACCAATATGGTGAAACCCCGTCTCTACTAAAAATACAAAAATTAGCCAGGCGTGGTGACGCACCTGTAGTCCCAGCTACTGGGGAGGCTGAGGCAAGAGAATCACTTGAACTCAGGAGGCAAAATTTGCAGTGAGCCGAGATCATGCCACTCCACTCCAGCCCAGGCAACACGAGCGAAACTCCATCTCAGAAAAATAAATCAATAAAATAAAAGCTCCTCAAGGTTTTGAATCCCTCCAGTTTCAGGGCTCTGCCTTCTACATGTGACCATGGCACACTGAGACCAACCTTCAACTTTTGAGCAACTGTGAATTAAAGGCTTCCCCGTCCTCAAGATACTTCACTGTCATCTGCTAGAAATTTGTCATAAAAACTTTCCAAATATGCTACGAGCAGGAGATGAGTGACACCTCCTGGGGTCGTACAATGAACAGCCCTAAGTGGCCTTAACGATAGTAAGTTGAACACAACCAGTTGGTGTTTGACTTTCAAGATGGGTGTCACAGTGGTGCATGGACCTTGGAGTGTGAGAAATCTGAGTTCACATCTTGGATAACCATCCTAACCATTAGCTTCCAGGCCTCGAAAATGTAGCTCGTCAAAAAACCTCTTCACAGAGTTACTTTTAGGATTACGTGAGATTTTAAATATCGAGTGCTTAAGGACTCACGACAAATGTTCAGTCAGTGAAAGCCACTATTATTACAGTAACGCTTCTAAAATTCAATACATTTCTGAAAGCTATCTTTTGAAATTACTGTCAAACCCTTTTATAAGCCACATGCAAAAATCATGAGTTTTGTGTGTGTACATGTGTTTCTTGCTTTTTTTAAGACAGAGTGTCACTCTGTCACCTAGGCTGGAGTGCAGTGGCGCCATCTCGGCTCACTGCAAAATCAGCCTCCCGGGTTCCAGAGATTCTCCCCACTCAGCCTTCAGAGTGGCTGGGATTACAGGCGCACACCACCACATCTGGCTAATTTTGTATTTTTAGTAGAGATGGGGTTTCACCATGTTGGTCAGGTTGGTCTCGAACTCCCGACCTCAAGTGATCTGCCCGCCTCACCCTCCCAAAGTGCTGGGATTACAGGCGTGAGCTGCTGCACCTGGCCTGTTTCTTGCTTTTGCTAAAATGATACTATTGTATCTGAATCTCAATTTTATTAATCAGATATAGCTAAAATGATATTTAGATGTCTATAAAAGTCAAATTCGTTGTTGTCTTTTTTTAAAAAAAAGGTTTACAGCCCCTGACTATATGTTCCAGTTACTTAGAGAATTCCAAAGGCATTGTTCAAAACCAAAAGTTTGTATAAAAAGCATTTACATCTTATACAAATATCCCAGGTATGCCAGGCATGGTGGCTCATGCCTGTAATCCCAACACTTTGGGTGGCCAAGTGGGGTGGATTGCTTGAGCCCAGGAGTTCAAGACCAGCCTGGGCAACACAGCAAAACTCAGTCTCTGCAAAAAATACAAAAAAATAGCCAGGCATGGTGGCAAATGCCTGTAGTCCCAGCTACATGGTAGGCTTAGGTGGGAGGATCTCTTGAGCATGGGAGGTCAAGGCTGCAGTGAGCTGAGATCACACCACTGTACTCCAGCCTGGGTGACAGAGTAAGACTCTGTTTAAAAGAAAATAAAAAAATCCCAGGCATTCTCCACAATATCTAGCAGAAAGTTGGACACAGTTCTTCCTTCCTTAATACAAATTATCAACTACTTATTGAGGGATGATAATTGTAAAAATCAGGTCTTCTAAGTCCGTAGCATAGAATCCCAAGAAACCTAAAGTTTTGGAGGTAACCCAACCTGTAAGATCAGTTAAACTGACATTCTGGATGGCTCCAGGGGATGTCAGGAGATTAATATTCTCTGGATTCCCTTCTAAACCTGAGAAGTTTAATTACTACTTCACAGTCATTTTTCCAGTGCTTAGTCAGAAAATGTCCTTGAAAGGTCACCTGTTTCACTAATAAATACTGCCAACTCTGCTTTTTCAAGAGTGGATTATGATTAATTCAATCAGCAAGCACTTTCCAACCCCTCTCATGTGTAGAACATAACACTTGACACTGTAGGAGTTACCAAGTGCATAGCACATGCATGACCCCTGATTTCATGGGGTTTCCAATCTAGGGGAGACTAGAATCTAGAATTCCGATCTAAAATCTTTCAGTTGTAGTCAGTATACACAACAATAAAGTATGGATTATGATACAATTCCTTGTTGACTGAGTAGTAGAAATAATGCATGCTATAGAAAGACACTTGTGGATGAGCGTCGTTATGGAGGCCCTAGAATCAAACTCAGCCCTAACAGACAGACAGGCTTTCACTAGACAGAGAGAATGGGAGCCAGTCTAGGGGAAGAGACCATTACAATAATGACAAATGGTACAAGGGGCATTGGAAAACGGAGAGTAGGCCAATCCACTTACATAGAAGTTGAAGTAGGGGTATAGTGGTTATAAGATCAAAAAGACAGTCTGGAGGCTGGGCGTGGTGGCTCTTGTCTGTAACCCCAACACTTTGGGGGGTCAAGGTGGGTGGATGCCTTGAGCCTAAGAGTTTGAGAACACCCTGGGCAACATGGTGAAACCCAATCTCTACAGAAAAATACAAAAGTAGCTGGGTGTGATAGCGTGCACCTGTAGTCCCAGCTACTTGGAAGGCTGAGGTGGGAGGATCACCTGAGCCTAGGGAGGTGGAGGCTGCCGTAAGCCATGATTGCACCACTGCACTCCAGCCTGAGCAACAGAGCAAGATCCTGTCTCAAAAAAAAAGAAAAAGAAAGGTAGTTTGGGACTGCAGTGTGACCAATCTGAATAGCAGAAGCAGGAATTCATACTTTATCTAGTATAGACTAGGAAGTGACGCTCTCACATGGCACGTTGTAGGAAGCTGGGCAAAGATACAGAAATGCTGAACAACTGATTGTTTTTTGTTTGTTTGTTTGTCTGTTTTTAATCGAGTCTTGCTCTGTTGCCCTGGCTGGAGTGCAGTGGTCCGATCATAGTTCACTGCAGCTTCAACTAACCAGGCTCAAGTGATCCTAAGGCCTCAGCCTCTGGCGTAGCTGGGACTGCAGGTACATGCCACCATGCCCAGCTAATTTTTGTACTTTTTGTAGAGGTGGAGTTTTACCATGTTGCACAGGCTGGTCTCAAAGTCCTGGGCTCAAGCAATCTGCCTGCCTTGGCCTCCCAAAATGCTAGGAGTACAGGCATGAGCCATCGAGCCTGGCTGAAATGCTGAACTTTTAATGGCCCTTCTTGGTTCATGGCCAAAAACAAAAAAAAAAGAAAAAAGAAAAAAGAAAAAAAAAATCAACCAGCTCTTCTGACATCAGCTCTGTAGTCAAAAGTATTCACAGGGGAATGAATCTAAATCTTCTGGCTTTAAAAAAAAAAAAAAAAAAAAAAAGACTACAACTTGGGGATTAGCTGTCCACTTCAGTCTTCCATGTTCACTCTGGCCTGTCTGACCCAGAGTCATCAGCATGAGCAGCTGAAGCAGGAAAAGCAGCAGAAACTCAGAGCTGCCGGTGGCTGGAAAGAAATTGTTCCTGGCAATGAAATCTGCCCCATCTATGCCTGGGATCAAGCAGTGGGATTAGGTGGTTTGCTGGGCCCCACAGCTTGGTCTCTGGTGCTGTCAGCAGCCTTTAATCAAAACATGACTGTGTAGCACGCAGTGGTGGCTGGTTTATGTTCTAGATATTAAATGCAGGCTTACGCATCCCTCTATTTATACATGCACCCAGACCTGCTGGATAACTGCCATTCCATTCAAGGGAGGTGAAATAAAACCCTCCTGTGTAGCACACTGAGACATACACCACACATTCCTGGAAGCAGCAGGCAAGAAAGGGTTTGACCTCCAACCACAAAAAGGAATCCCGTAGGGGAAACCGCACGGTGGCCTAACAGACCGCAGAGAGAAATCCATTTCAGAGGGTGGAAAGCTGGTCTTGGTGAAGTAGTAGGAGGGATTTTGAACAAGTCACACCAAGTTAGAAGCACAGAAAGGCAACACAAAGGGCACAGGGGGCACCACCTGTCTGCATTTGCATCAGCTTCATTGTCAAACTTCAGTCTTGTCAAAATCCTGCTCTTGGGAGACGACCTAGGTCTAGCTTCATTCCCTGACTCATCAAGCTCATCTGCCAACAGTCCTTCCCCAGAAACTGATGGTTTCTACCCAAGTAGAAAAGCAGACTGCAGAGGCCAACAAGGTGGGTTGTGTGGGAACTTGCTAAACTGAGTTTGACAGCCCCTACCAAGACAACTGGCTGGCAGCTTATGCTGACAAAATTCACTGCTACAAAGACCTTTAGGTCCAAACCACCCACCTCCTGTTGCTTTCTGGTTCCCTATCTGTGAGCATCCATAGACAGACCGTATTTTATTTTCTTGGTCACCTCTTTCCTAATGCTTTCCCAGATTACTGGAACTGAATGTTTTCTTCCTTTCTTTTTTTTTTTTTTTTTTTTGAGACAGGGTCTCACTCTATTTCTCAAGCTGGAGTGCAGCAGTGCCATCTTGGCTCACTGCAACCTTGACCTCCCATGCTCAAGAAATCCTCCCACCTCAGCCTCCTGAACAGCAGAGACTACAGGTGTGTGACACCATGGCCAGCTAATTTTTGTATTTTTTGTGCCAATCAGAAAATCTTTGAATCCACCTATGACCTGTAAGCCCCATCCCACTTCAAGTTGTCCTGCTTTTCCAGACCAAATCAATATATACCTCACATGTATTGATTGATGTCTCATGTCTCCCTAAAATGTGTAAAACCAAGTTGTGCCCAACCACCTTGGGCACATGTTCTCAGGACCTCTTGAAACTGTGTCTCAGGGCCCGGTCACTCATGGTTGGCTCAGAATAAATCTCTTCAAATATTTTACAGAGTTTGGCTCTTTTCATAGAAAATGCAATATGCCCTCAACGAAAACTTGTCGAGTGAACGAATGTACAAATCAATGAGTACATAAAGCCATAGTGAGTGAGTGAATGGATGGTTAGATTGTCAGTATTGCCCAGATTTAAAGAAAAGGAAAGTCACTCCAGATGTTGATCAGGTTGAACCTCTTGCCTTTACTTCGGTTAGTCATTATTTAGTCTTATTTTACAGAGGAGCCAACCAAGGCTAATGTGGACGAACACCTTGAAAAGGCCACAGTGCTCATCTCCTAATGTAGAGCTCTTTATTCTATACCATTCTGCACGATACTGATATCTGGTTTGGTTGGTTTTAGTATCCGGTACACATATCATGGGATTACCTTCAAGAAGACCAGGAAAAATACCCTACTTTGTTTTATCCTCTTCGTATTAACCCCTTCTTAATTTCTTGTCTTTATAGAGAGTAGAGATGAACATATACTTATGATAGGAAGATGCCCTACTCTGTTGTTGTTTGTTGTTGTTGTTGTTGTTGTTGCTATTGCTGTTGAGGTGGAGTCTCGCTCTGTCACCCAGGCTGGAGTGCCGTGAGTGGCTGGATCCCGGTTCACTGCAACCTTTGCCTCCCGGGTTCAAGCAATTCTCCTGCCTCAGCCTCCCAAGTAGCTGGGATTATAGGCGCCTGCCACCAGCCTGGCTAATTTTCGTATTTTTAGTAGAGACAGCGTTTCATCATGTTGGCCAGGCTTGTCTCAAACTCCTGACCTCAAGTGATCAACCCACCTCGGCCTCCCAAAGTCCTGGGAGTTTGGCGCGTGAGCCACTGCGCCAAACCAGAAGATGCCCCACTCTATAAACAAGGCAGACATGGTCTAAACAAGTCTAAAATGCAAAAGTCTTTCAACATCAAACATAATTGCCAGATTTGAGTCCATGGACGTGGCAAGGATGAAACTTTTATCAAAAGAAATTGCCAAATCGTGGGAATGTGAGAAACAAATCCATCACAGGTGCTTCGTCAGTTCAGCTGGCAGGGCCAGGAAAATAGCTGCCTGCAAGTATACCTGTCTCCTCTAGCCAAACCACCACCAGGATTTCCATGGCAAGTAGCTCCCTGGACTTGATTCAGAGCCTACAAATGGAAATTCCAGGGCAAGCCTAGCCTTCTTGCCGCTGGCAAAGTGCCACAGAAACGTTGCCACCCTCTCCTCTCCTGGGCTCCATCAGAGACATGGGCATCAAATGGAAACAGCAGAGCTTCTAAGGACAGAATAGACTCAGGCTTGGTAGTGGCCACAGGCCTCAAGCAATGCAATCGCCACCACTAAACACGCCTGTTCTGATGCTGCAGGAAGAGTGAAGCCTGGGCTCCAGGGAAATTCCTGGCAAATGTTCTCACAGTTTGATTTGTGAGAACAGCAGTTCCTGATAAACGCTTCAGAAAGAAGATAGTAGCTATTAACACCTCTTGGACTGAACCCTGCAAGTCCTTCAACAGTCTTTCAGCAAGTTAGACAAAGGTGTGCAGAAAGTCAGAAAGATTTACTGGATGGTGGGGGTGAGAGAGCAGCCTGGAGGCAGGAGATAGTTCTCGCCCACCCTTTGGAAGAGGTCAAAAGCTAAATGGTTTTCTGCCTTTATTTCTCTAACTGTAAAATAGGGGTGACCCAGAGTTTGGATTGTTGAGCTTGTATGTAAAATGCCCAATGTACACTCTGTGAGTGTAGGCCTGATATCCTCAAGCCCCATCAGCCTGGGGTGGTGACCCTAACAGAAGAGTCCCAGGGCTCAGCCCTCATCAGTAGAAGCCTTCCTCATACCCTGCCTTTCTGGTTCCAGGAGCCCCTGGCCACCCCACGGGTGCTCTGGAAGGTTGCTGGAGCCTGTCTCCAAGGGTCCCCAGGATACTGCCCTTCACACGGCTGCACCCATTGGTGCCCTCCTCTAAGCCCCACAAACACTGGTGCGCTCCAGTGCGCTGCGCCAGCACCCACCTCACTGAAAGTAGGGAATCTGCTCCTCCTAGTTTGTATTACATTCTTAGGCTGTGGCGCGCAGCAGGACCAACTGAGATGCTCATATTATAGACCTTTGAGTGAAGCATCTGGCCAGTTTATGTAGTTCATGAAAACTGAAGAATGATAAGGTTCATAAACTTGGGGAAGGAGAGCTTCATTTCTCATAAAAGGTTGTGGTCTGCAGGGTGACCATTCGAACAGGCCGGGAAGCACAGCCTCCATCCAGAAGCCAGAAACAGGCACTGTGCTGGGCATGGTGGCTCACACCTGTAATCCCAGCACTTTGGGAGGCCAAGCTGGGCAAATCACTTGAGGTCAAGAGTTTGAGATCAGCCTGGCCAACATGATGAAACCCAGTTTCTACTAAAAATACAAAAAATTGGCTGGGCGTGGTGGTGGGCACCTGTAATCCCTGCTACTTGGGAGGCTGAAGTGGAAGAATCACTGGAACCTGGGAGACAGAGGTTGCAGTGAGCCGAGATGGTGCCACTGCAGTCCAGCCTGGGAGACAGAGCAAGACTCCGTCTCAAAAAAGAAACAGGAACTTCAAGGGTCAGAAATACAAAACACGGATTTATGCTGAATGGCCACATATACATATTCAATAAGCTATAGGAATATTCATGAAAGGAGAAACATGCACATGCACAGTTGAGCTTCATGCCTCTCCACAGGACCCATGATCAAAACATGGTGGCATTACCATGATCCACTGATCCAGTATTCAGCCCCCTGATCAAAAGGTGAAGCAGAGGACATGAAGACCCTCACTGTACATCCTCCATAGACCGGCCGGAACCACTCTGTGGTTGCTGGTCTCTGATCAGTAAGAAAGTTCGGGCAGTTGTATTGAAACTGCAAAAGGGAGGGTCAGAAGTCAGTGGTTGGTGGAAATCAGTAGGGTTCTTCTGAAAGGGCCAGTTTCTGTTTAGCCCTTAGGGAAGAAAGCCTAATGGTAGTTAGCCAGGGATGGGATACAATGAGGCATTTCTGAGCTTCCATCCCATCATGGTCAGGAACTTAGCTTCCAAGGTCTGTCTGGGGTCCCCTTGGCCAAGACGGGGTCCGTTCAGTCAGTTGGGGAGCTTATATTTTCATTTTTACTTCTCATTCTGTAAGGATCCCTGAAGGGTTGGGGTAAAAGACCATTGGAAAGGCATTTCCCATGCACGTTGCAGATAGCCCTGACAGCATTAACCTCACTGAAGCATGACTTTGTGAATGACTCTGCGGTCTAAGAACGCGTGTTGAGAGTGCCAAGCTAAGGAATCCAGGAGCAGCCAACCAGGAGATCCACTCCTAATCTACGAAGGACATCTGAACCTTTGGCCCATCACTTGGAACACAGGGAATACAGGGGATCAAGTCCCTTTTGGGAGATTAAATGGAGGTTGGTAGGTGAAGGTTGCTAGGTGGAGGATGCTATGCGAAAATGCTATATAAACTGCATGCTTTTTCACCAATAGTAGCGGTTCTCTGGTCCCGCCCACTGCGACTAAGCCATCCCTGTATGTAAGTTCCCCCAAATAAACCCTGTGTCTCATTTGCTGTTGCTAGGTCATTTCTTTGGCTTGAACATGGTGCCGTCTCTATTGGAGTCAATAGGGGTCTAGTATGACACTATGTTACTGCAGTGAAGTTCAAACTTTCCCGTGATGGTTCAAGTTTAAGTCTGTTGAAATGAATTGATAATACACAGATTGGCCAGGTGCGGTGGCTCATGCCTGTAATACCAGCACTTTGGGAAGCCAAGGCAGGTGGATCACCTGAGGTCAGGAGTTCAAGACCAGCCTGACAGATATGGCAAAACCCCACCTCTACAAAAAATAAAAATTACCTGGGCTTGGTGGCGGGCGCCTGTAATCCCAGCTACTCGGGAGGCTGAGGTGGGAGAATTGCTTGATCCCGGGAGACGGAGGTTACAGTGAGAGCGGAGATCGCGCTATTGCATTCCAACCTGGGTGACAGAGCAAGACTCCATCTAAAAATAAATAAATAAATACACAGATTAACAGAGGGAAAAAAGGCATACAATTTTTGTTGTTGTTGTTATTTTACTTTGCTTCTGTAAGGCATACAATTTTATTAACATGCATAAACACTGGGGGATTGCAGGAGAATGGTTACACAGTAACCCAGTGAGGTACAGACGCTTCTGTACCCTTCTTCATAGGTGGAGGGAGATGCAGAATGCAGGCCATGCGTCTGAGGGGTAGTAAACAATGGTTAGGGAGAACAAATGGACCCCAGAGACAGAGATTAACTTGTAAATGATTCTTTTTGGAATTCAAATGAGCCACAGAGGCAGACACTATCTTGTGAAAAAGTCAACCAGGTGTGGTTGCATTCCTCAGTCTTCTTTTCTGCCATAGATAATGAGATTTCAGCGAGGGGATGGAAGGCAATCGTGTTTTCTTTGGATGGTCCAGTCCTTTTTCTTTTTCCTTTTTTAATATATGTAGAAATGCGGTCTCACTATGTTGCCCAGGTTAGTGTCAAACACCTGACCTCAAGTGATCCTCCCACCTCAGCCTCCCAAAGGGCTGGGATTTCAGGCGTGAGCCACTGCATCTGGCCAAGGGTCCAATCTTAAAGTAGGTAAGAGAATATCAGAGCATAACATCTTTCAGTATTTGCTTACTTTCAAGGAGCTCTAATTTAAAATAATCAGCATGCAAGAGTACCATGTTTGGAGGCAAAGTTTCCCAGGCTCTTCATTACACTCTCATGTGTCCTTATATAGATGATAAGGACATTTTTTAAACATAATCACTATACTTTCATCATACTTAACAAAAATAATAATTCCTTAATGTTTTCTAATACCAATCCATACACAGATTTCCTTGATTTTCTCAAATTGTCTTTTTATTGTTGATTTTTTCAAACTGGGATGCAAAAAAGGGTGTCATGTCGCATTCGTTATCTCTTCTCAGTCTATTTGATCCCAAAAATCCACCCTCCCTTTTTTCTAATGCCATCTTGGTTGGAGAATAATGCATAATTACTGGAGAAAAACTGGGTCATCTTTCCAGTGGAATGTCCCACCTTTTTGATTTAGCTAGCTGTATTCTTGTCATTTAAGTCATTCTTCGGTCCCTAATATTTCCTGCAAAGTAGTAGCAAATTCTAAAGATGGTACAATCAGGTTCAATTGTTTAGGCAAGAAAGTACAAATGATGCTTCCTGTTGCATTACACCATGAGGCACATAGTGTTTGAGCTGCTGTACTCGTAGGGAGGCTAAAATTGATCCTAGATTGATCATAGGGTGTAGGTGGAGTCAGCCTGGCCCTTCCATTATAATGTTCCCCACCAATACTCCAGCCAATAGTTTTAGCCCCGTTAATGAATGTTGCCTTGTTGCCTAAATCAAGTCTTTCTTTTTTTTGAGACAGGTCTGACTCTGTTGCTCAGGCTGAAGTGCAATGGCAAAATCTTGGTCCACTGCAACCTCTACCTCTCAGGCTCAAACCATCCTCCTATCTCAGCCTCCCTAGTAAGGATTTCAGGCATGTGTAACCATACCCCACTAATTTTCATATTTTGCGTAGAGACGAGTTTTTGCCATGTTGCTCAGGCTGGTCTTAAACTCCTGACCTCAAGCGATCCTCCCTTCTCAGCCTCCCAAAGTGCTAGGATTACAGGCATGAGCTACTGCATCCAGCCCTAGATCAATTATTTCATTGGAGGTAATTTTTTAAAAATCTATAATTTCTCCTGCATTGATAAGTTGGAATTATACATAGGCAGGAACTACTTTTACAACTACTTAGTTATCCTAAAATATAGTTGGCATAGGAAAGGTAAAATAAATGCTTTCTCATTATGTATTCATTTTTCAGAATAATAAACTATTACCCTAACCTCCAAAGACAAGCCATCGGGTTGCTTGAGTTTATTATCATTTTTAGGTATCATTGTGAACTCATGATTTTTAGGTATTTGATAGGTTTTAATCCATTGTATTACTACTATCCTTTTTGATGCACAAATTGCCCCACTTCAGCCAGCGGGAACCCATTCAAAGTGGTTCCTCTGCTGTTTTGACATGATCCCAAGTAGTCTTGGAGTGCTTCTTCACTTCCTGGCAAAACACATTCTCCAACCCTCATCATGTGCATATCTTGCCCCAAACCTGGAACCAGCCATTTCACCAAGGGAAATGGTATTTAGAGATCTACTTCAGGATTTTTGTTTTTTTAATTAAGCATTGCAAACATAATTGAGACTTCCTGTGCAGACATCTCCCAGATTTTACTGCCCTCTCTTTTTCTTTTTATTTCTTTTATTTTTTGAGATGGAGTCTCAGTCCTTCCCCCAGGCTAGAGTGCAATGGCACCATCTCAGCTCACTGTAACCTCCGCCTCCCAGGTTCAAGTGATTCTTCTGCCTCAGCCTCCGAGTAGCTGGGATTACAGGTGCCCGTCACCATGCCTGGCAAATTATTTTGTATTTTTAGTAGAGACGTGGTTTCACCATCTTGGCCAGGCTGGTCTTGAACTCCTGACCTCGTGTTCCACCAGCCTCAGCCTCCCAAAGTGCTGGGATTACAAGCATGAGCTACTATGCCTGGTCGATTTTTAATTCTATCTTTATTATATAGTGAGTCTGGATATGTGTGAGGATGTTCTGGGCTCCTATCCTATTCCACTGACTTATTTTCCAATTCTTGCACCATCCCACTATGTTCTTATTTCTATAGTTTAAATAAGTCTTATGACATCATAGAACAAGTCCCACCATCTTCTTTTTAAAGATGAAATTTAGTCTTCTTGGCCTCTTGCTCTTCCTCAGAGTCTCCCAGAGCATGAAGGACAGAGAAAACAGTATCTAACATCTGAGAACTCTAAAGGATGGGGGACTGGCTGGCAGTTGCTCTGAGGGCAGAGCAAAGAGAGGCACTGGGGAAATTCCACATTCCCAGGGTTTATCTGAGCAAAGTATGAAGATATCTTCCATGGGCCAGCTGTGAGCCATAAGAGACTGTTTGCCTTTGTAAAGTTTCCTCGATTCAGCTAAGAGGACCAGCTTCTAGAAAACTAGAGCTATGCTGAGGCAGGAGGATCGCTTGAGGCCAGGAGTTTGAGATCAGCCTGGGCAACATGGCAAAACCTCGTCTCTACCCAAAATACAAAAATTAGTCAGGTATGGTGGCATGTGCCTGAAGTCCCTACTAGGGAGGCTGAGATAGGAGGATGGTTTAAGCCTAGGAGGTGGAGGTTGCAGTAAACCAAGACTGTGCCATTGCACTTCAGCCTGGGCAACAGAGCCAGACCCTATCTCAAAAAAATATATATATATATACTGGAACTAGAACGAGAGTTAAACACTGAGCTGCTAAGGAAAGACTTAAAAAGAATGCATTCTCCTGCAAGAATGAAATGACAGGTGACAGATTCCCAAAAAGGGAGGGGCCAGGTAGTGGGTGGAGGAACATGATCTAGAAAAAAGTTCACAAAGTGCTCCATGCTACAAAAAGTTAACTTTAAACTTCTATCCATCTCAGGGA
>NW_012114455.1:5936953-5946313 GCF_000951035.1 Colobus angolensis palliatus | reverse complement strand
TTTGAGTTGGAGTCTTGCTCTGTTGCCCAGGATAGAGTGCAATGGTGCCATCTCAGCTCACTGCAAGCTCCGCCTCCCAGGTTCAAGCGATTCTCCTGTCTCAGCCTCCCAAGTAGCTGGGATTACAGGTGTGCACCACCACGCCCAGCTAATTATTGTATAGTAGAGACGGGGTTTCACCATGTTGGCCAGGCTGGTCTCAGACTCCTGACCTCAAGTAATTCACCCACCTCAGCCTCCCAAAGTGCTGGGATTACAGGCGTGAGCCACCGTGCCTGGCCTAGATATCTTAATCCATGAACTGAGGCTGGTTTTCATGGTTAAGGGACTTTTTATTTGGAGTGACCAGAAAAATCAGTGACACCTGGCAGAGATTTCATTCAGAGACAAGAAAGAACTCGCCCCACATTCAGTTTACAAGTACGGCAGGCATGGTGGTTCACGCCTGTAATTGTACTAAAAATACAAAAATTAGTCGTGGCCTGTAGTCCCAGCAACTCGGGAGGCTGAGGCATGAGAATTGCTTGAACCTGGGAAGCAGAAGTTGTAGCAAGCCGAGATGGCGCCACTGCACTCCAGGCTGAGCGACAGAGCAAGACTCTATCTGAAAACAAAAAAACAAAAAAAACCCAAGTACAATCACAGGAGAAAAATAATACTATCTCATGATTATACCCCATAAATCCTATTTATTTATGTAGAGTACTGGCTACCCACTAAGGGAGGAGACCACCCCTCATATTGTCTTATGCCCAATTTCTGCCTCCAAAGAAAGAGGAAGTAAAAACTAAAAGGCAGAAATGAAATCCACAGGCAGACAGCCCAGTGCCACACCCTGGGCCCTGTAGTTAAAGATCAACCCCTGACCTAATCGGTTGTGCTATCTATAGAGTACAGACATCGTATGGAAAAGCACTGTGAAAATCCCTGTCCTGTTCTGTTCCATTCTAATTACCGGTGCATGCAGCCCCCAGTCACGTACCTCCTGCTTGCTCAATCGATCACGACCCTCTCACCTGCACCCCCTTAGAGTTGTGAGCCCTTAAGAGGGACAGGAATTGCTCACACGGGGAGCTCGGTTTTTGAGATGTGAGTGTTGCCGATGCTTCCAGCCGAATAAAGCCCGTCCCTCTTTAACTCCGTGTCTGAGGGGTTTTGTCTGCTGCTCGTCCTGCTATACCACTATTTTTAATACACTACTTAACTAAATTTGCTAATATTTTATTTAGGATTTTTGCATCTACATTCAAAATGTAGATGTGATTAATAGATTATTTTCTCGTTCTTGTCAGCTTTAGAATCAGTTACACTAATTTCATTAAAAGATCTGGGTAGGTTTTCCCCTTTTCTATGCTCTGAAACAGTTTATATAAGGACTGTAGGTTTGCTGATGATTTTGTGAAACGTGTCTCTGAAACCATACTTGTCTCTATGACTGGCAATTTCAGGGGACAGGAGAGTGGATAAATAATCTGTAATTTCATTTCAATACAGATAAATTATCAATTGCCTGGAAGCTAGCAAATGAGTAGGAGCACCATTATCCCCTGCATTGTGGGATTCTCTTCTCTTAGGACACCTCAGGCACCATATATGGCCCTGGGCTCATGGTTGAGTAAGAACACTAGTGTTGGCCGGGGCGGTGACTCACACCAGTAATCCCAGCACTTTGGGAGGCCGAGGCGAGTGGATCATGAAGTCAGGAGAGCGAGACCATCCTGGCTAAAAAAATTAGCCGCGCATGGTGGTGCGCACCTGTAGTCCCAGCTACTCGGGAGGCTGAGACAAGAGAATTGCTTGAACCCAGGAGGCAGAGGTTGCAGTGAGCCAAGATTGCACCACTGCACTCCAGCCTGAGTGAGAAAGCAAGATTCCATCTCAGAAAAAAAGAATACTAGTGTTAGTTTGGATATTAAAATTTTTGTAAAAGTAAAAGCTGAATTTTTCTTTCTTTTAGGGTAAAAATTAAATAGAAATTGACAAAAAGGAAACATTGCCTCCCATACACTGTTTGGACCTCTTATGCACCCCATCTTTGCAGAGCACTGCTCTAGAGAGTGGAGTGAACATGATGGGCAGCTGTAGCAATGCCAGCAATCCTCTCAGGTCTTCTGTGGGGAAAGGAAGAGCAGAGAAAGGGGGATAGGTTTGTGCAATGGCCGTGTCAGGTATTTTTTAACCTGTGGGAGGCAGCATATTATGCATTTTCAACCTTGTCTAATTATAAGGATTACTGAGCACACCTGTTAAAAGAGATGCCCAGACTTCTGCCCAGACTTTCTGAATCAGAATCTCCCAGGAGGAGCGCCTGAGACCCTGTGTTTTTCACAAACACCCCCGAGAGAGTCTTGTGAATAGGCAAGTTTGGGAAATACACAAAAGGAGAATAAACACGGGCTTTGCAGTCAGACCAGGGTTAAATAACGACTCAGTCTTTAGCAGTTGTGTGGCTTCACGCATGCCATTTAATCTCCTTATGCCTCCTTCCCTTATTTAGAAAAGGGAGCCCATCATAGGGCAGGGCAGGTGCAAGGATTAAATGAAAGGATGTACCACACTGGGCACAGGGCCCGACACTCAGTAGATGGTGCGCTTTGTTCTGGACAGGGTTCTGGGAGCAGACATTAACTTACATTACCAACCTACAACACATTCGACCTTCAGTCCTGAAGCTGAGATGAAAGGACAGTACCTCTGTTTTTCTTGCTTGTTCGGCATCTGTTCCCCATTTTTCTGGTACCAGCCCATGGATTTTCCTGGAGAACCACCACCACCTCTCTTTTCAGTTTTCGTGGTTTGGGTGGATGGATTTAACCCCTTCCACATCTAGGGGCAAGAGTGACTTAGGTCTGGCCAATTTTCAGGCTCCGTTCCCCGTGGGCAATGTGATTGGTTCAGAATGAGAACCATGACCCAAACTAGTCCAATGAGACTCAGTCTTGGGACTTCCACTAGAGCTCAGAGCCTGCTGCTGACCTGCCGACCACAATCTTGCCACAAGATGGGCAAGAAAGAGAATAAGGCTCCCCTGACCTGAGGTTTATGCAGCAACAGAAGAACAAACATGTGGCAAGGATGGGACCAAGTCTTGAAGATATTTTCAAGCCCTGAATCTAGATAGACTGAAGCAGTACTATCCCGGGTCTTTTCACTTACATGAGTGAATAAAAATTTTCGCCTAAGACAATTTGCTTTAGATTTTTCTGTTACTTGCATTGAATCGGGTCTTGACAATGATTTTTAAGGCATTTCTTCTATTTTAGTCTCCAGCTTACTGTGAGGTCATGGGAGCCCTTTTCTTGTATGATACATTTCCTGACTTTACTAGAAGCAGCAATCCCATAGCTAGCATTTAGACTTGATGGGTACTGGAAATCGCTGAAGCATTGTTAGTCTCTGGGAATGAGAAAACCCAAATCTTTTCCATCTAAATGGATTCTTTTTTTTTCTCAGAGTGGGAAGGAGCTGATATTTAGGTAGGACTCTGTTTTTGCTCTCCAAACTCCGAGAAAGGTTGCCATGAAAGGGCAACACAACAATTAAAAGCTGTTGGGTATGAGAATGACAAGTTTGGCTGGCATGCAATACAGTGCAGCTGAGATGAGTATCCTCGATTAATGGGCAAACATGACACAATTGTCTCTTTCAAGCCCAGAGTGCTAATATATAATACACAATCAGAGGGCATTGTACATTGGAATAGAACTCATTAGCCAGTGCCAGTTCTTTGCCCCCAAGAAATAAAGTAGTACGTTGTCTATAAAAGCCATAATGTGAGTCTTTTCAATTTGCAGCTATAGACCAGGTGAGGGATTTCAATTTGGGAGGAATCCAAATGGAACCGGGAATGGGAATTCCTGTTGGAATTCATCAAGGCAAAACCAGTGGTTGGTAGAATGAGGAATTGGTCGGGGGTGGGGGAGAAGCGAATAGGATGGGAAAGTGGAAGGAGTTTGACCTCCCATGCCTCCCACCAGGAGTCCCAGTCAAAGAACTTAGGCGAATCTGGCTGAGGCAGTATCTGGCCTTTGTGAGGGACATCCTAGAATGGACATGTCCCTGTGTGACTGCCCAGTGAATACCAAATGCATTGGGTCATTTTATTCAAACCTGGAGGACTTGGCTGCCCAAGCACATGCTCTGTGGATGAACTCACTTTTGCTTTAGTCCATATGGCTGCTGAAGTCTGAGCAGCTCAGACAGCAAGGGACAGGAGAGAGGAGAACACAGGGCGGGTGATCAGAGAAATCCAAGGAAAGGATTGAATTACTGTCAGATGAGAGGGTGTGGGAGCTTCTGGGACAGATTGATGGGACAGTCTAACTGGCTGGCAGGGAGCTGTGAACTGTCATAGTCCACTGTGGTGAGCCAGCTGCCTTGTGTATGGCATGCATGCAGAGTGCAGGCTAACTAGGCAGGAGGAAATCTTCACATTTACCAAAAACATCCAGCAGTACACCAGCCCACCCAACCGGAAAACAAAGCATGCCCTTTAGACTCCAATTCCCCCAAACCAAAGAAATATTTACAATGTTATCCAGTTTCTTGTTTCATAGGGCATTTCTCTATCAATCTTTCACAAACACTTACTAAGAGCCCTCTCAACGTCAGGCACTGTGTTGGGTACTGGAGACATGGAGGAAATATGTACAGTACTTCCCTCTAAGGAGCTCACCATCTAGTAAGCAATTACAAAAAAGGAAAAAATACAGTAAGAACTGGAATGAAAGAGAGTACAAGAGTAGACAAAACAGACAAAAATTCAGGCAAGTTACTTTCTAGTGGTGGCCAGGGAAAGGCTTTCTGAGAAGATGGTATATGAGCGCAGACATGAAAGATGTGAGCAAATGTGCTTTGTCAATTTCTGGGATTTATGCTTGTAGGTTTCATCATTGTTTCTGCTGCCCTCAAGGAGATTGCAAAACATGACACATGCACACACAAGTGCACCCACACAGACACATATTTACTTTTATTTACGAATATAATACCTCTGCCAAACTGTCTAAAAGTTGTGTTCTACTGATGACATTCCTGGTAATGATAATAGGTTCGAAGGGAACAAACCATCTATGATCTCCTGCTCTGACCTCCAGTGATCAAGGACATGCCGACATCTGCTAAGCCTCTGGCTCAGATTGATGGGTAAATCTCTGGCCATGGGAGCTTTATTCTCATTCCAAATGAAGCTAAATTGTCCATAAAATTAAAGTCCTGACCTTTTCATATCATATTCTACCAACCAGATGGAACAACACGCTCAAAAAGACAATCAAGATGTAAAAATATACACACAAAACATACACAGAAAAGACAAACATTAAATTATTACTAGATCTGAATGGCCATGGGGGATATTGTTACCATGGTGAGGTCGTGGATAAGAGACTGGATGGGATGGGAGGAAACTATTGGATGGGCATAATGGAATCTGTGGCATTCAAAGGGTGGTTTCTGTGATTAAAGACACAAACTCTTGAGCTGTATGTAGATCACAACTTGCATAATCTGGTGCCTATCTTCTGGGCACAGTTCCTGGAACAGCGCCTGCTACATGGTAGATGCTCAATAACTGTGTATTGAGTGACTAGTGAACTGAACAATCAAATGGTCGCTCATGAAGCTTCTTTTATTTCAATTAATTTTATAAAAAGATAATATGTTGACACAGCTCAACATTTGAGTCCAAAATGATGTTGCCAAGTCTTGATCTCATCTCATTACCTACCCATCCAGTTCCTACATCGCACACATCAGACTCCTCCCGTAACCATTTGCATTAGTAGTTTCTTGTTTATCCTTCCAGATTTTGTTTATGCAAATCAAATACAAATATATTTTTATTTTGTTATGCAAAAGATAACACAACACTTTGATATCAACCTTGCTTTTTCACTTAATAATGTCACTTAGAAATTTTTCCACCCTCAACTTGGAGAGTGCCTTCCATTATTTTATTTTATTTATTTATTTATTTATTTATTTATTTTGAGATGGAGTTTCGCTCTTGTTGCCCAGGCTGGAATGCAACGGAGCGATCTCAGCTCACTGCAACCTCCACCTCCGAGGTACAAGCTATTTTCCTGCCTCAGCCTCCTGAGTAGCTAGGCTTACAGGCATGTGCCACCATGCCCAGATAATTTTGTATTTTTAGTAGAGCTGGGGTTTCTCCATGTGGGTCAGGCTGGTCTCAAACTCCTGACCTCAAGTGATCCGCCCACCTTGGCCTCCCAAAGTGCTGGGATTACAGGCGTAAGCCACCGCGCCCTGTCTTCCATTATTTTTACAGTTCTCATTATTTCCATTTGCACGGGCATTCCAAAATTTATTAAACCAGCCAATATGGATGGACATCTCTGCTGTTTCCAATTCTATCAAAAAAACAAAGGTCTAGGCTGGGCACAGTAGCTCACGCCTGTAATCCCAACAATTTGCGAATCATTTGAGGTCAGGAGTTCAAGACCAGACTGACCAACACGGTGAAACACCGTCTCTACTAAAAATACAAAAATTAGCTGGGCGTGGTGGCAGGCGCCTCTAATCCCAGCTACTAGGGAGGCTAAGGCAGGAGAATCACTTGAATCCAGGAGGCAGAGGTTACAGTGAAGCCAAGAGCATGCCACTGCACTCCAGCCTGGGCAACAGAGTAAGACTACATCTCAAAAAGAAAAAAAAAGAAAAAAAATAGTGTAAGTTATCAAAAACAGAATTGCTGGGTCAAAGAGTCCACGGACTGGTAACTCCCCAACTCCCACCATACACAAGGATACGATCCAAATGGAAAAAAGATCTAAATGTAAAAATGAAACCATGAAAGTATTAGAAGAAAACATGGGAGGATTCTTATAATCTTGGAATGGGGAAGGTCTTCCTAATCATTATTCAAAATTCTGAAAGGCTAGGTGTGGTGGCTCATGCCTGTAATCCCAACACTTTGGGAGGCCGAGGTGGGAGGACTACTTGAGGCTGGCAGTTCGAGACCAGCCTGGGCAATAGAGCAAGACTACATCTCTATTAAAGAGAAAGGGTTCTAACTGTCTTCAGTAGATAGTGTTGTTCCCACACTACAGATGAAGGAACAGAGGCTAGGAAAGGGTTAAATCAATCATGGTGATATGTATTTCCCACTCTTAGCTCTTATTGCTCTTATTTTCTGGTACCCATTCTTCTAGCATTGGCACCTTCCCACTTGGTACACTGTTTCCCAAAGAGGATTTTCTGATAATGAGTAGGAAGAAAGACCGTATAAACATATGGAGGCTGCTTATTATCCTCTAAATAGCCAAGATCCTAAATTAGATCTGTTCTACTCCTGCTCATCAGCCTTTCTTTTTCTGTAGCAAGGTGAGAATCCCCCTGGCCTAACTTCTCAATATGGCAAGGTCTTGGTTTTATCCCTGGTGTCTTTGGCCAGAAAGGTGTAAAAGGTCCTTACCCAACGATGTCACAGCTCAAATCAGCCCCAGATCTTCTTTCCATATTGGGAGGAAAATGTTGGTTTTCTAAAGTTCTTTTTTGATTTAGAATTTCCTCATCTTGACCTTTTGGATTAGATTGTACCTGGAAAACAGAAAAAATATTCTGAGTTGGGACCAGGTCCTCTAAAAAGTCTCTTTCCTATGAAACAGCTAACACATGGAGTTTCATAATTAGAACTTTCTTGAAATGTAAGCTTCTGTTAAAATGCAAGTAGCCCCTGGGAAGGTTTATACTCGAGTTTTATTGACTATGTCCACCTCAGTGTGAATTCATTTAGCAGATTATTTATTTGGAGCATATTTCCTCAGAGGAAGTAGGAGGCAAAGGAGGATAAGTAGTAGAAGAAGAAAACTAAGAGGAGAAGCAGGGGATACTACTGTGGGAAAAACAGTGCAGTAATGGAGAAATGGAGACAATTACCAGAGGTTTACCTCCCCTAGTCACTTCTGAGATACGACTGGGAAGCACAGGCAGGGTGAAACAAGCTGATATGAAAGGTGCCATAAGGAATGAAGTAAATTAGACAGGTTCTCTGAACCCTGAGGGGAGGCTCTAGTTTAACACCAGAACCAGTCATCTCATTCTTTTCACATATTCTTCTACTTGGTCACTTTTGGCACTGCTCAGGACCCTTCATAAGCTAGAATTAATTTGCAACCAGAAATCAGACCCAACCATTCATAGCATGTAATTGCAGCTGTCCCCTACTGTCAGCAAGCACAAGCTCCCCGAGCAATTTACTACCTGGACAAAACTGCATTTTATAAGCTTCTCTGTTCTCAACTGTCATTCAATATCCTCCTAGATTCCTCATCTATAAAATCCTAATTCTCCAAGTTAGGATTCCAAGTTTCTTTACAGTGGCCAAGAGTGTCTCTGTTCCCACCGTTATATTGTTATTGCACACACCTTCATTTAGGTTACATGCCGAGTCCTCTGCTGCCCTTTGGTGAAAGTCCAAGTAAAGGCAAAACTATGTTGAAAAGGATATCAGCAAAATGGCAGGCTAGGAAGGGTGAAGCTTTTATTTCCCCACAGACACATATGAGGGGAAAACAAGCAGAAACTGTTTGAACCAACTTTATCAGAACTCTGGAAAACAAAGTTGACAACCACTAAGCAAATGTCCAATCAAGAAAAAGCCATCTTCAAAATGGCAGGAGAGTTTTGTGACATTATTTATTACTCACTCTTACCTCACCCTTCTCCATTATGTGGTTTTGGTCTTGAACTGGCAACAGCCTAGTTCCCAGTACCCTTTCTGGAACCAGAAGGAGCATAGCAGACCTTGTTCACAAATTATTATGTATGTCTGTTCTGGCAGATACTTGAAAAACCGAAACAAAGAGATAGTCTCTGTTTTGCCTAACTCAGAACTCAGGTGAAAAAAGTGGTAGGCACTACTCATAAAACCAGCAAGGCGACTGCAGATACACAGACTCCTGGGACAAAAAAATTACAGATGAAGATATATAACAGACCATCTAAACCCCAGAGGAGAAGTTGCAGTACGACTAAGTAATTCAGATGCTCAAAAGCAGCCATATATATGAGAGAATTTAGAAAGCCATGTGCATGTCCATGCAAGATGCATGCTCAGAAAAGACCTGAGAAGACCTTAAGCTTCCACCTTGAGCTGATCCCTAGGCACAAAACAAGCTCAGCTAAGTGTTAAAAGAATGCCCTAGGACCAGCTGGGCATGGTGGCTCACGCCTGTAATCCCAGCACTTTGGGAGGCCGAGGTGGGCAGATCACAAGGTCAGGAGATCAAGAACATCCTGGCTAACATGGTGAAACCCTGTCTCTACTAAAAATACAAAAAATTAGTCGGGCATGGTAGCATGTGCCTGTGGTCCCAGCTACTTGGGAGGCTGAGGCAG
>NW_012114455.1:5922339-5936118 GCF_000951035.1 Colobus angolensis palliatus | reverse complement strand
AGCTACTTGGGAGGCTGAGGCAGGAGAATTGTTTGAACCTGGGAGGCAGAGGTTGTAGTGAGCCAAGATTGCACCATTGCACTCCAGCCTGGGCAACAAGAGCGAAACTCCATCTTAAAAAAAAAAAAAAAAAGGACCTCTTAGCCATGCTGTCCTATGAAAACACAGTAAAAAGATGGCTGTGAATGAACCAGGAAATAGGTCCTCACCAGGCAGCAAATCTCCTGCCTCCTTGATCTTGAACTTCCCAGAACTATGAAAAATAAATTTCTGTTGTTGTTTATAAGCTACGCAGTTCATGGTATTTTGTTAAACTAGCCCAAACAGACTAAGACAAATGACATATAAACAAAATGAGAATATCAACAAAAATAAGAAATTATAAAAAGAAACCAAATGATAAGAAATTATAAAAAGAAACCAAACAGAAATTCTGGACAGGGACAGTGACTCATGGCTGTAATCCCAGCAATTTGGAAGGCCAGGGCGGGCAGATCACTTGAGGTCAGGAGTTCAAGACCAGCCTGGCCAACATGGTGAAATCCCATCTCTACTAAAAATTAAAAAATTAACTGGGCCATGGTGGTACACACCTGTAGTCCCAGCTACTTGGGAGGCTGAGGCAGGAAAATTGCTTGAACTCAGGAGGCAGAGGTTGCAGTGAGCCAAGATTGTGCCACTGCACTCCAGCCTGGGTAACAGAGCAAGACTCCATCTCAAAAAAAAAAAAAAAAAGAAAGAAAGAAATTCTGTAGTTGAAAACTATGATAATTGAAAGAAATATTCACCAGAGATTCAACAGCTAATCTGAACAAGCAGAAGAAAGAATTAGCAAACTTGAGACAAGGACAATTAGAATTATAAAGTCTGAAGAACAGAAAGAAAAAAGAATGAAGGAAAATGAATAGAGTCTGAGGGAACTATGTGTTACCATTAAGCAGCCTAACATATGTATTATGGAGATCTCAGAAAGAGAAGAGAGAGAAAAAGGGGAAGAAAGGTATTAAAGGAACCTTGGTGAAAACACTTCAAATTTCATAAAAGACACACATCAACAACTCCAAAAAGCCAAATAAACTTCAAGTATGATAAGCTCAAAAAGATCCACACCAAGACACATTATAATCAATCCATCAAAAGACAAAGAAAGACTCTTGAAAACAGCAAGAGAGATGCAACTCAGTCAGGAATCTTCAATGAAAACACCACAATTGTAAGATTTTTACTAGCACAAAAAGAAAAAAAGAGAATATCACTGAATTTTTCATCAGAAACGCTGGAGATAGGAAGGATGTGGGATGACATTTAAAATGGTGAAAGACAACTATCAACCAAGAATTATATATCTGGCAAAACTTTCCTTCAAAATGAGGAAGAAGTTAAGACATTTCCAGATAAACAAAAGCCAACAGAATTTATTACCTAAAGGACACCAGTGATATTGGATTAGGGACCACCCTACTTTATTATTACCTCATCTTAACTAATTGCATCTGCAATGGCTTTATTTCCAAATAAGGTCACATTCTGAGGTACTGAGAGTTAGGACTTCAACATATGAATTTTGAAGGGACATAAATCAACTCACAGCATTGTTTAATGATACAGCTTTATAATAATTTTTAAATGTATTTTTCTTTTAAATCCTTTAGGAGAACCCTTTATTTCTTCATAAAGCTTTGAGTTACGTCTAACATTCTTTAATTTTGACCCAAAAGAACTTCCCTTTTCATTTCTTGTGGGGCAGGTCTAAATGGTAATAAATTCAGGAGATCGAGACCATCCTGGCTAACATGGTGAAACCCCATCTCTACTAAAAATACAAAAAATTAGCTGGGCGTGGTGGTGGGCACCTGTAGTCCCAGCTTCTCAGGAGGCTGAGGCAGGAGAATGGTGTGAACCCGGGAGGCGGAGCTTGCAGTGAACCAAGATTGCACCACTGCACTCCAGCCTGGGTGACAGAGCAAGACTCCATCTCAAAAAAAAAAAAAAAAAAGAATAGCTATTATTTAAAACAAAAGGGAAATAACAAGTGTTGGCAAGACAGTGGAGAAATTGGAACCCTTGTGCATTGACTGGTAGAAATGTAAAACAGTGCAGCCAGTATGGAAAACAGTATGGTGGTTCCTCAAAAAGGGAAACTTAGTGTTATCACATGACCCAGCAATTTCATTTCTGGGTATATACACAAAAGAACTAAATGCAGAAACTCAAACAGGTAACTTGTACATCAGTGTTCATAGCAGCATTCTTTGCAATAGCCAAGAGGTAGAAAAAAAACCTGTGTCCATCAACAAATGAATAGATAAATAGAATGTAATATATACATACAATGGAATATTACTCATCCTTAAACAGGAATGAAATTCTGGTATATGCTACAACCTGGATGAACCATGAAAATACTATGCTAAGTGAAGTAAACCAGACCCAAAAAAAACCACATAACCAGACCCAATCCAAATATTGTATGATTACACGTGTATATTACTAAGAATAGGCAAATTCATAGAAACAGAAAATAGAATAGAGATTACTAGGAGCTGAAGTAAGGGTGCACTGGAGAGTCATCGTTTAACAGACATGAGTTTCTGTTTGGGATTGTGAAGTTCTGGAAAGGATTAGTGGTAATGGTTGGACAACGATTTGAATGTATTTGGTGCCACTAAACTTACATTTAAAAATGGTTAATGAGGTAAATTTTATGTTATGCATATTTTTCCAAAAAATGTTTAAATTATGTTGAAGACAAAATGTGTTCTTTTCTTTTTCTTTTTTTGCAGGAAGGGGATTCAGGGTGTTAAACATTTTTTTAAGAGATGGGGTCTCACTCTGTTGCCAAGACTGGCCTCTAACTCCTAGGCTCAAGGGATCCTCCCACTTCAGCCTACCAAGTAGCTGAGACTAAAGGCACACACCACCTTGTCAGGCTTAAAATATGTTTTCATAACCCTCTCAGACTATCCACTAAGTGTCATTTAACTTTTTTTTCTTAACCAAATTTTATTGAACACTAACCAAATGTCAGCTCTCTGGTGGGTCCCCAGCTTTCAAAGATACATAAAGGATTCTTCATAAAGGACATTATAATCTACTTAGAAAGGCATGGAGGTAAATTAGCAGACAATACCATATGGATAAGTACCATGATATTGGTAAGGATAGGGACCTTGGGAAGCACATTGCTGGGAACATTTAGCTTAGGTGAGAAATGTCTGGGAACACTTTTGAAAGAATGTAAGTGACTGAGCTGAGTCTCAAAGAACGTGTATTAGTTGGCCAGGTGAAATGGGGAAAGGGCTTCTCAAACAAGAGGAGTAACTTGTAATAAGATAAAGAGAACATGAGGAGATTGAAAAAAACATGGAAACTTATGAAGTCAGTAGAAATGGGGTGGGAAGAAGATGAATATTGGAGAGCTGGATGAGGCTCAGAAAATTAATACCTTATATGATATGGGAGTGTACACTTTATCCTACAGGCAATGAGTAGCCATTCTATAAGAGTTCAGAAAGAGGAGTCGGCTGTATCTTTGAAAGCGACTTCCTGGCTACATTGTGGAAAAGGGACAGAGGAGAGGTTCAACTCTTCATTTAAAGTGAGGACTGATGAAGGACCTGAAGCAAGATGGTGGCAACAGTCACAGAGGCCAGTGGACAAGAGTCAAGAAACGTTCATGATAAAGACACAGAAGGCCAGGCATGGCGACACATGCCTGTAATCCCAGCTACTCAGGAGGCTGAGGCAGGAGGATCACTTGAGCCTAGAAGGTCGAGGCTGCAGTGAGCTATGATCACACCACTGCACTTCAGCCTGGACAACAGAGTGAGACCCAGTCAGCAACAACAACAACAAAAAGTTTAATTAGCCAGGCATGGTGGCCTGTGGTCTTTTTTTTGAGATGGAGTCTTGCTCTGTCACCAGGCTGGAGTGCAGTGGCACGATCTTGGCTCACTGCAACCTCTGCCTCTCGGGTTCAAGCAATTCTCCTGCCTCAGCTTCCCGAGTAACTGGGAATACAGGTGCCCGCCACCATGCCCGGCTAATTTTTGTATTTTTAGTAGAGATGGGGTTTCACCATGTTGGCCAGGATGGTGTGGTCTTAACTACTCAGAAGGCTGAGGTGGGAGGATCGCTTGAGCCTAAGAGGTCTAGGCTGCAGTGAGCTATGATCATACCACTGCACTCCAGCCTGGACAATGGAGTTGGTCCCTGTCTCTAAAGAAAAAAGAAAATGACTCCAAAGGCCAGTGGTCAGCTGGATGTGGGTGACAGGAAGACTCTCACTCAGGTTTCTAGCTTGGGAAACTTGGCGAGTGGTGGTACAATTCATAAAATGTAGAAACCTAGAAGAAGAAATAGTTTTGATACAAGGGAGATAATAAGTTCTGGGGTTTTTTGTTTGTTTTGTTGTTTATTTCTGTTTTGTGTTGTTTTGTTTTTGAGATGGAGTCTCGCTCTTTCACCCAGGCTGGAGTGCAGTGGCACAGTCTCAGCTCACTGAAGCCTCCACCTCTGGGGTTCAAGCGATTCTCCTGCCTCAGCCTCCCGAGAAGCTGGGATTACAGGCACACGCCACCACGCCTGGCTAATTTCTGTATTTTTAGTAGAGATGGAGTTTGGCCACGCTGGCCAGGCTGGTCTCGAACTCCTGACCTCAAGTGATCTGCCTGCCTCAGCCTCCCAAAGTGCTGGGATTACAGGTGTGATGCACCATGCCTGGCCTTTAGGTTCTGTTTGGAAATGTTGTACTAGAGGTGACTGTAGGGCAGGAACAGATGGCTATTTAGGTGTGGAGTTAGGAAAAAAGCCTGACATACAGATATAGATTGGAGGGTGCACTGGACAGAAAGGAGGATCTGCCTTAAGTGAAAGGAATTAATGTCTAAATGTAGAATCCCATTATTAGAAGTAAGTCTACCCCTTCCACAGCAGGGGAGATTAAGGAATGGAGCAGCTCCCCTATATGACGTCGAAATCAAATCACATGGGCAGATGCCCACTCAACGTTGCGTGTAATGAAGCTTATTAGAATAAACCGAGCATGGGTAAGCCTGGAAGCTTCCCAGACTGGGTTTCATTTTGAAACAAGAGGGACTTCTAATGCATATCTTGTCTGTGGCAAAGCAAAATGCTAAATACCTTCTTATATTTTAGATAAATTCTTTGAGAATCTTGTTGGCAACCAGAAAAGCATAGCTAAACAAAAAAAAGAAACAAAATAAAATAAAAATAAAACAAGTGTTGGTGTGTTATATTCTTTTTTAAATGGGCGTTCATTATCAATTTCCCCACATCTGTTGTTTCCTTCTACTGCGGACAGAAATTCTTCTTCATAAAAGGTGGATTCTATATGCAGAATTTCTAAGGAACTGGATCACATCATATATGGAAGAAGACTGGGCTTTGGAGTAAGAAAATCCTAGCTGAATCCTGTTCCAACCACGTACACGGTCATTGTCAAATTCATTTATTCACTCACCCATTCATTTATGCATTCATGCAACAAACATGTGAAGAGCACATTTTATATGTCTTATCCTATATATATATATAATACTGAGTAAAAAGTCACAGTTCTTGCTCACAGACCAGTGAGAAGGAAGACATACAAACACAATTACAGCATAGTGTCTGTGCTGGAAGAGTGAGGAAGATGGTGCACCTGACTGCTTTAATGAGACTGGAGAGAAGGAAGAAAAGGTAGGGAAGGAGGTAAGAAGTATGAGAGAGTAAAGGGCCCTGGGGACATAGGAAACACAGAAAGAGAGATTGACAGGGAATTCCTAGTAGAAGGAACTACAAGACCAAAGTCAAGGAGATATAAGATAGTATGGAGTTGGGTTCCAGGAGCAGCAAGACATCTTTGATAGTTGGACAATAGGGTAGGTCATGAGTGACAGGGATGGGTGACAAGGCTCGATGCACAGTCAGGAGCAAGATCATGTGCACTCTGCCTATTTTGTTGCCCGAAGGTACCATTGAGGCATGTTCCTCATGCTCCTCTTAGACTCTATAAATCCTACTCTCTTCAGTAAATAGCTCTTTTTCATTCTATTGCTGTCTCCTACGCTCCACCTAAGAAACTCCCACTCATTATTTGGGGACCTTGACACTGTGTGCATAGGTTTCTCACTAAATTTTGTGGCATCCTATGTTAATCAGGGTTCTCCAGGGAAACAGAACCCATAGGATATATATGTACAGAGAGAGATATTTATGTTAAGGAATTGGCTCACACAACTGTGGAGACTGTCAAGTCTGAAATCTGTAGGCCAGCAGGCAGGAAACTCAGGCAGGGTTTTCATACTGCAGTCTTTTTTTCTATCCTTCTTTATATAGAGACAGGGTCTCACTCTGTCATCCGGGGCTGGAATGCAGTCATATAATCATAGCTCTCTACAGCCTCGAACTCCTGGGCTCAATTGATCTTCCCAACATTCCTGAGTAGCTGGGACTACAAGCATGCACCACCACACCTGGCTAATTTAAAAAAAAATTTTGTAGAGTTGGAGTCTTTCTGTGTTGCCCAAGCTGGTCTTGAATTCTTGGCCTCAAGTGATCCTCCCACCCTGGACTTACAGGTATTAGCTGGGACTTAGCTGGGATTATGGGTATATTGCAGTCTTGAGGCAGAATTTCTTCTTCTTTGAGCAACCTCAGTCTTTGGTCTTCATGCTTTCAACTAGATGGATAAGGCCCTCCCACACTATTGGGGTTACCAGTTTAATCAAAAGCTGGAAAAAAAAAAAGATTATAGGCCAAAGGCTCACACCTGTAATTACAGCAATTTGGGAGGCTGAGATGGGAGGATCACCTGAGCCCCAGAGTTTAAGGTTATGGTGAGCCATGATTGTGCTACTGTACTCCAGTCTGGACAAGAGAATGAGATCTTGTATAAAAAAAAAAAAAAAATCACATCTTTAAAAAAACTTTACAGCAACATCTAGACTAGTGTTTGACCAAAAAAATGGGCACCATAACCTAGCCAACTTGACATACAAAATTAACCATCACACATTCCCTTGAGATTTCAAACTCTCTAGATGTATCAGGGAGGGGCATAGCAGGAAACAGAATTCACTGAAATGAATTTTATGGAAGAACTATTTTTAAAGGTATCATCAGATTTTTTTTTGAGACAGGGTCTCACTCAGATTTAAAAGAACAAGAGGTGCCAAGTTACCTGTCAAGAACTGTAAAGAATCTGAGATTGTACCTTATTTGAAAGCTAACAAGATAGCCTATTAGTTTCACAGGCGCTGGTAGAAGACATGACACTCCTGGGTCAACATGAAGGACAGTTTATTGCTCATAATAACAGCAGTAGCCAAAGCATCAGCATTTTTTTTTTAGACAGATTCTCACTCTGTCACCCAGTCTGGAGTGCAGTGGTGTGATCTCCACTCACTGCAACCTCCACCTCCCAGGTTCAAGCACTTCTTCTGCCTCAGATTCCTGAGTAGCTGGGATTACAGGCATGCACCACCACACCTGGCTAATTTTTGTATTTTTAGTAGAGGGAGGTTTCACCATGTTGGCCAGGCTGGTCTTGAACTCCTGACCTCAGGTAGGTGACCCACCTGCCTCGGCTTCCCAAAGTGCTGGGATTACAGGCAAGAGCCACTACTCCCCACCAGCATCAGTACTTTTATTCTAGTTTCCCAGGCCCTAATTTTCATGAAGAGAGTGACATGAAAAGAGCCAGATAACAACTGTACATGCAGTGGGGTAGGTTGAGTTACAGGAAAGGGAATTCTGAGCTTAGGAAACCCAATCTTTTGTAATAGGCTCTAAATAGGTCTGCCCCTTTCTCTAGAGGAAGACAGTATCTTTCTCATACTGGATAGTAAATATGACTACCTTTTGCTCCAGAGACTCTATCTTTATTTCCCAAGGCTACTTAGTATACAAACCTCCTTGAAAAGGCATTAGTATCTTGCATGTAAGATGTGCAGAAACACAAGAGACCCATGGAGAATTATCTCTCAATAGTACCTAGAAACCAGTGGTGGTAAAAATCTGTTACAGTTCATAGGGCCAAAATCCAAGAAAAAATATAGTTATCTAAGCCCAGTAAGAGCTGGAGGCATGGAAAAGAGGCCACTCATTAGGAAATTCAGTCATAGAGAGACACAGGCTTAAGCAGGGAAATAATAGAAAAGAAACATTCCAATCTCCTCTTAAGCAATGCTTAAGCAGGGAAATAATAAAAAAGAAACATTCCAATCTCTATCTTCCATTTTGATTTTTGGCCAGTGACACCAATTGGTCAAATCCAACATGAAGCCAGCTAGCAAGAAAGCCTCAATAATACAGTTCATAGGTGTCAGTATTCTAGTGTTCAAAGCAGCACTGGGAGAAAACTGGAGAATGTATCTGGGATAATGGAGGAGAATGGTACAATTGATGATCCCTTTAATATCTCAGCTTCAAAGTTTCTTGATTTTCTGGGATTAAATCAGCCTCACTCCACTCATTCTATTTAAATCACCCTCTCTCAAGGTTAAATGGAATTTATCAACATACAGGACTCTTCCACCTCCAAAATATTAAGCCTTAATCTGTCAGTCTCTGACCACAACTAAACTACCAGCTGGCTGACTCTGTTTTTCTCAGTAGACCTGCTTTGTTTTGAACACCACTGTTTCTTGCATTCCATTTGTTTTTTTCTGACTTCAACTTCCTTCTTGTTGAATTACTCCATTTGTTAATGATTTCAGAAAGAGTCTCTGCATGATGAACACTCAGTCTTTTGACTGTCTGAAAAGGTTTCTGTCCTAGCTGCCATCTTATATGATAGTTTAGCTAGGTATATAATGTTAGTATCCTGCGTATTTCCTCTCAGAACTTTAAAGATATTATTCCAGTTTTTTGTGGGGATTTTTGGCTTCTGTTCTTGAGTTTTTTCTATATTTGTAACCCTTACCTTTGATGTCCTTGAGTTTTTCTGTAATGTGTTTAAATAAGGATTGCTAGAATTTATTCCCTCATAAGTCAGCTTTCTTCAGTTTAACCAATCAAGTTTTTTTTTTTTTTTTTTTTTTGAGACGTCGTTTCACTCTTGTTGACCAGGCTACAGTGCAATGGCGCAATCTTGGCTGACTGCAACTTCTGCCTCCTGGGTTCAAGCGCTTCTCCTGCCTCAGCCTCCTGAGTTGCTGGGATTATAGGTGCATGCCACCATGCCCAGCTAATTTTTGTATTTTTAGTATAGATGGGGTTTCACTATGTTGGTCAGGCTGGTCTCGAACTCCTGACCTCAGGTGATCCACTCCCCTTAGCCTCCCAAAGTGCTGGGATTACAGGCATGAGCCACCGTGCCCAGCCCGAGCAATCAAGTTTTTTATAATCCTTGGAAATTTGTCTTTTTAAATATTTTTTCCTCCATTTTATTCCACTTTCTGCTTCTGGAGACTCCTATTAGACGTCTGTTGAATACTAACTCCATGATTCAACTTTTCTTTTATATTCTTTATCTCTTCTTTTTGTGCAATCCTTTGGATAGTTACCTTATAGCTGTGTTCCAGTTCACTAATCAATCATTAAGCTATATTTTTCTATAATTTAACCCACCTATTCAGTTTTAATTTCAATACAAAAGTTTTTCATTTCTCTAAGTTATATTTGATTCCTTTTCAATCTACCTGGTCTGTCTTTACAGAGTCTTGCTCTTTCCATATGATTCCTGTATCTTATCTTCTTTCATCCTTTTAATCATTTTTCAAAACTATTTACTTTATAATCTTTTAAAGATCACTCTATAAAAATCAAAGTTTTAGAAATGCAATTATGCTGTGCCTGATAAATCTTTACATAGTGGATTATTTCTCTATGCGGTTTGAAATTTAACTATGAGCTCATCTTCAATAGGGATTCTTTTCCCTTGTGAGTTTACTGAGTTATGGAAGTGTGTTACATAGTGGCTTTATATCTGCATCTGCCAGGCACAAGAAGGATTTCATTGTTCTGGCTCAGCTTTTATACTAATATCTCCTCTTCAAATTAATACAATAAGTATGGGATAAATTCAGATTAAAAAGTCTGAACATGGAGGAGACATACATTCCCTTACAACTTCCCTGAGGATTTTTTAGTTTCCCCTTTCACTGAAGAGTAGCTCCACCAGAGCCCTGGCTTGATTTAGGTATCTCAGTTCAGTTTCCTGACTAACCCTACCTCAAGGCCATATCTTCTTTTTTTTTTTTTTGAAACAGAGTTTCACTCTTGTTGCCCAGGCTGGAGTGCAGTGGTGCAATCTCAGCTCACTGCAACGTCCACCTCCCAGGTTCAAGCAATTCTTCTGCCTCAACCTCACAAGTAGCAGGGATTACAGGCACCTAGCACCATGCCTGGCTAATTTTTAGTAGAGATGGGGTTTCATCATGTTGGCCAGACTGGTCTCGAACTCCTGACCTCAGGTGATCCACCTGCCTTGGCCTCCCAAAGTGCTGGGATTACAGGCATGAGCCACCGCGCATGGCCATATCTTCTATTCTTACACAGGTGTTAAAAGCCAGGAAACTAGCTATAGAGTATATATCCTGCTTTGATATTTCCTTGGCTAAGGCAGCAGGTTTACAGATCCAGACTTTAGTTCCTCGTTCAGTTTTGGCACCCAAGGACACCATTTCTATGTCTTTGCAGTAGAAAAGGAGTGGCAGAGATCTTCACTAGTTCATTCTGCCATGATGCTAAATTTGTCAGTCGCCCTGCATTACTGCTTCATTCATGTGTCTAATTCCTTCATTTCTCCATTTGCTTCCAGGAACCTTACTCCATTCATGGCTATGGTGCCATCTCTGTCCAGCCTAGAATCATAGTACACCATTCAACCACTCTACTTCCTATGAACTAACGTTGTAGACCTCTTTTATTCTGCCTCGTCCACTTTCAAATCATTCCAGATTGGATCTATCCAAACATCCTCTTTCTTACACCATACCCACGAGAAGCACAGCACATGGTGCAAGCATAATGGACTTTGGAGTAAAACAGAGCTGATTTTGAATCTCACCTCTGCCATTTTCTTCTTTTTTTCTTCTTCTTCTTCTTTTTTTTTTTTTTTTTTGAGACAATCTTGCTCTGTCGCCCAGGCTGGAGTGCAGTGGCACGATCTCGGCTCACTGCAAGCTCTGCCTCCCGGGTTGATGCCATTCTCCTGCCTCAGCCTCCCTAGTAGCTGGGACTACAGGCGCCAGCCACCACCAAGCCCGGCTAAGTTTTGGTATTTTTATAGAAATGGGGTTTTACCATGTTAGTCAGGATGGTGTCCATCTCCTGACCTCATGATCCTCTAGGCCTCGGCCTCCCAAAGAGCTGAGATTACAGGCATGAGCTACCATGCCCAGCCAGTTCTGCCATTTTCTAGTTGGATAACCAGGGACAAGTTATTCAACTGATCTAAGCCTCCATTTTCCCTCCAGTAAATGTAAATGATAATATTTATCTCAGTGTTACTGTGAGAATAAAATAAAGTAGTGAAGGTAATGCATTTACTATGCTCCTGACACAGTTAATAAATGGTAGCTATGATAAGATTCTGTAGAATATCTCCAGACTGGTCCTTCACAAATAGATTTTTTTAACCTCAGCAAGACCCTCTGTGAGGTTTCGGAACCTTTCATGTGCTGCCTTTACCATTCCCCACAACTGCTCTTGCAAATGTGCAACGTTTTCTTCAAGCCATGGCCAACCAGCAGCTAACTTTGCTTCCTGTTTCAATACTGAGAGTATCAGGTGACTTCGCCATTAATTTACTGCTCCCATGTGTGACTTGACTAGAACTTGGTCTTTTATCTCACACAAAAATGTTGGAGTATATGCCATGTGCCAGGCAGTGTACTAGGACCTGGGGCTACATCAGTGAACAAAAGAAACACATTTCTGCCCTAGATAGTTTACATTCTACTAGGAAGAGAAACACAACAAAAAGCATTAACTGAGTAAATTGTATCTTACAAAGTAGTAAGTGCAATAAAGAAAAGTAAAGTGCTGCCAGGCATGGTGGCTCATGCCTGTAACCTCAGCACATTAGGAGGCCAAGATGGGTGGATCACCTGAGGTCAGGAGTTCAAGACCAGCCTGACCAACATGGCAAAACCCTGTCTCTACTAAAAATACAAAAAATTAGCCAGGCGTGGTGGTAGGCGCCTGTAATCCCAGCTACTTAGGAGGCTGAGGCAGGGAGAATTGCTTGAACCCGGGAGGTGGAGGTTGCAGTGAGCCGAGATTGCGCAAATGCACTCCAGCCTGGATGACAGAGTGAGACTCCATCTCAAAAAAAAAAAAAGAAAGAAAGAAAGAAAAGAAAAGAAGAAAAGTAAAGTTCTGGCAGGATTATAATTTTAATAGGGTCATCAGGAAAGATCTCAGTGAAAAGGTGGCCTCTGAATAAAAAAGGTGAGGGAGTAAAGAAACAGTAATTGCATGGCCCTTGTGAGAAAGTGCTTGGAATGTTTGATAAAAGCAACGAGGCCAGAATGGCTGAGAAAATATGAGTGAGGTAGAGAGTTACAGGAGGTAAGGTCGGAGAACCAATGAAGGACCTGATTGTATAGGGCCTTGCAGTCCATTTCCAGGATGTTGACTTTCACTATGAGTGTGATGAAGAGCCTTTGGAGGGTTTTCAGTAGAGGAATATGAAATGTGATATGCCAAATAGCATTACTCTGGTTCACAGCTCTAAAATGGAGCAGGGAAGCCATTCTAAGGATGACCTGCATGACCTGCAACCTTGAAAAACAAAAAACAGGGCCTTGCCTTGAAACTTTCAACTAGGCCAAACCTCCATGACCACAACATCCTGGAAAGCAGCTGAAGTTTTCTAGCACTATGACTCCTACACAACCACAACCAATGACTATAGACTCAGGTACTAAGCCAGCCACCTCCACCCATGATAATTCTTTCAAAGACAACTAGTGTAACCACCCTCAGCATCCTTTTTAAAATCCTTACTCTCCTTCCTCTCTTCAGAACATGATTTGGCCTTTAGCTGAGTCTGTGTCTCATGAATTACAATTCCTACAACCCCAATAAATGCTTGTTTCCTTGCTTTGCAGTAAGGTCTTTCACCTCTTCTTGGTTGACATTAAATGGTGTCGTAAGTGGGATACAAGTGACTCTCTTCCTCTGTGTCCCAGTGCTCCTGTGGATTCAAGCATGGTACTTGCAGGAACCCCTCGCGTCCCACTGCCTTCCTGACAGCCTCAAACCCTACTGGGGAGTCCTCTCATTTTCCAGAACCTCCCACCTTGGTTGAGGTTGAAGCCTTTATTGGGTAGCCTTTGTTGCCAGCTGTCAAGAAAGAAAATTTTCCCTTTTTGGTGAGTATTCATGAGCCCTTTTGCTTCTAATGGTATAAGTGCTAAGTTACCCTTCTTCTTAAATACCTGTTTGTTTTTTAGACAAACATTATGGTCATTCATCTTGTAAATTTCATTCTCAGTGGACCAATATCACTGAAAGTGATTGCCAACCTGAGGCTTTACAATTGCCAACCTGAGGCTTTTTTAATCTCCCAAACTTGTTTTCCTTCTCTATTACAGGGTTAAAATGAAAGAATAAACAGCCTGAGTGGGATACCTAATTTAGTTGGTTTCTTGAGGCATCTAAAAGACTCCAGAGATCTAAACTAGTGTCCCTAAGAGATAGCAATGCAAAAATAGCTTTAAAAAATCTCTAAAATTGGCCGGGCGCAGTGGCTCAAGCCTGTAATCCCAGCACTTTGGGAGGCCGAGACAGGCGGATCACAAGGTCAGGAGATCGAGACCATCC
>NW_012114455.1:5916087-5921414 GCF_000951035.1 Colobus angolensis palliatus | reverse complement strand
CAAGA
The DNA here is from genome assembly GCF_000951035.1 of Colobus angolensis palliatus. Classification (NCBI taxonomy): domain Eukaryota; kingdom Metazoa; phylum Chordata; class Mammalia; order Primates; family Cercopithecidae; genus Colobus; species Colobus angolensis. The sequence goes on along the minus strand of NW_012114455.1, from coordinate 5,921,409 downwards.
TTGCACCACTGCACTCCAGCCTGGTGACACAGCGAGACTCTGTCTCAAAACAAAAAAAAGGCGCCCACTTTGTGGTCTATGGTTAGGATTTGGTGCTTTCACTGCCATGGCCCAGTTATGGTTTAATATTCATGTGACTCATTACTTTTTGGGATACTCATTTGTTATTGATGCTTTTCCCTTTCACAGATAGCTTTTGATTTCCTGTCTTACTGACTCTTTTAATCTTTCATCTGAGATGCACATAGCCAAACTTTCCTTTTTCTAAGCTGTCTTTGGGGGGTAGTTCTGGGTCTTGTAATGACTGCTTTGTAGCTCTTTGGAAATACCTCATGCATCCTTGTTTAAGTTATAACCTTGGCTAAGGTTTTTGCTTTTGGTAAGTCACTTGGGAGGGACCTTTGTTAAAAACAACAACAATAGCAAAAACAATTGGCTGCATAGAGTGGCTCATTCCTGTAATCTCAGCACTTTGGGAGGTCAAGGCAGGAGGACAGCTTAAGCCCAGGAGTTTGAGACCAGCCTGGGCAACATGACAAACCCTGTCTCTATAAATTAAAAAGAAAAAATTTAAAAAAAAAATTAGCCAGGCGTAGCGGTGCACACCTATGTCCCAGCTACTCAGGAGGCTGAGGCAGGGGGACTGCTTGAGCCCAAAAGGTCGAGGCTGCGGTGAGCTATGTTTGTGCCACTGCACTCCAGCCTAGGCAAGGCAACCAGAGTTAGACTCTGTCTCAAAAAAAAAAAAAAGAAAGAAAGAAAAAACAGGTCAAAAGCCAGGAATACTGGCTACTTATCCTGGCTGAAATCTGAAAACAAGAGATATGAAAAGATTTTTTTTTTTTTTTTTTTTTTTGAGACGGAGTCTCGCTCTGTCGCCCAGGCTGGAGTGCAGTGGCCGGATCTCAGCTCACTGCAAGCTCCGCCTCCCGGGTTCCCGCCATTCTCCTGCCTCAGCCTCCCAAGTAGCTGGGACTACAGACGCCCGCCACCTCGCCCGGCTAGCTTTTTGTATTTTTTAGTAGAGACGGGGTTTCACCGTGTTAGCCAGGATGGTCTCGATCTCCTGACCTCGTGATCCGCCTGTCTCGGCCTCCCAAAGTGCTGGGATTACAGGCTTGATGAGCCACCGCGCCCGGCCGAAAAGATTTTTTTTTTAAAGAACTCTACAGTCAGAAATCAACCTAATTAAAAGCTGATATTCAGGCTGTAAGTTTTTGTGTTTTTTTTTTTTCAAGGCCTTTCTGTTTTTCTCTTTTGGATTCTGTTTCTGGGAATTTTTTTCAGCAACTGAAATCCCTTTTTAATTGTGTTTGGTCCCTCTGTTGGCGTCCTTTCTTGTTGGCATGAGTTTTGCTTCAAAAAAAAAAAAGTAAAATTTCACTGGCCTTTCTGGAAAGCTTTAAATCTCCAAATTGGCTCCTCTAAGATTTGTTCTTCCATTTCCTTCCACTTCTGGTCCTTCTTTTTTGCTATTTCTGATTCCACATGAAAAGATCTAGGAGGAACTTCTAGTGTCCCTGAAACCCCTTGAGTCACACAGAAAAAGGCACCACACCTCCCTTTTGTGATTCTCAGTTTTCCTTATGGAGCCCCAGAGTTGTGACAAGACCCTCTCAGGGCTAAAGCTCTGCTCTCTTTTGCATTGACCTCTCTAATCCCTCTGGCTTTTGACGGTACCAGGAATTCCTTTGTACTGTGAGAGAAAGCCTGATCTTTGTGCAAGGTTCAAGCGATTCTCCTGCCTCAGCCTCCTGAGTAGCTGGGATTACAGGCATCTGCCACCACGCCTGGCTAATTTTTGTATTTTTAGTAGAGATGGAGTTTCGCCATGTTGGCCAGGCTGGTCTCGAACTCCTGATCTCAGGCGATCCACCTGCGTCGGCCTCCCAAAGTGCTGGGATTACAGGCATGAGCCACCGCATCCAGCTCCAGATGCTTTTCAAATTTACATGACTTTAGTAATCTTTGGTAAATAAAGCTGGCTTTAAAATTAGGTTTCGAGCCTTTAGATTCTGGGGTCTAGACAATGCCTACAGTGAGGTCTGGAGACATATGTATCTACAGCCCCTGGACCACCAGCTTCAGGGCAGAGCCAAGGTCAATACATCCTCCCTGGCCCAGCTGTGCCTCCTGGCCATGCTAGGAGAGGTTAGCTCCTACATGCATTGTCTTCACAGCCCTGACCTCAGGCCTAGACTCTGCATCTGGTACATAATAATTAAAACTACTTACTTCCTAGGTTGTTCACTAGAATTTAGGATCACTAAAAATTGTAGTTAGCATGTATAATTAGAACTACTAGATATAAGAGAAATAATTATGTCTACAGATTGGACAAGGACAGTAGAATGTATTTTTTGTTAGAAGGTTATTTTTAAAAACGTAAATAGGTGGGTTTTGTTAAATGAAAAGTAATTTTGTCTAGTTTAGAGGTGAATTCAAGGTTGTTTAAATGGAATGAATAAAAAAATAATGATATTGAATAGACATTTCTCAAAAGAAGACATACGAATGGCAAACAGGTATATGAAAAGGTGTTCAACATCACTGATCATCAGATAAATGAAAATCAAAACTACAATGAAGGCTGGGTGTAGTGGCTCATGGCTATAATCCCAGCACTCTGGAAGGCCAAGGAGGGAAGATCTCTTGAGCCCAGGAGTTTGAGACCAGCCTGGGCAACACAGGGAAACCCCATCTCTACAAAAAAAAAATTTTTAAATAGCCGGGCGTGGTGGTGCCACGCTTGTAGTCCCAGGTACTCAGGAAGCTGAGGCAGGAGGATCACTTGAACCTGGGAAGTCAAGACTGCAGTGAGCCATGATTGCACCACTGCACTCCAGCCTGGGTAACAGAGTGGCACCCTGATTTAAAAAAATAAATAAATAAACAACAACAAAAAAAAAACAGAAAAAACACTACAGTGAGCTATCATCTCACCCTAGTTAAAATGGCTTTTATTCAAAAGACAGGCAATAACAATGAACACTGGTGAGGATGTAGAGAAAGGGGAAACTTCATATATTGTCAGTGGAAGGGTCAATTAGTACAGCTACTATGAGGAATAGTACGGAGGTTCCTCAAAAACTAAAAATAAAACTAGCATATGATCTAGTAATCCCACTGTTAGGTAGATACCCCAGGGAAAGGAAATCAGTATATTGACAAGATATCAGCACTCCCATGTTGACTGCAGCATTATGCACAGCAGCCAAGATCTGGAATCAACCTAAGTGTCTATCAACAGGTAAATGGATCAAGAAAATATGGTACATATACACAATACAGTACTAGTAAGCCATAAAATAGAATGAGATACTGTCATTTGCAACAACATAGGTGGAACTGAGGGACATTATGTTAAGTGGAATAAACCAGGCACAAAAAGACAAACTTCTCATGTTAGCATTCATTCATGGGAGCTAGTAACTAAAACAATTGAACATATGAAGACAGAGATAGCATGATGGTTACCGGAGGCTGGGTAGGGTAGTGGGGGTATAGAATAGGTATGGTTAATGGATATAAAAATATAGTTAGATACAATTAGTAAGATATAGTATTTGATAGCACAACAGGGTGACTACATTCAGCAATAATTTGTTGTACATTTAGAATAATTGAGGGAATATAATTGGAATGTTCATAATACAAAGAAATGATGAATGCTTGAGGTGGATACTCCATTTACCCTGATGTGATTATTAAACATTGTACACCTGCATCAAAATACACCCCATAAATATATATATCTCTAGGTACCCATACAAATTAAACATTTAAAAGTTTTTAAAAAGAATAATAGATAAAACTGAATGGGGCCGGGTACAGTGGTTCATGCCTGTAATCCCAGCACTTTGGGAGTCGGAGACCAGCCTAACCAACACGGTGAAACCCTGTCTCTACTAAAAATACAAAGATTAGCCAGGCCTGATGGCGGACACCTGTAATCCCAGCTACTCGGGAGGCGGAGGCAGGAGAATCAATCACTTGAACCCAGGAGGCGGAGCTTGCAGTGAGCTGAGATCCCACCATTGTGCTCCAGCCTGGGCGGCAGAGCGAAACTCTGTCTCAAACAAACAAACAAAAAACATTGAATGGATGTAGAGAGATGTAGGGGGAAAGAGAATGGAAAAAAATCCGTAAGAAGTTATAAAAGGGTTGTGCAACTATTATCTTGTGTGGTCAAGGCTGACTGAGATTGGATATATCTGTATAAGATTTTATTAAAATTAGCTTTAAATCAAGTGTTTTAAGCCATTGACATCTGACAAACTACCCAAAAGCAGATTTTGAATTCTAAATTATTTTTGACTTCAAACTAACTTTTGGACATTCCAAAAAGAGCCCCTGGAACTCCAAGAGAGACATATTGGGCTTATCTGGTATGTTAAAATCATATAGAAAGCATTGTCAAATTTAGAAATGGTGTTTAATTTTCTTTGAGTTATATTTGTATAAATGTGTTAATATATGTTCCAAAATTGCATGAAAGTCCTAAAACTCTGATATGTCTTGGTAAATTGCTTCATTCTGATGCTTTCTTTCTAAGAGCTCTTTGCAAATCTTAAGGTGGTGTATTTTCAAGGAGGTTCATGAAAAAGCCTCTGAAAGGTACTTTTAAATACAGACCTCTGCTTATAACCTCAAGATTGTTCAATTGGACTGGGTTAAAAAAAAAAAAAAAAACTCCAGTGGAAAACATTGGACCCATAAAATTGCCAATCTGACATCATGCAGAACAACAGTTAAGCAGATGGGACTAACCTGATAAAGGACTGAAATGATGTTTTTGACTTTTTTGCTTGAAACATTCTTTTATTTATTTATTTATTTTCAGACAGGGCCACGCCATGTTGTCCAAGCTGGCTACGAACTCCTGAGTTCGAGCAATCGTCCTGCCTCAGCCTCCTAAGCTGCTGGGATTATAGGCATGCTGCTGATTGTTTTGTTTTGTTTTTCAGAGTTTAAAAAAAAATCTATTTTTCCTCTTAAGCTATTTATAGCTTATGGTAATTGGGAAAGTATACTTTTGTGAGTAAAATGGAAACATTTACTTTTCTCCCTAAGTGATATCTTCAAAATTTGGAAACTGAATGAATATTTTTATTTTATGGCAATATAGGTATTTGAATAAACTCAGTAAGAATCTGTTTTCTTCTGTGATAGGACATAATTAGAGACACTGGTTATTTTACCAAGGCTTTGGCTGGAATGTCATATTTTCATATGTGATCAGGCTGCTTTAAGGAATTGAGACTGACTTTAAAGCCAATAGACTTGGAAAAAGACTGTCCTGGTTCCTTGTCTACACAGTTT
>NW_012114455.1:5912386-5915421 GCF_000951035.1 Colobus angolensis palliatus | reverse complement strand
CCCGCCTTGGCCTCCCAAAGTGCTGGGATTACAGGCATGAGCCACCATGCCCGGCCGGCTTTTAAAAATATAATCTGAGATTCTTACGAAAAAGCCCCTGCAAAGCCAATTTATAAACAGCCTACATAGCCAATCGCTATTGCTGCTTTACTTTATGCAAATAATCAAGCCATGTACAATAGGACTAAAATCATTCAGCAAATAAATTGGTTCTGTTATGATTTATCTTTGGTAGAAACGGGGAACTAGAGATTGAAAAATTATGTTTCAGAAAAGAACTATATTACACCTGTTACTAGATTCTACCACTGGCCATTGTTTCTATGATTTGCCTACAGTTCAGACTGAATTTTGAATTCTTTCCTGGTTACAAGTCTCCAAACTAATGTTTCCAAAATTTTATTCCATTTTTCTGACTTGGACTCCCTGAAATTGCTACTACCTTTTTCCAGAGGGCCTGCAAGCTGAAGCTCATGAATAAACAACCTTGTGATATGCAAATTACAGACCAGAAAAGCTGTCAGATTGCTACCGCCTATTTCTACTTTAGAAATAGAATGCTTCGAGTTTAACATCAAGACACCTCAACTGACTGCCCTCCAAACTCTAAAGAAACTGGTTTACATTGTTCCAAACATTACCTCTGTGTTTCTTCTGTGTGAAAGCCTGTCTGCAACACCATCTCCTGAAATCAGATACAGCTGTTTAATGGGGTTGGCCTATTTCCAGAAATGGGAGACTGGGTTCATGGGATCCTTTGCCACTCAGCTATTAACTCAAATATTCTCTCCACAGCCACCAACTCAGCTTTCAGTGTGTGAAACACCTAGGGAAGTTTCATGTGGAAATGTTGTGTGCAGAGAATGTTTCCCCAAAAATATGGTACTTTGGCATGTTACGTGCTTTTGAAAATGGGAAGGCCTCAGAATCAAGGTCCCTCTAATTTTGTCTTTTTCCTCTCTCTCCAAGGGCACAGAGAATCTCCCTCTGGAATTCCTTTATCTGACCAAGAAAGCTTCTCACCAAAAGAAACACAATCGCCTTCTATCTCCTTCCTGAAATCTCATCATCTATTTCAGGAAAGAAGGCTGAAGAATGACCTTTACACGTGGTTAATCAAATGTATGCCTTTTCTGATGTACACCTAATTGCCATAGACTAATGCAGGCCTCCTTATGAAAATGGCTCCCTTGTTACTCAAACTTGGCCAATTTCTGCATGTTATCTTTTGACAACTCACCTCTGTGGCACAAGCCACTCTAAAAACAGACATTTCTAGCTCCAAAGAAAATACATAACAAATCTATGGCCAACCAATAATAATTGATCAGCAATGCTGCCTCCTGTCAGATCTTGATCAAAACAGGGGAACGTGAAATGTGATATACAAAATGGCATCACTCTGGTTCAGAGCTCTAAAATTAAATCAGGGCTGGGTGCATTGACTCACACCTGTAATCTCAGCACTTTGGGAGGCCAAGGCAGGAGGACTGCTTGAGCTCAGGAGTTCAAGGGCAACATAGTGAGACCTTGTCTCAACTAAAAACAACAAATATCAATTTGGTGTGATGGCATGTGACTGCAGCTCCAGTTATTCAGGAGGTTGAAGTGGGAGGATCACTTGAGCTTGGGAGGTCGACGCTTGCAGGAGCTGCAATCATACCACTATACACTAGCCTGGGTGACAGAGTGAGATCCTGTCTCAAAAATAAATAAATAAATAATGAAATCAAATTAAATTGGGAAGCCATTCTAAGAAGTACTAATTCTACAAAACCTGCAACCTTGGAAATAAAAAACCCCAGAAACTTGCCTTAAACCTTTGAACTGGGCCAAATCCCCATGACCAAAACATCTTAGAAAATAGATAAATTTTGCCAGCACTATAACTTCTAAACAGCTACAACCAGTGAACTATGGATTCATGTACTAAGCCAGCCTCCTCTACCAACAATAATTCTTTCAAAACAACTAGTGTAATCACCCTCAGCATCTTTTAAAAAATTACTACTCTCCTTTCTTTTTCAGAACACAGTTTGGCCTTTGACCACATCTGTTTCTCCTGAATCACAATTCCTAAGACCCCAATAAGTGTCTCACTGCTTTGCAGTCGGCCTTTCACCGCTTCTTGAATCACAACAACAACATGAGAAACTTACATTTTAATGGCAAGATTTTGCTGATGTATTGAGTATTAACTGGAGACAGGCGAAGGAAAACTCAGGGAGACTAGTTAGGAGATTATGGAAAAAATCCAGGCAAGAGATGTTGATGACTTGCATCAAGGCAGTAGTGGTAAAGATGGAGAAAAATGATCAAAGTGTGTGTGTGCACGCGCCCGCGTGTGTGTGTGTGTGTTTTCAAGATAGGGTCTTGCTATGTTCTCCAGGCTGGACTCAAACTCCTGGACTCAAGCGACTCTCCCACCTCTGCTTCCTGAGTAGATGGAAGCTGGGACTATAGGTGTGTACCGCCCCACATGGCAGATTCTGTAAATATTTTAAAGAAGGTGCCAACAGCATTTGTTAATAGACTGAACATGAGATGGGAGAGAAATCGAGGAATAAAAGATGATTCCAGGACTTGTGCCTAAGCATCTAGAAGGATCGCATTGAATTAGCTCAGAAAGACTGAAAGCGTATTTTGATGGGGAGGATACGGATGATCCGGAATTTAGTCTGGGACATGTTAAAGGTAAGATGCTCACTTGCTATCCAATGGACATGCCAGGTAAATAGTCGGCGTCACCTTAAGATTGGAAGATATTACTAAGGGAGAAAGTGCAGATAGAAAAGAGAATAGTTCCAAAGACTGTAGAGGGGGCAGTAAGCATGATTAACAAAGGAGGCTAAGGAATAGTGGCGAGTGAGGTGGAAAGGTAGTTGGAAGTGTGTGGTGGTGTCCTGGAGGTCAACTGAAGAAAAGACTTCAAGGAGGAGGCAGTCGGCCGGGCGCAGTGGCTCAAGCCTGTAATCCCAGCACTTTGGGAGGCCGAGACGGGTGGATCACGAGGTCAGGAGATCAAGACCATCCTG
>NW_012114455.1:5911851-5912246 GCF_000951035.1 Colobus angolensis palliatus | reverse complement strand
AGGAGGCAGTGATCAATGCAAATGGCACTGTTACACAAGATGAGAATGAAGAATTGATAATTGGCTGCAGCAACTCAGAGGTCACTGATGACCTTGACAAGAACAATTTGTGTTGACCAGTGAGAGTGAAAGCCTGACTGTAGTGAACTTAAGAGAAATGACTCAACAGATACTTGTATGCACATGTTCATGGCAGCAGTATTCACAATAGCCCCAAAATGGAAACAACCCAAGTGTCCATCAACAAGAAAATGGGGGCCGGGCGCGGTGGCTCAAGCCTGTAATCCCAGCACTTTGGGAGGCCGAGACGGGTGGATCACTAGGTCAGGAGATCGAGACCATCCTGATCTACACAGTGAAACCCCGTCTCTACTAAAAAATACAAAAAACTAGCC
>NW_012114455.1:5902076-5910561 GCF_000951035.1 Colobus angolensis palliatus | reverse complement strand
AAAAATTGAAAACAACATAGACAAATCTTTCATGAAGTTTTGTTGTAAAGAGTTGGGGGAACAAAGAAATGAGGCACTAGTAGAAGAGGGAAATGGGTCAAAAAAGGATTTTGTTTTCAGAAGGGTGAAATTACAAGTTGTTTTATGCCGATTGAAATGATCCAAGAGAAAAGTAAGAAATGATAATGCAGGAGAGGGGAGGGTAGCTCCAACAGTGCCACTGAGGAAGCGAGAGGAGAAGGGGTCCGACACTGAGTGGCAGCGTGGCCTCTGCTAGCAGGACAGAAAGGGGAAGTCTGTGGTAACAAATGCTGGGAGTATGAGATTCTGCACCATCTTGATGGGGGGAAGGCAGAGTCCATGGCTCCACATGCCGGGGAACTGAGGAAAGGCAGTGGAGATAAAGAGTTTTCAAAATTCTTCTCTGACTGCTTTTATTTTCTCTCTGAAATAGGAAGGCTATTCATTGCGGTAGACTGAGTAATGGCCCCCCAATGATGTCCATGTCCTAAATCCCGATATCTGTGACTGTGTTACCTTACACGGCCAAAGGGACTTGGTAGATGTGATTAAAGGTAAGGACCACGGGCCAGGCACAGTGGCTCACACCTGTAATCCCAGCACTTTGGGAGGCTGAGGCGGGTGGATCTTGAGGTCAGGAGTTCGAGATCAGTGTGACCAACATAGTGAACCCCCATCTCTACTAAAAATACAAAAATTAGCCGGGCATGGTAGCGCATGCCTGTAATCCCAGCTACTCAGGAGGCTGTGGCAGGAGAAGCACTTGAACCTGGGAAGGAGAGGTTTCAGTGAGACGAGATCATGCCACTGCACTCCAACCTGGGCACCAGAGCGAGACTCCGTTTCAAAAAGAAAAACAAACCAAAAAACAGTAAGGACCATGAGATGGGCAGCTTTTGCTGGATTACCGGGTTGGCCCAATCTAATCACATGAGTCCCTAAAAGCGGAAGAGGAGAACGAAGTACTGAGATATGCTACAGCATGGATGAACCTTGAAAGCATGCCAAGTGAAAAAAGCCAGTGACAAAAGAGCATATGCTGTATGATTCCATTTATAGGAAATGGCCAGAAGAGGAAAATCCATAAAGGCAGAAAGCAGATTAGTGATTACCAAGGGTTAGGAATGAGTGACGGGCAAGAATAAAAGATAACTGCTAAAGGGCACAGGGTTTCTTGGGGATAATGAAAATGTTCCAAACTTGGTTCTGGTAATGGATGGATGTACAACTCCATGAATATACTAACAGCTATCAAATTGTACACTTTAAATGCATGAATTATATGGTATGCGAATTATATCTTCACTATGGCTATTACTAAAAACAGTGGAAGGAGGCTGGGTGCGGTGGCTCACGCCTGTAATCCCAGCACTTTGGGAGGCTGATGTTGGGAGTTCAAGACCAGCCTGGCCAGCATGGTGAAAACCCATCTCGACAAAAAGTACAAAAAATTAGGTGGGCGTTGTGGTGAATGCCTGTAGTCCCCGCTACCTGGGAGGCTGAGGCAGGAGAATTGCTTGAACCTGGCAGGCGGAGGTTGCAGTGAGCTGAGACTGTACCACTGCACTCTAGCCTGGGCAACAGAGTGAGACTCCATCTCAAAAAAAAATAAAATAAAATAACAGTGGAAGAAAGAAGGAGGCAGAAGAATATGGTTGAGAGAAACATGTGACGATGGGGAAAGGGGCAGAGAGTCGCCGGCTTTCAAGATGGAATGAGGAGACCATGAGCCAAGGAATACAAGTGGCCTCTAGAAAGGAGAAAAGGCAAAAAGGGCTTCTCCATATGGCCTTCAGAAACAGGCATAGTCCTGCCTGTACCTTGATTTTAACCCAGGGAGACTTCTGTCCAACTTCTGACTTCTAGATTGTGAGATAAAAAACATGTGTTGTTTTAAGCCACCACATTTGTAGGAGTTTTTGTTTTTGTTTTTGTTTTTTTGAGAGTCTCACCCTGTCACCCAGACTGGAGTGCAATTGTGCAATCTCAGCTCACTGCAATCTCTGCCTCCCAAGCTCAAGCAATTCTCCTGCCTCAGCCTCCCAAGTAGCTGGGACTACAGGTGCCTACCACCATGCCCAGCTAAGTTTTTGTATTTTTAGTAGAGAATGGGTTTCATCATGTTGGCCAGGCTGATCTCAAACTCCTGACCTCAGGTGATCCACCCACCTCACCCTCCCAAAGTGATGGAATTACAGATGTGAGCCATTGCACCCGGCCTATAGTAGTTTTTTATGATGGGCATCAACTGAGAAAGAGTGGTAAGGAAAGTATTGGAGGACTGACAGAAGAGATGATAGAAAATAGTCATCTAAGTGCAAAAGAATGAATGAGCCAGAAAAATGTAATATAACTGCCAAACAGAATTAAAAACACATAACAGAATTGAGAACACCTTCTCCCCCATCTAGATGGCTACTATGAGAGTTCTACTTTTTTATTAGAAAATATTAATTATCCCACTGTTGTGCAATTTTTTTGTGACTGAGTGAAGATCATCTGTTATAAGTTTGGTGAATGATTAGATCATAATCCTAACCACAAACGATTTCTGCGTTGGGTTATTAGCAAACACTATCCTCAAAAATGAATGCAATGGGCTGCTTCAGTCTTAAGCCATGCAAAATAAAATAAAATAGAACTCAATCCTTGCAAAATCACCTGTGATTATTGCTCAACCTGTACGATAAGACCCAGCTCAAATGTATTCACCAACATAGAGTATACTGCTAAAATAGTAGAGTCCCCTTCAGAGGAATCCTCCCCAAGCTCTTTCTTAGTGTATTAGCCAGGGTTCTCCAGAGCAGCAGAACAAATAAGAGATTACATATATATTTATTTAATAGGAGACATACTGTGGGCATTGTTTCATGTGATTACGGAGGCCAAGAAGTCCCACGATCTGCCATCATCAAGCTGGATCCAGAAGAGCCCATGGTGAGTCAGAAGTCAAAAGGCCTGCGAGCCAGGGGAGCTGATGGAAATCCTGGTCTGGGTCCCGAGGCCTGAGAATCAGGAGCACAGCTGTCTGAGGGTAGAAGAAGATGGATGTCCCACTTCAAGCAGAGAGAACAAATTCACCCTTCCTTCACCTTTTTGTTCTATCCAGGTCCTCAATGGATTGAATGACACTCAACCCATGCTGGTGAGGGTGATCTCTACCCAATCTACTGATTCAAATGCTAATCTCTTCCATGAACATCCTTACATCTGGGTGTACCACAGACACACCCAAAAATAATGTGTTACCAGTTATTTGAGTATCCTTTAGCCTAGTCAAATTGACACATAATATTAATCATTATACTCAAGGATGGCCCTGTTGGATACAAATAAGGAAAACTCTCTTAGCAGAATCCTGGGGCAGCCATACTGAACTTAATCCACTCTTAAGGAAGTAAGTTAACAAACCCGGTGCACATTAAGTTTTCTGGCCCTATGATCTACTTTATTGTCTTCCTCCAGCAAGATGTGCTAGAAGATCTGGGCAAGTGACCTCTGTAGGTTGCTCTTTTTTTTTTCTTCTTTTCTAAAGAGGTTTTTTTTTTTTAAATTCTGGATATTCTAGTTGTCTTTCATCATTTAATACTTTTTGTACCCTGGAAATAGAACATACACATATTTAATTCATATGAACTGAAGTGGGCTTGAGAGAGGGAAGTATAAGCATCATTTGACTAAGCAAATTAATGCCCAGAGTAAGCAGAAGACAGAAGACACAAACGTGTCATTCTCTTACTTGGTCTGTTTCCAGGTGCCTCTCATAGTGTGGGCATCTAGTAGTCTGAGTCCAAGCCTAGAGGTCCTACATGCAAGCCAATGACCTCCTCTGGGGGTCAACAGAAGGATGAGCCATCTGTTCCAATGCTGCAAGGTAAATTCTCTAGGTTGGACTTACTGAGAGACAGAACATCAGCCTCCAAGGTGGCTCATAAATGCAATATATTGTGCCTTATGGGCAATTTAAGAGATCTTCAACGGTAATCTTGACTATACATGATCTTTGATTTGTAATGCACATTTTAAATTTTTAGAGAATTTTCTATTTTACTAATAGAGCAGAAAACAAAAAATAAAAAGGCTAAATGAAACCAAGTATGGAAGCAAATGGCACGTAAAAAGTAAAGTAGAGGTTCCTCTTCAAAGAGACTTTCCTCCTTGTCTAATTAGGAATAAATAGTAACTTCTCTTAGAAGCAAAATTGGCCGGGCGCGGTGGCTCAAGCCTGTAATCCCAGCACTTTGGGAGGCCGAGACGGGTGGATCACGAGGTCAGGAGATCGAGACCATCCTGGCTAACACAGTGAAACCCCGTCTCTACTAAAAAATACAAAAAACTAGCCGGGCGAGGTGGCGGGCGCCTGTAGTCCCAGCTACTTGGGAGGCTGAGGCAGGAGAATGGCGTAAACCCGGGAGGCGGAGCTTGCAGTGAGCTGAGATCCGGCCACTGCACTCCAGCCTTGGCGATAGAGCAAGACTCTGTCTCAAAAAAAAAAAAAAAAAAAAAAGAAGCAAAATTTATTCAAAGACATGTGCTAACATTCTCAGACATCTGCTAGCCATAATAAAGAAATTAACGTACTTTGTGTTCGTAGCTCCCACAACGTAGCCTAAATATTTGCCCTGGCATGCTTATACTGGTCCAAGCATTAGGTCATAGCCTGTTCCTCTTCCTTATTTGGAAGTATTTTTACCTTTCTCAGCATCCCACAATTTACTGCCTCCTTCCTTTATTATCCTCTGCCTTTGCCTCTTTTAGAAAGTTCTAAGCTGCTAGCCAATCGGGACAAATAGAGAATGTGGGGTCCCATTCCAGGCAATGGAAACCGTACACGGCAGTAGGGTAGATGTGTCAGGTTATAAATAACCCTGTCTCCTTTGTTCGGTGTCCTCTCATGGCAAAACTGCTGGTGAGTGTGCCCTTTCTGCAGAAAGTAAAAATGGCCTTGCTGAGAAAATTAAATTTATGTTCAAGTGGTATTTATTTGTGGCACTGGGGAACAAGCATTTCTAACAGGCATGTGAGACATGTTAGAACATACATGTTCTAAAGTTGATAGAAAGGGAAGGAAGGACCAAGGCACAGCAAATATTCATGATTCACTAAATACACATGAGAGACATTAAGCCCTTGACATTGTTGAAGCCTTACATCAGCCACTCATAGTCGATATCATTCTAACCCCGCTTGTCCTTTGCCCCCAAAATGCAAATGAAATTGAGACCTACTCATCAGGCTGATTGATGAGATACAGCTACTGTCATGCATACGTGTCCTGCGTCTTTCCAATAGGCAAGTCCCTGTGTACACTGGTTCCATACACCTTTCATCTGTTGGATCCCTTGCTCAAACATCACCTCTGATCCTCATAACCACACTGTCAGAAAGAAAAGCTGGCACAGCAAGGGGAAAGACAGGAATATGAACATTGTGTAATCCAGATTCAGGTAGTATGGTCCTTCTACCCTGTTTGTACCTTATCCAAAGGGTGTTAATCTACCTCACTCTTTCCTCTTACTTCTCAGTGAGTGTTTTAAATTTTTTAATAAACTGTGGGATTCTAAATACTTAGTTTGGCCCGTGGGTCTTACCCTGAGATAGCTTTGCCTAAGGCCTAGGAGGCTACCATTGCCCCAAGGTAATTTCTCATACAACAGGAGCTGACCTTAGAACCTTTGCAAAAGATATGATTGTTTTGTTTTGAGGGCTGTTACATTTGTCATTTAGCCCATAGATTGCAAAATTATATACAACTACATCCAGACCTGATCAATTGAGATTCTCGAAATGAAAGATGGATGTAGTAGCTGGTCATGTCTTTTACTTGTTTCTCATTGAGTAGGCAAGGTGTCTACGTGGGAAAACTGCACTATGCTAGACAAGAGAATTTATGAAATTAGACTATGGAAAGAAATATGCATATGCTCTACTGTGAGACTGTCCTCCTGGTATATCTCCTTCTCCTGGAAACTGCCCCATAGCATCCACATATCTGGCATGAAAGCTGCATTTTCTTATAATAGTCCCATTGCCTTGATTTTAATTGATTGGTTTAGGGATGAGTACTCAAACTAAGCTAAACCAGTAAGTCTCTTTCCTGGGATTTATAAATTTAGAACTCCCCAAAATTGAGGTTAATTCCTCTTCAATATGCAGATTTTTATGGTGTATTCCTACAGATTGGAGTATAAAGGCATACTTTGTTTCATTGTGCCCCACCTTATTGCACTCTGCAGCTTCTGCATTTTTCACAAATTGAAGATATGTGTGGCAACCCTGCATCAAACAAGTCTATTGGAGCCATTTTCCCAACAGCATGCGCTTACTTTATGTCTCTATCACATTTTGATAATTCTCACAATATTTCAAACTTTTTCATTAATTATTATAACTGTTATGGTGATCTGTGATCTTTGATCACTATTGTAATTGTTTAGGGGCACCACAAACCACACCCATATGAGATGGTAAATTTACTAAACATGTGTGTTCCTACTGATCCACTGACCAGTTGTTTCTAGTCTCTCTGCCTCTCCTCAGACCTCTCTATTCCCTGAGACACAACAATATTGGAATTAGGCCAATTAATAACCCTAGAATGGACTCCAAGTGATCAAGTGAAAGGAAAAGTCACACGTCTCTCACTTTAAATCAAACCTAAAATTGATTAAGCTTAGCGAGGAAGACATATCAAAAGCTGAGATAAGCTGAAAGCTATGCTTCTTGTGACAAAACAGCCTTAGATTGGAAGAAGATACATTTAGGACTTTCATAGCTAGAGAGAAGAAGGCAGTGGCTAGTGTCAACAGGCTGACTCTCTTGTTAAGGGCTAAAGCAGCTGGTGACTTTAAGTGGAAGCCAATGTTCATTTACCATTCTGAAAATCCTAGAGCCCTTAACAATTATGCTCAATCTATTCTGCCTGTGCTCTATAAACGAAACATCACAGCCTGAAGGAGAAAGCACATCTGTTTACAGCATAGTTTACTGAATATTTTAAGTGCACTGTTGAGACCCATTGCTCAGAAAAATTTCCTTTCAAAGTATTACTGCTCTCCAGCAGTGCAACTGGTCACGCAAGAGCTCTGGTGAAGGTGTACAAGATTAATGTTGTTTCCATGCCTGCTAACACATTGTCTATTCTGCTGTCCATGGATTACAGAGTTATTTCTACTTTCAGGTCTTATTTAAGAAATACATTTCAAAAGGCCTTAGCTACCATGTATAGTGAGTCCTCTGATGGATCTGGGCAAAGTGAAAACCTTCTGGAAAGAATTCACCATTCTAGATGTCATTAAAAACATCCATGATTTGTGGGAGGAGGTCAAAATATCAACATTAACAGGACTTTGGAAGAAGTTGACTCCACCCCTCATGACTTTGAAGGGTTCAAGACTCCAGTAGAGGAAGTAACTATAGATGTGCCAGAAATAGCAAGAAAACTAGAATTTGAAGTGGAGAACTAGAATTTGAAGATATGATTGAATTGTTGCAATCTCATAATGACACTTGAACAATAAGAAGTTGCTTCTGAGGGATGGGAAAAGGAGGTGTTTTGTTTTTTGAAACGGGGTCTTGCTCTGTCACCTAGGCTGGAGTGCAGTGGTGCAATCATAGCTCACTGTAACCTCAAACTCCTCGGCTCAAACAATCTTCCTACCTCAGCCTCCCAATTAGCTAGGACTACAGGTGCATGCCACCACATCTGGCTAATTAAAAAAATTTTTTTTTGTGGAGATAGTATCTCGCTATGTTGTCTAGGTTGGTCTTGAACTCCTGGTCTTAAGTGAGTCCCTTACCTTGGTCTTAAGTGAGTTCCTTACCTTGACTTCGCAAAATACTGAGATTATAGGCATATACCACACCCGGTTGAAAACAGTTTCTTGAGATGGAATCTACTCAAGATAAACATAAAGGTGAAGATGCTGGGAACTTTGTTGAAATGACAACAAAGAACTCAGAATATGACATAAAGTTAGTTGATAAAGCAGCAGCAGGGTTCAAGAGGACTGACTCCAATTTTGAAAGACATTCTACTGTGGGTAAAATGCTATCAAACAGCATTGTATGCTACAGAGAAATCTTTTGTGAAATAAAGAGTCAATTGATGCATCAAACTTCATTGTTGTCTCATTTTTTAAGAAATTGCTGTAGCCGGCTGGGCGCGGTGAGGGGATTGACTTGAGTTTTGAAAGAAGTTCTACTGTGGGTAAAATGCCTTCAAAGAGATTGCATATCATGGAGAAATCTTTTGTGAAATAAAGAGTCAATTGATGCATCAAACTTCATTGTTGTCTCATTTTTTAAGAAATTGCTGTAGCCGGCTGGGCGCGGTGGCTCAAGCCTGTAATCCCAGCACTTTGGGAGGCTGAGACGGGTGGATCACGAGGTCAGGAGATCGAAACCATCCTGGCTAACACAGTGAAACCCCATCTCTACTAAAAAATACAAAAAAATTGCTGGG
>NW_012114455.1:5898548-5901301 GCF_000951035.1 Colobus angolensis palliatus | reverse complement strand
GGGTTCAAGCAATTCTCCTGTCACAGCCTCCTGGATAGCTGGGACTACAGGTGCCTGCCACCATACCCAGCTAATTTTTGCATTTTTAGTAGAGACGGGGTTTCACCCTGTTGGTCAGGCTGGTCTCACATTCCTGACCTCAGGTGATCCACCCACCTCTGCCTCCCAAAGTGCTGGGATTCCAGGCGTGAGCAACTGTACCCGGCTAAGATAAAGTATTTTATTTTTCCCAAATATGACTTCCATTTATTTTTTGAGCATATACTATATTCCAATCATTAACTTAATGTTAGAAGAAAAATAGTAGATGTGATTGCTGCCTTCATGGAACTATGGTTTAGCAAGGAGGCAGACATTATATAAATTATCAGACATACGCTTATCACAAATAAGCATAAATATGAACTGCAGACAGTCCCCAACTTGAGATTTGTTTACAACAGTGTAAAGTGATAAATACACAAAAGAAACTATACTTTACATATCTATACAACCATTCTATTTTCCACTTTCACAACAAATTACATGAGATATTCAATACTTTACTGTAAAATAGGTTTTGTGTTGGATGATCTTGCCCAACTGTAGGCAAATGCAAATGTTCTGAGCACATTTAAGGTAGGCCAGTATGATGTTTGGTAGGTTAGATGTATTAAATGCTTTTTTGAGGCCGGGTGCGGTGGCTCAAGCCTGTAATCCCAGCACTTTGGGAGGCCGAGACGGGCGGATCACGAGGTCAGGAGATCGAGACCATCCTGGCTAACACGGTGAAACCCCGTCTCTACTAAAAACTACAAAAAACTAGCCGGGCGAGGTGGTGGGCGCCTGTAGTCCCAGCTACCCAGGAGGCTGAGGCAGGAGTATGGTGTGAACCCGGGAGGCGGAGCTTGCAGTGAGCTGAGATCCGGCCACAGCCCTCCAGCCTGGGTGACAGAGTGAGACTCCGTCTCAAAAAAAAAAAAATGCTTTTTTGGCTGGGTGTGGTGGCTCATGCCTTTAATCCCAGCACTTTAGGAAGCCGAGGAGGGCGGTTAACTTGCAGTGAGAAGTTTCAGACAAGTCTGGGCAATGTGGTGAAACCCCATCTCTACTAAAAATACAAAAATTAGGTGGGCATGGTGGTGCATGCCTGTAATCCCAGCTACTAGGGAGGCCGAGGCAGGAAAATCGCTTGAACCCAGGAGGCGGAGGTTGCAGTGAGCTGAGATTGCGCCACTGCACTCCAGCCTGGGAGACAGAGTGAGACTCCATCTCAAATAAATAAATAAATAAATAAATAGATGCATTTTTGACTTATGATATTTTCAACTTACGATGGGTTTATTCCAATATAACCCCATCGTAAGTTGAGGAGAATCTGTGTAAGAAGTGCCATGAAGGTCAAACAGAAGGTGGAATGAGAGGATATAATCAGAAGACCAACCTAGTCTTCCTTAAGAAAGCAATGATTAAAAGATAAGTAAGAGTTAGGGGAAGTTGGAGAAAGTTTTTCGGGTGAGGGGATATAGGCAAAGGCCCTGAAATGGGAAAAACTCTGGTGACTTAGGAAATGAAAATAAGTCAGTTGGCTTGGATACAGTGAGAGAGGAGGAAAGTGGCCTGAAAGGAGGCTGTAGGGATGGGGACCAAATCATGTAGGACCTTACAAAAGGGGCAGGATCCCAAAGACTCAAGGTCTTGGGGGTCAGGTTAAGGACTTTGGATCAGGATGGTAGTGGTTGAAAAGGAGAAAAGAAAAGTGGCAACAATTAAGATATTATTTGATAAAAGGGAAAGAATCAAGCATTTATCCTGCTTTCCTATATAAACAATATTACTAGGTAATCAAATAACCAAAAAGGGGCAATTTCCCTTGGTAGAAACATTGTACAATAGCTCGTAAATGAAGAATGATAGCATTATATCGCCACTTAAAAACTCCTAATGAATGAATGGATGTAGGCTTTTCTCATCAATGGCTGCCAACGTCACAAAAAGAAGGACACACATACACTGGGTATCTCTCAGTGGAAAAGTACACTGCCGCCTATAAAGTAACATTGCCAAAAATTAAACTTGAATTTGATAAAACATTTAGATCCTACTGCCAAATTACACAAAATGCAGATAAGGGAACATAAATACACCACAGGGATGCAGCTGACAAAATCCAGATTGTGGCAAACACTATAGGGCAAACAACCTAGTCCCTTTTTAGAAATGCTGGGGAAAAAAAGAGAGAGGGAAAACAATGCAGAGGACTTAACCGCTATACCAGCCAAACATGGCACAGCTCCTCATTGAAACTGCAAAAAAGAAATAAATGGCAGATCTGTACAGACAGAAAGTAGCTAAGTTAGTGGTTCCTAGGGCCGAGGAGTTGGGGGAAAATGGGAGTGACTGCTAACAGGTACGTGTTTCTTTCTGGGTAATGAGAACGTTATAAAATTGATTATGGTAATGGCTGCACAGCTCTGTGAATATGCCAAAGCTGTTTAATTGCATACCTTAAATGGGTGAATTGTATGGTATGTGAATTATATCTCAAGGAAGCTGACATATGTATATGCATGTGTCTATATATGTGCATCTACATGTAAAAGAAGAGACCTGAGGATTGAAAGGATATCAGCTAAGGAATGGAGTACACGACTGGGCGCGGTGGCTCAAGCCTGTAATCCCAGCACTTTGGGAGGCCAAGACGGCGGATCATGAGGTCAGGAGATCGAGATCATCCTGGCTAACACAGTGAAACCCCGTCTCTACTTAAAAAA
>NW_012114455.1:5893880-5898017 GCF_000951035.1 Colobus angolensis palliatus | reverse complement strand
AAAAAAAAAAAAACCACAAGAAAAGAAAAAACCAAACCGCCTCTGCAACTGGCATGTTTCCTGAAAAAGCATAGTCAAGAGATGAAGCTCAAGACACCGAAAGGTCCCAGATTGCGTAGTGGTGTGAGAGCCATGCTAAAGGTTTGGGACTTTATCCTGGGAGCAATAGGAAGCCATTGTTGGCTGACATGACTGCTATGCATTACAACTCTGGCGACCATGTAGAGAATGAGGAAAAGGGAGAGTGCATTTGGGAAAACCACATGAGTGGTATTATAATTCTCCAGGCATAAGCTAGTATCATTCTACTTTAGGATGGTGGCAGTGGAGAGGGACAGATTCAACAGGACTTGTTGATGGATTGGAATTGAGATACAATAGTGAAGTAGCGAAGTCAACCTGCTCCACTGTGTGAATGGTAAAATGTGAACACTAGAAGAGGTATAAATTCTAGGGTAAGAGAGTGAGTTTAATTTTTTATATATTTAGTTGTATAATCCTATAAGGAAGCAAGGGCAGGTAGAAAGCATTCACGCCTTAATGCTAATGCTTTTGGACTAAATAACGAAGTTTCCATTCAGTTCTAATGGTCTTCCACAAGGAAGTGCCATCTTTTGCAGAATTTAGTCCCCCAGACAGCTCGTGGCTGAAATATAACTCCTGGAATTTGCCTGGAATTTGAATTCCTCAGAATCATCCACACCGGGTTAATAATTAAAGGTTCCTCATACTGTCTACATTTGTTTGTTTCACCTGTGTACAGGATTCTGATTTCACAAAATCCTCCCAGCAGTATTATTTAACCTAATGTCAAAGAAAGGTGTGTATATTCCAGTAACTCAGAGGCAAGTCTCTACCAGCTCAAGAAGGAAAAAGGTGGGAGGCTGCAGAAGCCACAGAAACTGACCCTGCCCAGAGCCAGAACAGACAAGAGGGCTCCTGCAAAGTTAATCTTCTTTGAATTTTTTCTCACACCCTCTCCAAGCATCTAGCATTGAACTCTTAAGGGCCTCACAGTCACTTGTTTGTTAATAAATTCTTCAGACCTGAGGTGGGGGTGGAGTGGAAGGATGATAAAATATTTAAACGTTAAATGAGAAAGAAAAGCAGGAAAATGCTCAGCCTGTAATCCCAGCACTTCGGGAGGATCGCTTGAGCCCGAGTTCACATAGCAAGACCCATCTCTACAAAAAAGTTTTAAAATTAGCCAGGCATGGTGGCACGCTTGTAGTCCTAGCTATTTGGAAAGCTGAGGCCAGAGGATGCTTGCGCCCAGGAGTTTGAGGCTGTATTCAGCTATGATTGCACCACTGCACTGCTGGATGACACAATGAGAGCCTGTCTCCCCCAAAAAAATTTTTAAGTGGGAAAAGCAGAGGAGACAAGAGAATAATCTAAGGGAAAAAAAGTTTTTAAATGATAAAAGCCATGTATGACAAACCCGCAGCTAATATCACACTAGACAGGAAAATATTGAAAGCCTTTCCACTAAGATCTGGAACAAGACAAAGATACACATTTTCACCACTCCTATTCAACATGGTTCTGGAAGTCTTCACCAGAGCAGATAGGCAAGAGAAAGAAATAAAGGGCAACTGAATTGGAAAGGAAGAAGTCAAATTATCCTTGCTTGCAGATGACTTATTCTTATATTTAGAAAAACCTAAAGACTCCATCTCTCAGAACTTTGATGAACGAATTCAGTTAAGTTGCAGGATACAAAAATCAATTGATTTTCTTTTCTTTTTTTTTGGAGACGGAGTCTTGCTCTGTCACCAGGCTGGAGCGGCACCATCTCGGCTCACTGTAACCTCCGCCTCCTGGGTTCAAGCAATTTCTCACCTCAGCCTCTCGAGTAGCTGAGACTACAGGCGCATGCCACCATACTCAGCTAATTTTTTTGTATTTTTAGTAGAGATGGGGCTTCACTATGTTGGCCAGGCCACTGTTGAACTCCTGACCTCATGATGCGCCTGCCTCGGCCTCCCAAAGTGTTGGGATTACAGGCGTGAGCCACCGTGCCCAGCCTAGTTGATTTTCTATATACTAACAGCCATCAATCTGAAAAAGAAATCAAGAAAACAATCTCATTTACAATAGCTACAAAAAAGCAAAATAAAATACCTAGAAAATGTAAGCAAAGAAGTGAAAAATCTCTACCCGGAAAAGTATAAATATTGATGAAAGAAGATGAAAAGAACAAAAAAAAAAAAAAGAAATCTATCTCATCTATCTCATTGAAAGAATTAATACTGTTAAAATATCCATACTACCCAAAGCCACCTACAGGTACAGTGCAATCCCTACCAAAATATCAGTGACACTCATCACAGAATTAGAAAAAACAATCCTAACGTTTGTATGGAACCACAAAAGACCCTGAAAAGCTAGGGCAATTCTGGGCAAAAGTAACAAAGCTAGAGGCATTCCTCTACCTGACTTCAAGTTGTACTACAAAGGAAAGCAAATTTTTGTGTCAGTGTAGCTGTTGAAGAGCTGCCACCACAGCCCCTGGAGAAACACTTAGAAAAGACTTGCCTCATGGTCTTTTATTGACTGACTATCCTATTAAAGGCACTAGAAGAGGTAGATAGGATTTGACTACTTCATTTCCACCCTGATTCTCGTCCAGTTGCTTACCACCTACATACATTCTCACACATTCTTTACCAGAGCCCCAGCTCCTGCCCTTTCCTGAGCCCTCCTCTGTGGCCACCAGTCCTTTCCCAGGTAAGCATTCCGCCTTCTATCCCTTCCCCTCTTCAAATCTTAGTGCAAAAGTTTCTGGGCCTAATTCGCATCTTTCTGATTTTTCTCATCTCTGAAATGGGAATAATAAAAATGATAGTGGGAATAATAATAGAAACCTGTGATAAAACCTGTGAATTACAGTTGCTGTGAGGATTAGATAATATTATACACACCTGAAAACTTGTTGGAAACTGCGAAGGACTATAAAAACAGAAGTTGTTTTTATTGCCTTTATTTCTAAAGAAGATTTCAAGTGTCAGGGTGTTCAGGTGCTTGGCTGCTTGTCTCTCAAAGAGTGAATTAATGTGAGATGTTGCCAAGTGTTTCAAAAGGAAAATTCACTCTACTTCAGCGGGACGTCCACCCACCTTGCACAAAACCCTCTGGAAAGAAGTCTTTCGGTTTGCAAGCTGGAGATGTGGGAAAACACAAAGCGCTCAAGGTGCACCTGGCCCGCACCCCGCCCGCCCCCAGGCACCTGGGGCGCTGCCGCCTGCAGTCCCGGGCGCCCGTATGACCTCCGGGGGCGGTGCGGAGAGCGTTCGCCCGCCGGGCCTGGGGAAACCAAGACTTAGGGCCCTAGGAGTTCTAACTCCGAGGTTGATTGATTTTGCAGTTGACCAAGAACTTCAAAACCCCCCGGGCGGTACCGGTTACTTCGCGATGGCCCGCACACTTCCTCCGGGAAGGCCAGGGAAGTAAGTGATGGTGTAGTAAAAATGACAGATTCACGGTTGTGGAAGAAGTTAGGTATACTTTTGGAGCAGCTCTAGGTGTCCCTGTGTTGGAGGAACGAGAGGGACCTGGGAGTCCATTTCTCCACTCATCTCAAGAGCCGCACGTCCTGCCAGGTCACCGAGGCAAGTGCTAGAATGGCAGACAGCAAGCACTGCGAGGAGGCCCGAGGAGCCACGCACTCCAGACACCCGCCGCAGGTCGCAGTCCGCCCACGACGGGGGCGCGGGCTCACCTGTCTGCGGGGCGGCCCTTGGCAGGCCTGTTTCATGGGTGAACAATGGGCACCTTACCAACTAACCTCTCTCGCCGAAGAGGGGCTGAAGTGTTTCGATTTCGACCTTGCTACAAAAACTACCCAAGAAAACAGGAGTTATGTTTTTAGTTCCAAGAAAAAACAATGCTCTAAGTGTGACTCCTGTGGAGAAATGCTTCTCAGGTGTGATTGGGAAACTGGGTAAGAGAACGGCTTAGAGGAAGGACAGATGGCACAGGGCTTATGGGGCATATGAATGTAAATCTGCACCTGTGAACACATATACAAAAATACAGTGTCAAAACTCACGGCCTCTCTGGGTCACGCTGGCTCTACCGTCTACGGAGACGGAGTCACCCACAGTGCAAGTCCCGACGGCCAGGAGGGCCCAGTTT
>NW_012114455.1:5886357-5892595 GCF_000951035.1 Colobus angolensis palliatus | reverse complement strand
TTTTTTTGGAACTTACAGAAATGAAGACAAAAACTTAATTTCTTTTTTAGCATGTAAGTAGATAATGTCTTGAAGTCAGGAAGAAATTCTCTGTAACTTCCACTTATTTTCTTAGTGTTTTATTTGGAGATCGGCTAATACCGGAAGCAAGCTGCACAATTTTGATTTCCTTTTCTCTAGGTGTTCAGTTGGAATTCTTGGGTTTAAAAAATACTGTATAAATCTTCATTTCCCCCATTACTTCACTGGGACTGTCAGTGGATTAATAATAATTTTACCTAATGTAGTTTCCCCTTCTCATAGAATGTGAATATAATGAACGTTGTACTGTAGTTTTGTATTTGGGGATTATTAGTAATATATTGATTATGAAAACCAGATTTATTTATTTTGTGCAGTACTGCTTGGCATTTTTGCATTTGTAATTCTCAGAACAACCTAATGATGCAGATATTATTACTTGAATTTTATAGAAGTGACAAACTCAGTGATACGAAGAATTATAACTTGCCTTAAGGACACACAACTAGTAAGATAGTTCAGATTTCAACCCAGATATAATTCTGGTGTAGGTGTACTTTCGTGTACTTTCTACCGTACTTCTCAATGGAAATACAATTTTATTAACTTTGTTATGAAAAATTTTAGTCTTACAGAGGTTGGTTCTATACAGTTGTGATCGGTTATTCATGCAATGAATAAAAATGCTAATCAATGCAATGAATAACCAATTCAGTGATTCGCATTTTTGCCATATTGTTTCCCGTCTTTCTCTGTATGTGTGTAATTATTTGAAAGTAAGCTGCAAACACCGTAATCCTTAAATGTTTCAGCAGGTGTTTCCTCAAAATAGGGACATTCTCCTACTAACCCCAGTATCATTATTAATGCCTATTAAAATTAACAACTCCGTCTTCAAAATTCCTCAGTTGTTCCAAAGTGTCTTTGAGGGTTCCGCCCCCAGCTGTAGTCAGTCAAGATTCATGCATTCATTCCATTTGGTGATTCAGTCTTCAGTCTTTTTTGTAAAATGAAGAGTATCCATCCCCTCTCCTTTTTGCAGGGGAAATTGAATAGGATGAATGTTCCCTCCCTCCTTTTTTTCTGACACCTAATTGACCAAACCAGTTGTCTTGTAAAATATACCCACATTCTGGATTTGTGCCCTCCTAATGTCATTTCATTTATTCCTCTTTCTCCCTGAATTTCCTATTAACTGGAAGTTAGGTGTAAAGGAAGGCTTAATTAGCTTAAAGTAAAACTTCCTTTGGCAAAAATATTTAATGGGTGATGCTATGTACCTCTTATTGCATAATATAGGAGGCACGTAATGTCAGATTCCCACACTATTAATGATGCTAAATGTGACCATTTGATGAAAGTCCTGACTGCTGATCTGTTGTAAAGGTGTGGTTTGCCAGTTTGTGATTAACATGTAATCTTGGGGTAATACTGGGACACTAAGCAAGTACCCAGGTTCTGACAACCTTTTGCTTAGCACCCATGATGACTTTTGCTTAAATCAGTTGTTTTATTGGAGGTTCTCTCTAAGGAAGAGATTTCCTTCATTAAGTGCAGGTAAATAAACTATTGTTCTTCCCCAAAATGGAAATTAAATGCTACATTTAAGCTCTTTACTTTTCAATATTCAGAGTAAAGAGCTGGAGAAATAGCTACCCCCAATGATGGCATATTAAGATGTTTTTTGGGGGAAGGGTGAATGATACCACTTCGTTCTCTGATGGATTTTAATTTATTCCTTGTTTTGTAACCAGTTACAGTCGTTTTTCTTTTTAATGACCAAATTGTCCCAGATTTGGTCAGTAGGATCCATTTCAAGTAGATACCCCTGCGCCCCGTTAACCTTGGAGTGCTTTCTGACACAAGTTACTCCAGGGTTTATCTTATCCTTTCTTTGCTCACCTCTGGAAAGGGCTGTTTATCCAAGGAGTCTTGGTTCTTTTTAGTGAGAAATCATATATAGAAACCAAGTTTTGGATGTTTTTCATATTCATTGCTGCTGCAGTATCTTTGCTTCTAGGTGCTTTGAGAGGAGAGAACTAAGAAAAAGTTTTTTGCTTGTTTAATCATGAGTTTAGAGTGATATCCCAGTTCCTATTTAGCAAGCAGACTTTTTCTTCCTTGACTCTATGTTTGTCTCGTCTTAAATGAAAATCTTGGTATTTAATTCAGTTAATAAGCTGGCTAAGCATGATGGCTCATGCCTATAATCCCAGGACTTTGAAAGGCCGAGGTGGAAGGATTGCTTGAGCCCAGGAGTTCAAGGCCAGTCTGGGCAACATGATGAGACCCCATCTCTATAAAAAATTAAAAAATGAGCCGGGCATGGTGGTGTGCGCCTTTGTTCCCAGTTGTTCAGGAGGCTGAAGCGGGTGGATTGCTTGAGCCCAGGAGGTTGAGGCTGCAGTGAGCCATGTTCATGCCCCACTGCACTTCAGCCTGGATGACAAGTGAGACCCTGTCTCAAAAAAAAAAAAAAAAAATTAATAAACCTATTTGCTTTCTCCCACTGTATGCATAAAATCATTTTAAAATTATAGTGCTGGTATTACTAATATCAATAAGCTTCATAAAGTTTAAGATTTCTTTGCATTTATTTTCATATTTAGACTATATCGCGTGAAGAATGTATAATGAGTACTGTGTCACTTGAAATACTTTTCTTTGGTTATGCTACCAATTTGATATGGTTCATAGGTTTCAGTTTTTACTTAGGATTTTATTTTTGAATATGTAAAGTATATAAATAGTGTAGATGTCAAAATAATGTTTTAAAACTATATTTGGATTAGGCCGGGCGCGGTGGCTCACGCCTGTAATCCCAGCACTTTGGGAGGCCGAGGTGGGCGGATCACGAGGTCAGGAGATCGAAACCATCCTGGCTAATACGGTGAAACCCCGTCTCTACTATTAAAAAATACAAAAAATTAACCGGTTGTGGTGCTGGGCACCTGTAGTCCCAGCTACTCGGGAGGCTGAGGCAGGAGAATGGTGTGAACCTGGGAGGCGGAGCTGGCAGTGAGCCGGGACCGCGCCACTGCACTCCAGCCTGGGTGACAGAGCAAGACTCCATCTCAAAAAAAATAACAACAACAACAAAAAAAAAAACGATAGTTGGATTAGCCGGACATGGTGGCACATGCCTGTAGTCTCAGCTACTTGGGAGACTGAGGCAGGAGAATTGCTTGAACCGGGGAGGCAGAGGTTGCAGTGAGCCGAAATTGCGCCAGTGCACTCCAGCCTGGGTGACAAAGCAGGACTGTCTCAAAAGCAAAACAAAACAAAACAAAAAAAGCTGTACTTGGATAAACCTCATTAAAATTACTTTTTAAAGATGAAGTATTGTTTACCTTTACCGTCCTCCTTTTAATATCTACTACATTCTCATATCAAGCTCAGAAGAATTAACAGACAAAGTATGTTATGTGAAGCCACATAGAAGTACTTTTAAATTTTAAAATTAGATCCTGCTTCCTCTGGCAAAGAGAAAGAACTAAGACTAAGTTTTAGAAGTTAGCAGAGAAGTGGATTCCATGCTTACTTTTTTTTTTTTTTTTAAGAAACAGGGGTCTCACTTTGTTGCCCAAGTTGGAGTGCGGTGGCTATTCACAGACTCAGTGCTACTCCTGATAAGCATGGGAGTTTTGACCTGCTCTGTTTCTGACCTGGGCCAGTTCTCTCCTCATTAGGCAACCTGGTGGTCCCTCACTTCCAGGAGGTCACCATGTTGATTCCTAATTTAGTGCAGACACCCAATCAGCATAGGATACTACAGCCCAGAACTTCTGGGCTCAAGCGAGCTTTCTGCCTCAGCCTCTTGGGTAGCTGGGACTACAGACACACACCACTGTGTCCGGCTCTTTTTGTTTTTTAAATAGAGATGTTTTCTCACTATATTGTCCAGGCTGATGTCTCAAACTCCTGAGCTCAAATGATGCTGCTGCCTTGGCCTCCCAAAGCGCTAAGATTACATGCATAAGCCTATAGCCATAGGCCTAGATACCATATTTTTAAGTAAAAATTTCATGAAAGTAGAACTGTAGCTTTTACTTAAATCATGTCTTTAAAGAGGCATGTAGTTGGTAGAGGTTTTATGAGTCCATCTACTTTTTTAACGTTTTTTGTTTGTTTGTTTTTGAGATGCAGTCTCCCTCTGTTGCCCAGGCTGGAATGCAGTGGCTTGATCTTGGCTCACTGCAGTGCGCCGCTGTCCCCTGGGTTCAAGCGATTCTCCTGCCTCAGCCTCCCTGGCAGCTGGGATTACAGGCGTGTACCACCATGCCCAGCTAATTTTTGTATTAGTAGAAATGGGGTTTCACCATGTTGCCCAGGTTGGTCTCGAGCTCCTGACCTCAATGATTCACCTGCCTTGGCCTCCTGAAGTGCTGGGATTACAGACGTGAGCCACCGCATCCAGCTGACTCCATCTACGACAAAACTGGAATAAAGATGCTTTGTACAGATAAAAAGGCATTTGGATGTGTGATCAGTGGAGATAACACATTTTGTTTGGGTTGGACCGAATTGGATAGAAATTCATGATTACATGATCTCAAATGAAGTTTTAAGAGGGAGCAGTGTTCTGCTTACTTTAGATATAAAGTAAGCAGAGCACAATTAGGCAATTTATCAGCCTCCTGTCAACCAAGTGCTGAAAAGCAAAACTGTGCCTGTAGTGTGTTTTCCTGTGTTCATCCTATCCTCACTGTCATAGGTCACACTAGCTGGGACTGGTGTTACAGGCGGTAAAGGAATTTACCAAGGCAGTGGTAGGTAAAGAAGGGCAGATTTATTAAAGAAAGTATGAAAGTAGGTTGGTTGCAAGGGTGCAACGGGCAGATCAGCAAGAGGGAAGCTGACTGCCAGGAGACAATGGCTTGCTGGGGATTTTATAGGATGATGCTTCTGCTATGTGCTGCAGAGAGGGCTATGTGCAGTACTGATAAGGCCAAGGTTGCAGTGAGCTAACTTGCATTTTTCTGTCAGCCAAGAGTCTGGTGATAAGTTGAGTGCAGAAAACTTGTGAGTTATTTGTGCAGGAGGGCTGTGTGTCTTGGACCATGAAGAAAGGCAGACTTATACCTTATCTGCTTTTTCTTTTTGCTGTGCCCTTTTCCCACCAGCCTGACTCCTTTTCCCTTATTAGGACTCCACAATCACTGCTTTCAATAATAGAGTGAACATCTAGTTCCATTAGGGAGTCGAGTGGGAAGATGGAGAATGCTTGCACTTGGACCCATTCACCCTCATTCTGTCTTTAATCTCAGTAAAATACATACATACACTACCCAAGGTTCTTAGAACACATAAGGTGATGAAAAAGAATACTACAAACAGTTGCATGGGTATGTGTAGCCATGTAGCAGCTAGAACCTGTTGTGTAAGCTGAATGAACTAATACAGTGTTGATAATAATGCTAACATTTGTTATGCCCTTTCTGTATGCCAGCTGTGCTGAACATTTTATACGTTATCTTATTTAAATCTCACATTAACCCTTTGACATTGTTACTAGTATCTTATTTTGCAGTAAGGAAACTGATACCTAGAAGCATTAAATGACTTGCCTGGAGTGTCACAATTAAGTGGCCGGCCCAGGTTTCAAACTCAAGGCTGTTTAGAGTTAGCACTTAGCTGCTTTGCTCCACCTCACAACTAAATGTAACAAGTCATAAAAATTGAATATATTTTCCATCACCATAAATAGGGAACTACAGGACAGATGCTGTAACAACCTCAAAGATTACAATGAAGATATGTTCTGAAAAATGTGTCATTAGGCGATTGTGTCATTGTATGAACTTCATAAAGTGTACTTAGACAAAACTTGATGGTATGGCCTACTCTATATCTAGGTTATATGGTATAGCCTATTGCTCCTAGGCCACATATCTGTACAGCATGTTACTGTACTGAATGCTGTAGGCTTTTGTAACACAGTGGAAAGTATACGTATATCTAAGCATATCTAAACCTAGAAAAGGTGCGGTAAAAAAATGGTATTACAGGGTTGGGCGTGGTGGCTCATGCCTGTAATCCCAGCACTTGGGGAGGCTGAGGCGAGTGGATCGCCTAAGGTCAGGAGCTCAAGACCAGCCTAACCAATATAGTGAAACCCCGTCTCTACTAAAAATACGAAAATTAGCCAGGTGTGGTGGCATGCACCTGTAGTCCCAGCTACTCGGGAGGCCAAGACAGGAGAATTGCTTGAACCTGG
>NW_012114455.1:5872337-5885547 GCF_000951035.1 Colobus angolensis palliatus | reverse complement strand
ACCCGTCACCTGAGCAGTATCCACTGTGCACTATGTGTAGTCTTTAATCCCTCACCCCACTTCCACCCTTCCCTCCAAGTCCCCAGAGTGCATATACTTTTGCATCCTTGTAGCTTAGCTCCCACTAATAAGTGAGAACATACAACATTTGGTTTTCCATTCCTGCGTTACTTCGCTTAGAATAATGGCCTACAACTCTATCCAAGTTGCTGCAAAGGCCACTATTTCATTCTGTTTTCATGGTGTAAACCACATTTTCTTTATCTGCTCATATTTTTGCAATTGTGAATTGTGCTGCTATAAACCTGTGTACTTATGTCTTTTTCATATGACTTCTTTTCTTTTGAGTAGATACCCAGTAGTGGGATTGCTGGATCAAATGGTGGTTCTACTTTCAGTTCTTTTTTTTTTTTTTTTTTGAGGTGGAGTTTCATTCTTGTTGTCCAGGCTGAAGTACAGTGGCACAATCTCGGCTCACTGCAACCTCTGCCTCCTGGGTTCAAGCAATTCTCTGCCTCAGCCTCCCAAGTGGCTGGGATTACAGGCATGTACCACCACGCCGGCTAATTTTGTATTTTTAAGAGAAATGGGGTTTTTTCCATGTTGATCAGGCTGGTCTCGAACTCTCAACTTCAGGTGATCCTCCCGCCTCAGCCTCCCAAAGTATTAGGATTACAAGCGTGAGCCATTGCACCCAGCCTACTTTTGTTCTTAAAGGAATCTCCATACTGTTTTTCATAGTGGCTATACTAGTTCACATTTCCACCAGCAGTGTGTAAGTGTTCCCTTTTTACTGCAGTCATGCCAATATTTATTATTTTTTTATTTTTAAATTATAGCCATTCTTACAGGAGTAAGGTAGTATCTATCTCATTGTGGTTTTAATTTGCATTTTCCTGATAGAGATGTTAAACATTTTTTCATGTATTTGTTGGCTGTTTTTATATCATTTGAGTATTGTCTATTCATGGTTTTTTTTACACACTTTTTGATGGGATTGGTGGGGTTTTTTGTTTGGTTTGTTGTTGTTGTTGTTGTTTTGCTGGTTTGTTTGTATTCCTTGTAGATTCTGGATATTAGTCCTTTGTTGGATGCATCGTTTGCAAAAATTTTCTACCACTTTGGGTTGTCTGTTTGCTGATTATTTCTTTTGCTGTTTAGAAACTTTTTAGTTTAATTAGGTCCCATTTATTTATTTTTCTTGCATTCACTTTTGGTTTCTTGGTCATGAATTCTTTGCCTAAGCTAATGTCTAGAAGAGTTTTTCTATTGTTATCTTTAAGAATTTTTAGGATTTCAGGCCTTAGATTTAAGTCTTTGATCCACCTTAGGTTGATTTTTATATAAGCTGAGAGATGAAGATCTAGTTTCATTCTTCTACATGTGGCTTGCTAATTATCCCAGTACTATTTGTTGAATAGGGTGTCCTTTCTCCACTTCATGTTTTTGTTTGCTTTGTCAAAGACCAGTTGGCTGTAAGCATTGGGCTTTATTTTTGGATTCTCTATTCTGTTTCATCAGTCTACATGCCTGTTTTTATACCAGTACTGTGCTGTTTTGGTAACTATAGCCTTATAGTGTAGTTTGAAGTCAGGTAATGTCATTCCTCCAGATTTGTTCTTTTTGCTTAGTCTTGCTTTGACTATGTAGGCTCATTTTTGGTTCCATATGAATTTTAGAATTTTTTTTCTAGTTGTGTAAAATGATGATGGTATTTTGATGTGAATTGCTTTAAATCTGTAGATTGTGTTTAGCAGTAAGGTCATTGTCACCATATTGATTCTACCCATCCATGAGTTTCCATTTGTTTGCGTCATTGATGATTTGTTTCAACAGTGTTTTGTAGTCTTCCTTGTAGAGATCTTTCACCTTGTTGGTTAGATATATTCCTAAGTATTTTAATTTTTCTTTGGCAGCTGTTGTAAAAGGGATTGTGTTCTTGATTTGATTCTCAGCTTGGTCATCATTGGTGTATAGCAGTGCCACTGATTTGTGTACATTAATTTTGTATCCTGAAACTTTACTGAATTCATTTATCAGATCTAGGAGCTTTTCAAATGAGTCTTTAGGGTTTTCTAGGTGTATGTTCATATCATTAGCAAACAGCAACAGTTTTAACTTCCTCCTTTGCAGCTTGGTATAAAATTCTTTAAATTTTTCTGAATCTGAAAGTTTTCATAATAAAATGTTACTGATTAAAAATATGTTCTTAGGACTATACTTTAAGGGATCATTTCTGTAGTTTGTTACTAGAGAAGTTTCTCTGAATGTGTAGAGCACTGGAAAAATCAATACTTTTTTTAAAAAGGAAAAAGTATGTATATTCTTATTATAAAGCAGTGTTGGCAGCTGTATAAAAACCAGTAGCATGCTGTATCCTCCATGTCTGGGTACAACGATCCTCTGAAAAATTTATTAATTCTTCCTAGTCTGTTATCACTGAAAATGGTCAAGCATTAAAGACTGTTGTAAAGAGGGTTCCCTCTTTACTTAGGAGGCTTCTAATTAAGCTCCTTCCAATATTATTTTTTCATACTCTTATAAATATTTCATATATCAAATTTCCGCCTGTGGTTTCCTGACATTTTGTAACTCCTATTGAATATACTCTTTATATAGGCATTATGGGGTGTTTTTGCTTTTTAAGTGCTACCACATTCACAACTGTAACAGATAGTTCTTGGTACTTCAGAATAATTGTTTAAAATTTATCTCCTGTTAAGCTTAAATTACATTAGTTTTTCTTTGTTCTTTATATTAGAAATACTTCACCCCATTTTAATCAATGAGCTAGAAATATTCCAAGCCATAGGATTTAAAATAGTGATTGTATGTGTGTCTTTAAAAAATACATTGGATTTGTATTATACTTCTTGAAGGCCACATTGAGTGTTAATTTTTTCACTAATATTATTAGTTACAACGTTGATATCGGCTGGCACATTGTTACATAACTTACCCCGGAGTAAATCACTGACTTGTATTATCATGTTATTTCATGTTGATTACTCTGTCTTGCAAGAGTGAAATGGGTGGGTGAAGCTTATTAATGTCTCACTCTTACAGAATAACATCCTTCGTGTCTCCACATTGAACATTCTTCCCTTTTAATACTTTTCTTATATAGCTTTAAAAAAAAAAAACTTAAAATTACAGATGTTTGATACCTGGTCTTTTTACAATTTTGGTATTCTGTTACTTCAGGATATTGCTACCCTTCTACAGGTATTAAATGATATTTTTTGTTTTTTTTTGAGACGGAGTATTGCTCTTGTTGCCCAGGCTGGAGTGCAGTGGCGCCATCTTGGCTCACCACAACCTCCGCCTCCCGGCTTCAAGTGGTTCTCCTGCCTCAGCCTCCTGAGTAGCTGGGATTATAGGCAGGCACCACCACGCCTGGCTAATTTTGTATTTTTAATAGAGACGTGGTTTCTCCATGTTGGTCAGACTGGTCTCGAACTCCCAACCTCAGGTGATCCTCCCGTCTCGGCTTCCCAAAGTGCTGGGATTACATGCATGAGCCACTGTGCCCAGCCTTGGTGTGTATTTTTTAATGCTGAAGTGATTGGCTGTTGATTTGGTTTTGATAGTTTTTCATGCACTCAGCATAACTACAAACATCTTGGCAACATGTAACTAAGACTGTGAGTCTCTGGAATCTAGTTTTTGTGGAACTACTACCCTCTAGCTTCTGAAGCAACTTTAGATGGTTCCTTTTAAAAATTATTTTCTTTTATTCAGATCTTAACCTGTTGGGTATCTGATCCTTGCCTTTTCTTGGCAGGCAAACATATCCAGTAGTATATTTTATTAAATAATCATGCTCGTTGATAAGAAAATAAAGTTTTTCAGGGACTTAGATTTACTTATTTTGCTTTAATTTCACTTTTGTGTGTGTGTATTTGGGTGTGTGTGGTGGAATTTCACTCTGATCACCCAGGCTGGAGTGCAACAGTGCAATCTTGGCTCCCTGCAACCTGCACTGTCCTGGTTCAAGAGATTCTCCTGCCTCAGCCTCCTGAGTAGCTGGGATTACAGGCGTGCACCACCACGCCCAGCAAATTTTTGTATTTTTTAAGTAGAGACGGGGTTTCACCATTTTATAGGCAGGCTGATCTCGAACTTCTGACCTCAGGTGATCTACCCACCTTGACCTCCCAAAGTGTTGGGATTATAGGCGTGAGCCATCACCCCAGCCCTCGTTTCACTTTTTTACTGGTGATGGTTACTGATGTGTGTATGTGTTTCTTCTACTTACAGCTTTTTCTCCGTCTTCCATTTTTCCTGGGTTTTACTTTTTCTTTGGCTCTTTGCTTTTCTTACTTTCTGCTTTGGACCTTCCCACTGCTCATTGCCTTTTTGTGGCTTTCCATTACTGAATCAAGACAGTTTCTTTTATCTTTGGTGCACTTCACATGCTGTATAAAACTAAGCCATTCTTCCAAGAGAATTATTTTTATTTACAGGAATCACTGCTTCTCTTTGTCTTTGGGTCCACTTGGTATTGTTTTTTCCTTCTTTCTACTTTCCGCCACTAGTTTTACCTAGCTTTACCTTGAGAGGCAGTATAGCATAGTGTAAGGAGCACCAGTTAGCATGCTAGTTGGGTTCAAATCTTGACTCTGTTACCTGTTGTGAGGCTAATTCCTTAACTTGTCTATGCTGCCTTTTCTTCATTGGTAAAATGAAGATACCTGGTGATAGCTATCACAAAAGGTTATGTGAAAATTGTTACATAATATGTAAAAGGTACTTAGAACAAGACTTAGCACGTACTGGGTACCATGTAAGTATTAACTATAAGCTAATGATTATTGTTACTTTTTTTTTTTTTTTTGAGACAGGGTCTCCCTGTCGCCTAAGCTGCAGTGCAGTGGTGTGATCATGGCTCATTATGGCCTCCATCTCCAGGGCTCACCAGGTTCAAGAGATCCTCCCAACTTAGCCTCCTGAGTAGCTGAGACTACAGGTGCACTCCACCACTCCTATCTAATTTTTGTACTAGAGATGGGGTTTTGCCATGTTGCCTTGGCTGGTCTCAAACTCCTGGGCTCAAGCAGCCTGCCCAACTCAGTGCTGAAATCACAGGCATGAGCCCCCGCACCTTACCTATTGTTATTACTTTTAATACAAAATGGTTCAAAGCAGTTGGATCTTCAATGCCTCTTATCAGACATCCTTCTGGTTTATTTTTTTCTCCACATTTATTTATTTATTTATTTGAGACAGAATCTGGCTCCATCGCCCAGGCTGGAGTGCAGTGGCACAGTCTCTGCTCCCTGCAGCCTCTGCCTCCTGGGCTCAAGCCACCTTCCCACCTCAGCCTCCCAAGTAGCTGGGATGACAGATGCACACCACCATACGCAGCGGATTGTTATATTTTTTGTAGATACGGAGTCTCACCACGTTGCCCAGGCTGGCCTTGAACTCCTAAGCTCACGTGATGTGCTTGCCTTGGCTTCCCAAAGCGGTGGGATTAAAGGCGTGAGCCAGGATACCTGTGGCCTCCACGTGCTATGTTTTATGTTTCATTGTCTTAACAATTCTACTTCATCATCTCTTCTCTCAGGAGTCTACCTCTTCTTATAACTTGAAAGAGGAGTAAAGCCAAAGCCAGACAAGAACTCTAGCTACTTCTCACCACCCCACCAATAAACTTAACTATAACTGGACTCTTTCTTTCCTCTCCCCATGTCCCCAGCCTGGGCCTCCTCCTGTTTAAGGCCAGTCCTTTCACTCATACTCGGAATCCCATTTCCTTCTACCTATCTAGGGACCTCATACCATCTGTTATCACCCGTTTCCTGTATCTTTAACCTTTCCCTCTTTTCTGTGTCTTTTCCGACAAAAATCAAAACATTCTCTTTATATTTTACTGTAATAAAAAAAAAATCTGAGAGAAAAACAAAGGAAAAAAATATGTTCTAGCTTGTCCATTCTGTAAAAAATCAGTATACTCTCTTGACCCCTTATTTCTGTCCAGCTAACCCCCTTGCTGTATTTTTAGAACCTAGCTACTTTATGATGAATTGTCTTTACTCACGGTTTTCACTTCCTCGTGTCTGTATACTCTTTCCTTTTCTATGGCAATTTTCTAATTCTTCTACTTTTTTCTTATGTGCTATTATAAGGTCATCAGTGACTCCTTTGTGGCTAAATCACATAGACTTTGGTTTCTATCTTATTTGACCAGTCAGCAGCATTTGACACTGTCAATCACTACTCCTTGAAATACCTTGTACCCTTGGTTTCTGAAGTAACTCCTGCCATGCTGGTTATTCTGTATATCTATCTCTTTCACAGGTTTCCCTTCTGCTACCCCACCTTCACTTTTTTCCTCTTCATTTTTTTCTTAATTGGTCTAGCTAAAGATTTATCAATTTTGCTTATTTTTTTCAGAGAACCAAGTTTTGGCTTTAATTTTTCCTATGGCTTGTCTGTTTAATTTATGTCTGTGCTTTGTTTTGTCTATTTATTTTGGGTTTTCTTTGCTCTCCTTCTAGCTAAGGTAGACATATAGACCACTGATATGTGGGGGGGGGTGCGGGAGGGGTGAAATACATGTAACATAAAATTTGCCATCATAACCATTTTTAAGGGTACAGTTCAGTGGCATTAAGTACATTCACATTATTACACAACCATCACTCCTACCCGTCTTTCAGAACTCTCTTCATCTTTCAGCAGTGTAACTCCGTATTCATTAAACAGTAACTCCCCATCCCTCTCTACCCACATCCCCAGGCAACCACCCTTCTACTTTTCTGTCTCTGAATTTGAGTGTCCTGTAACTACATCATGTAATTGGAATCATATGGCATTTGTTCCTTAATTATTGGTTTATTTCACTTGCATAATGTCTTCAGGGTTCATTTGTGTTGCAGCATATATCTGAATTTCCTTCCTTTTTAAGGCTGAATAATATTCCATTGTGTATTTATGCCACATTTCATTAGTTCATTCATCTCTCGTGGACATTTGGATTGGTTCTACCTTTTGGCTATTGTGAATAATGCTGCTTTGAATGTTAATGTACAAATACTGGTGTGTGCTTGCTTTCACTTCTTTTGAGTATCTACCCAGAAGAGGAATTGCTGGATCATAAGATGATTTCTATTTTTTATTTTTTGAGGAATCACTATACTGTTTTCTACAGTGGCGACACCATTTTAAATTCCCACCAGCTGTGCACAAGGATTTTAATTTCTCCACATCCTTGCCACGACTTGTTATTTTGTTTTTGTTTTCTTTTACTGTTAGACATTCGAATGGTTATGAGGTGGTCATGATATTTAGATATGTCATGATATTTAGAGACCATCATTTCTTTTTTTTTTTTTTCCCAAGACAAAGTCTCACTCTGTCACCCAGGCTGGAGTACAGTGGCACCATCTCGGCTCACTGCAACCTCTGCCTCCTGGGTTCAAGTGATTCTCCTGCCCCAACCTCCCAAGTAGTTGGGATTACAGGTGCGCGCCACCATGACCTTCTAAATTTTGTATTTTTAGTAGAGACGGGGTTTCGCCATGTTGGTCAGGCTGGTCTCGAACTCCTGACCTTGTGATCCGCCCACCTTGGCCTCCCAAAGTGCTGGGATTACAGGCGTGAGCCACCGCGCCTGGCCTGGAGACCGTCATTTCTAACATATCCTTTAAAGCTACAGATTTTCCTCTAAGTGCTGCTTTTGCATCCCACAAATTTTGATATTGTCATATTTTTAATATCAGTTAAAAATATCCAGTTTTAGAAGTGTGTTGTTTAATTTCCAGATATTTAGGGCTTTCTTGATATTTTATTTTTCTGTTTCGGTGAGAGAACATGCTCTGTGCATTCATTCCTTTAAAATTTATTAAGATTTGTCTTATGGCCCAGCATATGATCTTTCTTGGTGAACATACCACTTTGCACTTGAAAAGACTGTATATTCTGTGCTGTAAATGTCAGTTTGGTTAAGATGATTTCCCTTTAAATCTTTTTTTTTTTATTTTTCGAGACAGGGAGTGCAGTGGATTGATCTTGGCTCACTGTAACCTCCACCCCCCAGGGTCAAGAAATCCTCTCACCGCAGCCTCCCAAGTAGCTGGCACTACAGGTGCATGCCACTATGTCTGGCCAATTTTTGTGTTTTTTGTAGAGATGGGTTCCACCATATTTCCCAAGCTGCAGATTTTTTATATCTTTACTGATGGTTTGTGTGTGGGGGGGGTTCAGTTCTAAATTGCAGAGAGGGGTTATTAATCTTCAACTATTGCTGAGCGTGGTGGCTCACACCTGTAATCCCAGCACTTTGGGAGACTGAAGCAAGCAGATAACCTGAGGTCAGGAGTTCAAGACCAGACTTGCCAACATGGTGAAACTCCGTCTCTACTAAAAATACAAAAAGTAGCCAGGCGTGGTGGTGCATACCTGTAGTCCCAGCCACTTGGGAGGCTGAGGCAGGAGAATTGCTTGAACCCGGGAGGTGAAGGTTGCAGTGAGCCAAGATCGTGCCATTGAGCCAAGATCATGCCATTGCATTCCAGCCTGGGTGACAGAGTGGGACTTTGTCTCGGAAGGAAAAAGAAAAAAAAAAGAAGTGATGGTCTCTAAGTATCAATGACTTACCACCTCATACCCATTCGAATGTCTAATGTAGTAGTAAATTACATTAGAGATCATGCCACTGCACTCCAGCCTGGGTGACAGAGTGGGACTCTGTGTTTAAAAAAAAAAAACAACTTCAACTTTTGGCCAGGCATGGTGGCTCACACCTGTAATCTCAGCACTTTGGAAAGCTAAGGTGGGTGGATCCATTGAGCCCCAGGAGTTTGAGACCAGCCTGGGCAACATAATGAAACCCTGTCTCCGCAAAAAAATACAAAAATCAGCTAAGTGAGGTGGTGCACACCTGTAGTCCCAGCTATTCAGGAGGCTAAGGTGGGAGGATTGCTTGAGTCCCGGAGATCCAGGCTGTGTGTGTTGTGATTGTGCCTCCTCTCTCTAATCTAGACAACAGAGTAAGACCCTGTGTCAAAAAAAAAATCGTCAATTATTATTGTGGAATTAACTTTCCCTTTAATTTTGTCAGTGTTTTATTTTGAAGCATACTCTTTTTTTTTTTTTTTTTTGAGACAGAGTCTCACTCTGTCGCCCAGGCTAGAGTGCAGTGGTGTGATCTCGGCTCACTGCAACCTCTGACTCCCAGGTTCGAGCAATTCTGCCTCAGCCTCTTGAATAAGCTGGGATTACAAGCGAGTGCCACTACGCCTGGCTAATTTTTTTTTGTATTTTTTTAGTAGAGACAGGGTTTCACCATGTTGGCCAGGCGGGTCTTGAACGCCTGACCTTGTGATCTGCCTGCCTCGGCCTTCCAAAATGCTGGGATTACAGGCTTGAGCCACCGCGCCCGGCCAGCATACTCATTTTTTATTACTCACCTCTATCTTTGATAATACTTTGTCCTAAGTCTGCTTTGTCTGGTGTTAAAGTAAGCCAACTCCAGCTTTCTTGTACATACTGTTTGCATGCTATATATTCTTCCATATCTATCTGTATTTTTATTTAAAGTGGGTTTCTTATTTAAAAAAACATATTTGAGAATGCTTTTATCTCTTCTGACAATCTGTGCCTTTTAGTCAAAACATTTAGTTTATTAAAATGTTTTTAATTTTTACATTACTTTGAAAAGCAACATGTATTAGTTTGCTAGGGTACCATAACAAACTATGACAAAGTAGGTGGCTGTTAACAGAAATTTTTGTCTCATAGTTGTGGAGGCTAGAAGTTCGAAATCAGGCATAGGTGGGGTTGGTTCCTCCTGAGGACCATGAGGAAAGCATCTCTTGTTCCATGTCTCTCTCTTAGCTTCTGGTAGTGCCTTGGCTTGTGGCAGCACAACTCCAGTCTTCATGGGGCGTCCTCCCTATGTGCATGTCTGTCTACAAATGTCCCCTTTATGCGAGGACACCTCAGGGATCTCCCTTGAACTTGATCACCTCTAAAGACTCCATTTCCCTGATGAGGTCCCTTCTGAGGCACAGGGGTTCAAGATCTCAGCGTATCTTTTTAGGGAACCCAATTCAACCCATACCAAGACATATATAAAGTGAACTGCTTGTGCAGAGGTAAGTTGGAGAAAGCCACTGTGCTTGTGTACATATTTTTTTAAAAGGTACAAAAATTTAATTACATTAAAACAGTAACATACATTTGCGTGTATGAGGGAGGGATATTTAAAATTAAAATATTATATAATCACAAGAAAGACCAGATATTCTTGCTCTGCCCTTGGGCAACCAAGAAAATTAAGGCCTGTTTTATATCCCAAAAATACAAAGAGACTTGATAGAAGTTACAGTACTCAGTGCTTGCAACCCAAGTCAATTTATACTCTTGTTAGATAAGTTTAAATTCTAAAGGCTACAAAAATCTTGTTAAATCAAGGGGAAAAAATTCATTTTAGAACAGTTATTCAAGATAAAAGAAAGGCATGTGTTCAGTGAGGGAACTGCCTGCTGTCAGATGATTTCTTGCTAATGTGTGTAAAGATGTTGGACTTCTCAAGTTTCTTGAAGATTTTGGACTTCTCAGCTTTCTTGGTTTTCTGGTAGCCAAATCCACCACCACCTCCTCGCTTTTTCTGCTTGCCTTCATTGTCGTTGACGTTCAGATCAACAAAGGGAGGCACCTTGAAACCAAAGGACAGAGCAACTTGAAGCAAATTTAAGTTATTTACATTAAAGATCTGTTTCAGAGAATGGGAATCATAGGCTCGTATGTATGACTTAAATGCTTCCTGGGCTGACTTACAAAGAAAGTACTTCTTTTCAATCAGTTTCTCAAGCTGAGACTGAATGTCAGAAATTTTAGACCAGGAAAAGTCAAATTCACTTAATGGAACCTTGGATTGTTTCAAGTAGCGAAGAAAACCGAATTCTTCTGGGCCCAAAATGGTCAAGGCATGCGTTCTTCCATTTAGGCCTCTGGCTGTTCTACCCACATGATGAATATATTCCTTAGTGTCATCCAGATGGTCATAGTGAACAATCCATTCGACTTCAGGAATGTCCAGTCTTCTTGCTGCCACATCCGTACACAATAGTGTTCCCAAATCTGCATTGCAGAACTGGAAGAATGTGGTTGTACATTTATTTTGCTTTTACTTTCCATGAATGGCCAAGACGGGCAAATCAACGTAGTTCAGCAAGTCTTAGTGGTATTTCACGGACATACAAGATGAAAAGAAGACCATGAGCTGCTGCTTTCAGTTCTTCTTAAGGAGTGTAAAGAGCAGAAGGGATCTCTTTCCAGAAGGACAAACAACATCTCTCTGCTCCAGACCATCCACTGTTGCATTAGCTTTATCATCATCAACACTAACATAAAATGGTCCTTTTTCAGAGAAATCCTTGCCAGGCCTTCAACTTTTCAAGTCTGGGTGGCAGAAAAGAGCATAGTGTGTCTATGTGTTGGCAAAAGTTTAAATATTTGCTTTAATTCCTCTTCAAACCCAACATCCAAGATACAATCGACTTCATCAATAACCAGACACTGTAGATTTTATACATAAACCCTGGGATATTCTGCATATGGTACAGCAGACGGCGTGGTGTGGCCACAATGATGTTAATCTCATTAGCAAGTTTCTGTGCTTCAGCACATCTGTTACGGCCACCCATTATCAACCCATAGGTATGCACGTGGTGAGTCATTAGCTCCTTAAGAACACCAAAAGTTTACATGGCTAGCTCTCTAGTAGATGAGAGAACAAGGACTTCCGATGCATTCCTGGGCATGAATTGTAACAATGGGTTCAACTGCAGGGATGAGAAAAGCCAGGGTTTTACCACTGCCTGTTTTTGCAGCTGCTAGAAGATCCCTGCCTTCCAGAAGTGGTCTGATACTTTTATGCTGAATTTCAGTCATTTTTGTAAAACCCTTTTTTTTTTTTTTTTAAACTTCAGAGTGTTTTCGTTGACAAGATTACATAGAGAGGCAAATGAAGTGTCCTCAAACGTTCCTGTCAGTCCCAGGGGTAGGCTGGGCACCTCAATGTCGTCATCATTATCTGGCTTCTCCACATTATTTTCTGTTTCTTCAGGAGTCTCAGCACTTTCTTCTTCAGATTCTTCTGTTTTCAGTTTTTGCTTTTTTTGTATCAGTCCCAGCATCATTCTCTGTTTTTCTCTTTTGATTCTGAATTGGGAGACTGCATTGCTGCTTCTCCATTGGTTAATATGGTGGATTTCTGGGGAGATTTTTTAGCTTTTGTATTTTCCACTGCTTCTTGAGACACGTCTCCATTTTGAGCTTTTCTGATAAGCCCACATTCATAGAGTGTTTTGATTTTTTAACCTTTCTACCTCTCATTTTTTCTTCAGACACATCTCCATTTTGAGTTTCTGATGGTCAGATTTGAGGCCCCTGCAACTTTAGGTTCTGGTGCCGCAATTTGAGTTTCTGCTGCTTGATCTTCTTGCGCAGGTGTGTTTCATCGGCAGGTGAGACATTGCTGTCCAAGAAGTGCCTAGACCACGACGCCACACAGTACAGCTACTCAGTTCTCGAGGCTGATGTTACTTCCACTTGTGCACATATTTTAAAGCATATATGCAGTTGAGCTCTTGAGTGCTTGATGTGGACAATTGAAAACTCTTTAGGGAAAACAAGGAGCTCTTTAAATGCTAGTTGACTAAGACTGACTTGAATTTTACTTGCTCATGTAAGGAGCCACATAGGTGAATAAGATAGATAGGCCTTCTATTCAGTCTTTCTTTCTAGATACAATAATACGATGTGAATAGCAGATATCCCTTAAGTACTGTAATTAACCCATTTTGCCTACCGTTCCATTATTGGAACTCTAAGCATGTGGGAGTTATTTCTATCCTGCCGAAGGTCACCGCTAAGGTCTGATTGCAAAAATTCAAATAATTGCAACCTCTGGCATAAATGGGTTAAATTATTATAAATGACAGCATAATGGGGTGGGGAGAAATAACTGGGAAATGAAGGTTTTTTTGAGGGGGGTCATATAGACCTTTGTGTAAATCCTGGTTTTGTTACTTAGTTAAAGGGATATGGACAATTTAATCTGATTTTCTGTCTCCTCCTTTAAAACTGGATTTATTTTTATTTTTATTTTTTTAAGACAGAGTCTCTCTCTGTTGCCCAGGCTGGAGTGCAGTGGCGTGATCTCGGCTCACTGCAGCCTCCACCTCCCAGGTTCAAG
>NW_012114455.1:5866953-5871298 GCF_000951035.1 Colobus angolensis palliatus | reverse complement strand
TCCTAGGCTCAAAGGAGCTTCCTCCCTTGACCTCCCAAAGTGTTGGGATTATAGGCATGAGCCACTGTTCCAGGCCTAAGATTATCTTTTTAAATTCAGATGAAGTAGTCCATTTGAAATTCTCCCTGAAAACGTAAAAAACACTTAAGGGAAGTAAACTAATGTGAAATAAAGATCACAAAACATTTTCATTACCGTTCAGAAAAAGAAAAAGCATGTTCCCAAATATGAGTTCTCATGTGAATCCAATCTAAAAACTTGGTTCGTATCATGGGAAAAAATAGACATTTACTTAGATTGATAAGAGTGACAAGTTTAGAGCAAAATATAAAATACGAGGTACTGCTATATTTGTAAAGAAAAAAAGACTCTTAATAGTGAGAAACATCTTATTAATAACTTTTGGTGGGGTGGTTGAGTTGTAATTTTCACTAGTTCGAGTACACATGTATACATTTTCCATGTAAGTTTAACATGAAGTTTCTACGTTGTGCTGTGATTCTTCCATTCTTAAATCAATTGTTTTAACAGGTTTC
This sequence comes from Colobus angolensis palliatus, assembly GCF_000951035.1. Lineage (NCBI taxonomy): Eukaryota > Metazoa > Chordata > Mammalia > Primates > Cercopithecidae > Colobus > Colobus angolensis. The sequence continues at coordinate 5,870,762 of NW_012114455.1, read as the reverse complement.
CTACAAAACATTTGTATGTTGTGTGTGTTGCACTCTTAAAATACTAATTTATATATTTTGTTTGCCATTTGCAGTTAAGCTTTTAATCATAATGTGACTGAACCTAAAAGAACAATATGCTTCTCCCAAACATAAGCACCATAAATCAAGAACATTTACTCAGTGATTTTTCAGTGCACACTCTTATTTCTATTTTTTTAATTTTTAATTTTTTTCTTATGATCTTGTTGCATACCAGTGTATGCACTCTTTTAGGTGGTAATAGAATATAGACAGGACTCAGCTTTGTCTGTCAAGTTGCATTAGGCCCATGGGTGAGCAAAATCTGTAAACTACTTACTGATCACTTGTATGTAAAATATTATACTGGTGAATAGAGTAGTGACTTTTTTATGGAATCACTGCAATATAATAAGCAATATTAAGAGTATAACACATAAATGTTATAGAAACAGAAATAAGAACATCTGCTGCTGGTTTGTCCACACAAATCTTGTACACAAATGTGCACAGCAGCTTTATTTGTAATAGCCCAACTTCAAACAACGTAAGTCTATCAGCAATTAAATGATAAAACAGGTTGTGTTACATCCATGCAATGGAATAGTATTCAACAATAAAAAGAACAAAAATCCTTACGCTCCACAGCATGAATGAATCTCAGAATAATTATGTCCATGAAAGAAGCCTGAAAAAAAGAATACGTGCTATATAATCCCATTTATATAAAATTCTAGGAAATGGAACTACTAAAGTGAAAAGCACATTGATAATTCCTGGCAAGGACAGGAAAGCAAGATTGCAAAGAAACTGACAGAAATTGTGCAATATTCCTTATCTTGATGGTGGTGGTGATATATATGTCATAACTCATCAAATTATACACTATGCAGTTTATTATACATGAATTATATCAGGAAGGCACTCATAAAGTGATTTTTTAAGAACTTGTGGGAGTACAGATGTGATCGAGTCCATAAATATATTGGAATAATCCTTGGAGAGACAGAGCAAATACCCTGGTAAACCGAAATTGATATGATATGAAACACAGGATCAGTGGGTCCAAATAGAACTACCACCAGAGTTCAGTGTAGAGAAAGACAGCTTGGTTTAATAATAAAATGAGAATAGGATATAATTAAAGTCGGAGGCTTTGAATTTGAGTCCCTGTTAGCCCATATTTTCTGTAATCTTTATTTTTCTCATCTTTAGTTTCATTAAGATTTTAAGATCCAAAGAATATATTTGAAAGTACATCTGAAAGTGGCATCAAAATGGAAGGCTGGCTGGGCACAGTGGCTCACACCTGTAATCCCAGCACTTTGGGAGGTCGAGGTGGGCGGATCACGAGGTCAGGAGTTCGAGACCAGCCTGGCCAACATGGTGAAACCCTGTCTGTACTAAAAATACAAAAATTAGCTGGGCATGGTGGCGCACGCCTGTAATCTTAGCTCTCAGGAAGCTGAGGCACGAGAATCACTTGAACCCAGGAGGCGGAGGTTGCAGTGAGCCAAGTTTGTGCCACTGCACTCCAGCCTGGGCTACAAAATGAGACTCTGTCTCAAAAAGGAAAAAAAAAAAAAAAAACGGCTTTGCTGACATTTAGGTTAAAAGGGAAAACAAAATAAAACAGAATTTGACCTATGGAGATCAGTGAGGAGGGAATTCCGAAAAGGGACCAGAGCTGGGGAAGTGGGATTCTGTATGATATATATGGAAAATGAAGAGTCAAAACCAGTTGAGGGCAGAGAGTTCATTTTGCAGAGTAGGGAGGGAGAGACAGCAGCCTAAAGTTATCTAACAGCATAATAGATTGTAAAATAGCGAGAAAGTTTACCATCAGGATATAAGTTGCTGTTACTAGCCCTGTAACCTTAGCCAAGTCATTTAATTCTCTGAACCTCAATTTCCCCATCAATGTAATGGGAGATAATAATGGTTCTGCCAGATCTCAAGGATTTTATATATTTAAATCAGTCCATATCAGATGTGATAGGGTGTAGGATAGTGCTGAAAAGTACCAAGTACTGTTGATAGTTCAGCGTGATCATCAAGCTATGAGCTAATAAGTGTCTGGACTCAGATAATTGTATTTTAGAGACAGTTTAAATAATGGTAAAGATTAATATAAGGCCAGTGAGACTGAAGGCAAGGAGATCAATCAGGATGCTGTTTCAGTAGTCCAAGGCAGTGATAGTGGAGAAAGGAAGGGATGGATTTGTGAAATAGGTCTTGGTGACCAGGTCTGTGTTAGGAGGAAAAGGGGAAGAGAAATTGTATTAGTTTTTTGTGGCTGTTGTAATTAATTATGACAAATTAGAGAGCTTAAAACAACACATTAATTTTCTCACAGAAGCTTGAAATTATCATAACTGGGTTGAGATCAAGATGTTGGCAAGTACTCCTTCCCTCCAAAGGATCTAGGGGAGAAACCATTTCCTTTCCTCTTCCAGCTTAAGTGGGCTGCAGGCATTCATCTTGTGACCATATCATTCATCACTGCAGTCTTTACATTGCCACGCCACCTTCTCTTCCCCACCTTTCACCTTCTCCTGTGTGTGCCAAGTCTCCATCTGCCTTCCTTATATAAGGAGACTTGTGACTGTATTTAGGGCCCACCTGGGTAATCTGGGATCATCTCCCCATTCCAAGATATTTCATCACATCTGGAAAGCCATAAAGTTATCTTTCACAAATTCAAGGGATTAGAACGTGGACATTTGGAGGTTTTAGCTTTTTGGAGTTGTACTGTCATTAGTACTTGAAAAAGAAGAATACATTTTTGAGAGATGATAATGAATTCACTTGGGACCTGCTGAAATACCTATGGGACATGTGTATGAAGGTATTCGATTTATGTTATCGGAAAACCTTGAATCAGGTGACTGAAACAATACAGACATTTATTTAAAACAAAAAACAGCCTCAAAGTTGGTTAAATTAGCAATTCAGTGATATCCTTGAGGACCTAAGTTCTTGCTTTGCCATCCGTAGGCTGGCTCTCCTATGGTAACAAAATGACCCCCATAATGCTAGGCCTTTATTCCAGATATGAAAACTTAGTTGGCTTGTTTTGTATGCCCCCCTCCCTCTGCGCCACTTTTTTTTTTTTTTTTTTTTTTTTTGTCTGCAAGGAAACCTAACTTCTGAAGCTACCCAGCAGGTTCTATTTTTCTTGGCCAGATAAACATTCTCTTGACCATCATCTTTTACCTAAAAGAATTTTTTTTTTTTTTTTTTTTGGTCGAGCCGGAGTCTTGCTCTGTCACCCTGGAGCTGGAGTGTAGTGGCACGATCTCAGCTCACTGCAACCTCCGCCTCCATGTTCAAGCAGTTCTCCTGCCTCAGCCTCCTGAGTAGCTGGAATTACAGGCACGCATCACTGTGCCTAATTTTTGTATTTTTAGTAGAGACGGGGTTTCACCATGTTGGCCAGGCTATTGTTGAACTCCTGACCTCAGGTGACACACCTGCCTCGGCCTCCCAGAGTGCTGGGATTACAGGCATGAGCCACCATGCCCAGCCACCTAAATTTTTTATATCTACATTGCAGATTTGTTCAGGTAGGGACCCCTGCCTTAAATACACAAGTATTAAACTCATCCACCTTCAGTGACAAATGGCAAAACAGACCTCTTGAACATTTCCCATATCACATTGTTTTACTACTTTTTGGGATGCAGATTTGGTAGAATCTTGCAGATGTGGAGCTATCTTTCTGTGGTTTATTTAAATAGCAGTCCATTCACCTTGCTTAGTCTTAAGTTCTTGTCTACAAATTCCTAACCATGTCCTTTTTTTTTTTT
>NW_012114455.1:5863696-5866278 GCF_000951035.1 Colobus angolensis palliatus | reverse complement strand
GGACTAATATTTGTGTTTTTGGTAGAGACGAGGGTTTTATCATGTTGGCCAGGCTGGTCTCGAACTCCTGAACTCAGGTTATCTGCCTGCCTCGGCCTCCCAAAGTGCTGGGATTACAGGCATGAGCCACTGCGCTCAGCTGAAATGTGATACTGTAACAGACTTAACACACATGAGAATTCAGCTGATTTCCAGTAAACCACACTCAGTGCTACTCTTGCCTTTTTCTTTTTTTTTTTTGGTCTGAGAAAATTTAGTTTTTTGAAAACTATGTTGTCCTAAAAGGTAACAGACTTACTGTTATTTTTAGATGAATAATTTTTAAAATTTCTAAGTTTTAATTTATAATATAAATATTTTTAGATATAGTTCATATAAATATAAAGCAAAAGCTCTTTTGGGTTCTCAGTAAATTTTAAGAGTGTAAAGAGGCCTGACATTCAAGTTTAAAATCCGCTGTCTAGTGTTAATGCCACTCTAATCACATACTCCAAAATTTTTACATTTCTCCTATCATTTTTTCCCGTCTTTTATTATCAGTTATCGTATAGGTATATCATCTTCATATGTTGCAGAATTTGTTATAAGTACTTCAGAGTCATTCATTCTGTTTAATATTGATCCCATTTATGGGAGCAGCAGTTTTCCTCATTCTTTATTAATATATCTCTGCATTTTATTTCCAACACCTCTGTTTGTTAATACTTTCACCATTCTTGCTGTTTTTGTGCTTATCAAACATGCTGGATTTAATAATATTCATACCTCAAAACTAAGCAGAGAGAAAAAACTAATGAAGACTAGAGAGCTAAGACTTACATGACCACACAAGACCATTATTATCATCTCTTGGTAATGAGCATAATTAACACTCTTGCTCTGGGAAATGACTTTGATTTATGATAAATATTTATCAGTGGGGAGTATCTGTAATTTTTATAAACTTGGCTGTGAAGGGAGAGTGCCTGAGGGATGATACCCAGTTTTGATAGGAGTGAGGGATTGGGTGTGGAGAATCAAAAATTAGTACTAGATTTTAAGCTGCGGGTGCCTGAGCAATTGAAGGTATCCATGATTAACAGATTAAGAAATTCTGTAGTGGTATGTTAGCTGGGAAATAATTTGAGTTTGTTTTCAGACATTGAATTTGCAAAATGGCGAACACATTCAGATGGAATTGTCTGGCACTCTAGCTGGACAGTAGAAGCCCAGAATTGACATTCAGAAGGATATTGCTGAGATTTTAGTCAAAGGTGATAGAGTCAGAGATCTGTCAATAATGATAGCTTATCTGTTAATCACTGCTGCACCGTATTCTTATATAAACAGTCTGTGCTAGGCACTGGGCACTTTACACAGACTCGTCTCATTTAATCTGTATCACGGTCCTCAGAAAGCTCCCTTGTTTAAGGTCATCCAGCCACTACAGTTGTATAACCATGATTAATGTGCAGGTCTGTCTGAACTAAAAAGCTGTTGCTCTACCCAGTGTACATGCTGTCTCCAGGCAATATTAATATATTCATTGATAATTGAATTGAATGTGAAATACTTGAATAAAGCCTAATTATGCATGAGGTGAAGAAATCTGTTACTGAGTTTTGGGTAATTTGAAAAGACTGTAATTCTTTTAATTAATGCTTAGTAATGTGTCAAAAGATTCAAATGTATTTATCGTTGTAGCGATCTTCTGTAGGGAAAGGGATACCGAGAGTGTCTGTGGCAGATCTAGAATTAGAAACCTTAATAGGAATTGAGTAATTATGGTGTGAGGTATACTTTATTGGGAAATTTTCAGGTAGTAAGTTTCAGAGAATATTCAAATTAATAGATTTTTTAAAGTTTATTGTAATTTTAAAAATACATTTACAGGTCAACAAGTGTGTATTTTTCTGGGATATTCAGATAATCAGAATAGGCTAATGTCTGTCATTTTCACAGTCACTTTTTTCTCTTTAGGTTGTTAGGCAGCAAATAACTACAGCTAAGGACTCAGCTTTTAATATTCTGGCCCATTGGTAATTTTTTCATTGTTTTAAAGATCATTTTGTTACAGAATTTGCCTGATTTCCTCTTAGTCTGATAATTTAGAAAGGAATTTACTGTAATGAGTCATAACATTTTTCCACATCAATCTGTTTAGTTGTGTAGTTTGTCACTTTTGGGATAGTTGATTTACTGGTTTGAACAGATCGAATATGAGTTTTACAAGTAGTAAGATTTTTATTCTAGTAAGAACAGTTGTTCTTTTATAGAAACAATTATTCTTATGCTATTATCAAATCACTAAAAAGAATACTTATAGGGAAGCTGGATCAGTGGCTGGAGCATTACCCCTGCTGCAGACTGGCTGCTAGCAATGCTGAGAGCAGGGTGGACAGCATGGGTTGGTCTCAGGATTTGTTCTGTGCCTTGTGGAGATCACTGTCAAAAGAAGTGAAGGAGCATGTGGGCATGAACTGGTTTGGGGACAAATACTAGTCTTACGTAATCCCAGCACTTTGGGAGGCCGAGACGGGCGGATCACGAGGTCAGGAGATCAAGACCATCCTGGCTAACACAGTGAAACCCCGTCTCTACTA
>NW_012114455.1:5859080-5863066 GCF_000951035.1 Colobus angolensis palliatus | reverse complement strand
CACACACACACAAAAAAAGAGAGCAAGAATGACTCCACCTACTATGGAGGAAATACTAAAAAATGAAAAATACAGAGAAGAAATTGAAAAGCAAAGATTTTTATGAAAACCGAAAACTACTTAGTAAAGAGATTAGTGAGGAACTCTTGGCTCCACCAGTTCAGACTCAAAGGACATGGCTTTGCTTCATACTTTGGAAAGGAAGAACCCTCATTGGCTCCCACCAGCACTTGTTGAGCTAAACTACATTTCCTGAGCCATAAAATAATCTATTTGCCCTTTAAGCTCTAAAATTCAAATTTTTTCATTCTATTTGAGTGTTTTAAAGTATTGCCTCTTTTTCAATGTATTCATTCATTCTTTATTTTTTTTAGTCTCTAACATAACAGTTAAGCCATTAGTAGTAATAGTTGTAGTATAAGATAATACCAGTCCCAGAGTCACACTCCATAGTCTGGCATGTGGTTCCCCTAGAGCCACTTAATGTAATATTGACTATATCAGAGCAGAAATTTTCTATAACTCTCTGTGTCTCCAAAAACTGATAATTTATAGAGCTGCTATCTGAAGCCTTATTCTTATTATTTCATTATTATTATTATTATTTTGAGACAGGGTCTCACTGTTTGACCTAGGCTGGAATGCAGTGACTCAATCTGGGCTCACTGCAGCCTCTACCTCCCAGGCTCAAGCAATCCTTCTGCCTTAGTCCCCCAAGTAGCTGGGACTACAGGCACACACTACCACACCTGGCTAATTTTTGTATTTCTTTGTAGAGATGGGTTTTTACCATATTGCCCAGGCTGATCTTAAATTCCTGAGCTCAAGCCATCTGCCCGCTTTAGCTTCCCAAAGTGCTAGCATTGCAAGCATAAGCCACTGCTCTCGGGCTGAAGCCCTGTTCTTGACTGGCTTCATTCAGGGTCCTTAAAAGAGATCTTAGCAGAGGTTTGGTGATTACTATCACTTGATCAGTTGTGAAGTAAAATAAGAGCTTTAGGAACTGGACTTCTATAGCTTAATTGCCACATACTTTTGTAAAGTACCACACCTGGCCCCCAAGCATTTTGGATAAGGGATATGCAACCTGTTTATAGAAAATCATAAGGAATTCATTTAAGAAGTATAGGACTGCCTGGTGCGGTGGCTCACACCTGTAATCCCAGCACTTTGGGAGGCTGAGGTGGGTGGATCGCGAGGTCAGAAGATAGAGATCATCCTGGCTAACACGATGAAACCCCGTCTCTACTAAAAATATGAAAAAACTAGCTGGGTGTGGTGGCGGGCGCCTGCCTGTTCCAGCTACTCGGGAGGCTGAGGCAGGAGAATGGCGTGAACCTGGGAGGCGGAGCTTGCAGTGAGCCGAGATCGCATCACTGCACTCCAGCCTGGGCAACAGAGTGACCAAGACTCCGTCTCAAAAAAAAAAAAGAGTATAGGACTAATAAACAAGTTGAGCAAGGTTGCAGAATATAAAACCAGTATACAAACTTAAGTTGTCTTGTTATACATTTGCAGTGAAGCATTAAATTAAGAAAACAGGCTGGATTCAGTGGCTCATGCCTGTAATCCTAGCAGTTTGGGAGGCCAAGGTGGGTGGATTGCTTGAGCCCAGGAGTTTGAGACCAGCCTGGGCAATGTGTCAAAACCCCGTCTGTACAAAATACACAAAAATTAGCCAGGCTTGTTGGTGGCCCATGCCGGTAGTCCCAGCTACTCAGGAGACTGAGGGGCAGGGATCAGGTGAGCCCAGCAGATCAAGGCTTCAGTGAGCCATGATCATACCAGTGCAGTCCAGCCTGGGCAGCAGAGTGAGATTCTTGTCTCAAAAAAAAAAAAAAAAAGTTAAGAAAATAATTTTATTCATGGTGACATCAAAGGAATAAATTTAACAAAGAAAAACTCATACTCTGAAAACTTAAAACATTGCTGAAAGAAATTAAAGACTAAATAAGTGGAAAAACACCCCATGTTCACGGATCAGAAGATTCAACATTGTAAAGATAGCAGTATTCTCCAAACTAATCTATAAATTCAATGCAGTTCCTATCAGAATCCTAGCTGACTTTGTAAAGATTGACAGTCTGATTCTGAAATTAATATGGAGTTGCAGGGGACCCAGAATAGCCAAAATAGTACTGAAAAAGGACAAAATAGGAGGACTCAGCTTCTTGACTTCAAAATTTACTGCAAAACAACAGTAATTAAAGCATTGTGGTACTGGCACAATGACATATAAATCAGTGGAATAGAGAGTCCAGATATAAACCCATTTGTGTTCAACTGATTTCCAACAAGGATGCCAAGATCTTTCAGTGGTAAAAGAATACACTTTGTAACAGATGGTGCTGGGACAACTGGATAGCTACATGCAAAAGAACGAGGTGGGACCATATACAAAAAAAAAACTCAAAATGGATTAAAGACCTGAAACTTTAAAACTCCTTGAAAAAAAAAAAAACATATTAGTAAATCTTCATGACTTTGTATTTGGAAAGGAATTTGTAGATATGATACCAAAAGCGTGAACAGCAAAAGAAAAACACTGAACTTCATAAAAATTAAAAGCTTCTGTGCTTCAAAGGACACCATCATAAAAGACAACCCACAGAATGAGAGAAAATATTTGCAAACCATTTCTCTGGTAAGCAACTCACATCTAGAATATATAAAGAACTCTGACAACTCAGTAACAAAAAGACAACCCAATGGGCAGAGCTCCAAGTGGACCCCAAGGAAGATATACGAATGTCCACTAAGCACATGAAGATGCTCAATATTGTTAGTTATCAGGGAAATGTAAATTAAAACTACAATGACATACCACTTCACATCCACTAGGATGGCTAGAATCAAAGTTGGATAATAACAAGTGTTGGTGAGGATATGGAGAAATCAGAATCCTCATACACTTTTTTTTTTTTGAAACGGAGTCTCACTCTGACACTAGGCTGGAGTACAGTAGTGTGATCTTGGCTCACCGCAACCTCCGCCTCGCAGGTTCAAGCTATTCTCCTGCCTCAGCCTCCCAAGCAGCTGGGATTACAGGCACCCACCCCTACACCCAGCTAATTTTTTTGTATTTTTAGTAGAGTTGGGGTTTCACCGTGTTGGCCAGGCTGGTCTCGAATGCCTGACCTCAGGTGATCCACCTGCTTTGGCCTCCCAAAGTGCTGGGATTACAGGCATGAGCCACCGTGCCTGGCGAGACTTTTTTTTTTTAAAGAGGCTTATATAACTTATAAAAACTTCAGGTTATATGTTGTGGTTTCTGAACTGTCTAGTACAATGTATGACTTTTTCTTTTTTATTCTCTCTTTTTTAAAATTTGAGGCCGGGAGTGGTGGCTCACACCTATAATCCCAGCGTTTTGGGAGGCTGAGTCAGGTGGATCACTTGAGGTCAGGAGTTCGAGACGAGCCTGGCCAACATGGTGAAACCGCATCTCTACTAAAAGTACAAAATATTAGCCAGGCATAGTGTCTGGTGCCTGTATTCCCAACTACTCGGGAGGCTGAAGCAGGAGAATTGCTTGAACCCATGAGGCAGAGGTTGCGGTGAGCCAAGATTGTGCCACCATACTCCAGCCTGGGTGACAGAGTGAGACTCTGTCTCAAAATAAAATAAAATTTGAGACAGGGTCTTGCTGTGTTGCCCAGGTTGGAGTCAAGGGATCTTCCCACCTTAACCTCCTGAGTAGCTGAGATTACAGCTGCATGCCACTATACTTGACACGTTTTTCAAATATTTAAAAAATACTTTATTGCTAAAAAATTCTAGCAATTATCTGAGCTTTCAGCAAGTCATAATCTTTTTGTTGGTGGAAGGTCTTGCCTTGATGTTGACGGCTGCCACTGGTCTGGATGGTGGTCACTGAAGATTGGAGATGTGGCAGTTGGTTTAATAAGACAGTGATGAAGTTTGACACATGGGTTGAATCTTTCTTCCCCTACCCTGCTCCACCCCCTGCTTTTTTTTTTTTTTTT
>NW_012114455.1:5810904-5858168 GCF_000951035.1 Colobus angolensis palliatus | reverse complement strand
TAGTCCTAGATACTTGGGTGGCTAAGACAGGAGGATTGCTTGACCCTAGGAGTTCAAGGCTACAGTGAGCCATGATCATGCCACTGTACTCCAGCCTGGGTGACAGAGTGAGACCCTGCCTCTAAAAAAAAATTGTGATCTTACCTAGCTCTTCTGGATAATTTGCAGCTTTGACATTAGCACTTGCAGCTTTACCTTGCACTTTTGTGTTATGAAGATGGCTTCTTTCCTTCAACCTCATGAACCAGCCAACCTCTGCCAGCTTTTCTGAATTTGTTTTAGAGGCAGGGTCTCACTCTGTCTCACAGGCTGGTGTATAGTGGCTTGATATCAGCTCACTGTAACCTCTGCTTCCCAAGCTCATGCAATCCTCCAGCCTCAGCCTCCCAGGTAGCTGGAACTACAGGCATGTGACACCACACCAAGCTAATTTTTGTATTTTTTGTATAGATGGTGTTGCACCCTGTCACCAGGCTGGTCTTGAACTCTTGAGCTCAAGCCATCCACCCACCTCAGCCTCCTAAAGTACTGGGATTATAGGGTGAGGCACTGCGCCCATCTAAAAAGAAGTTTTAATTAAAATTTTTTTAATTGGAGTTGATGCTCTCAAACTCTGCCACTGCTTTATCAACAAGGTTTATATAGTTTTCTAAATCCTTTATTGTCATTTCAACAGTGTTCCTAGTTTCTTCACCAGGAGTAGACTCCATCTCAAGAAACCACTGTCTTTGCTTATCCACAGGGAGCAACTCCTTATCTGTTCAAGTTTTATCATGAGATTGCAGCAATTCAGGCTCCATTTTGAATTCTAGTTCTCTTGCAGTTTCCAACACATCTGTAGTTACTTCCTCCAAGAAAGTCTTGAAGTCATCATGAAGGCTGGAATCAGTTTCGTCCAAACTCCTGTTAGTGTTGATATTTTGACCTCCTCCGATGAATCTCAGTCTTAATGGCATCTAGAATGATGAATCTTTTCCAGAAAGTTTTCACTTTGCTTTGCGCAGATCCATCAGCAGAATCTGTGGCAGCTATAGCCTTTTGAAATGTATTTCTTAAATAATAAGACTTGAAAATCAAAATGACTCCCTGATCTATAGGCTGCAGAATGGATGTTATATTAGCAGCCATGAAAACAACATCAGTCATGTACCTCCTCATCAGAGCTCCTCGATGACGAGATGCACTGTTGGAAAGCATTAATGTACGGAACACAGTCTTGTAAGCAGTAGGTCTCAACAGTGGGCTTTTAAAACATGCAGTAAACCGTGCTGTAAATAGATGTGCTGTCGTCAGGCTGTGTTGTTTCACTTATAGAGCATGGCAGAATAGATTGAGCCTAATCTTAAAGGGGTCTAGGATTTTCAGAATAGTAAATGACTATTGGCTTCCAGTTAAGTTACCAGCTGCATTAGCCACTTACAAGGGAGGCATCCTGTCCTTTGAAGCTTTGAAGCCAGGCATTGACTTCTCTCTAGCCGTGAAAGTCTCTTTCCTGTGTAAGGCTGTGTTGTCTACATTGAAAACCTGTTGTTTAGTGTAGCCACCTTCATCAGTGATCTTAGCTAGCTCTTCTGGATAACTTGTTGCAGCTTCAACATCAGCACTTGCGGCTTCACCTTGCACTGTTATGTTATGGAGATGGCTTCTTTCCTTCAACCTCATGAATCAACCTCTGCTAGCTTCCAACTTTTCTTCTGCAGCTTCCTCATCCCTGTCAGCCTTCATAGAATTGAGGAGAGTTAATGGTCTTGCCCTGGATTAGGCTTTGATTTAAAGGAATATTGTGGTTGGTATCATCTTCTGTCCACACCAGGCAAACTTTCTCCATGTCAGCAATAAGGCTGTTTTACTTTCTCATCATTTGTGTGTGCACTGGAATAGCACTTTTAATTTCCTTTAAGAATATGTACTTTGCTATCACAGCTTGGCTAGCTGTTTGGTATAAAAGGTCTAGCTTTCAGGCGCTCTCTGAGCTCTCGACATGCCTTCCTCACTAAACTTAATAATTTCTAGCATTTCATTTAAAGTGAAAAACGTGAGATGGGTGGATCACTTGAGGTCAGGAGTTCGAGACCAGGCTGGCCAACATGGTGAAACCCCCTCTCTACTAAAACTACAAAAATTAACCGGGGTTTGTGGTGCACACCTGTAATTCAAGCTGCTCTGGAAGCTGAAAGGAGAATTGCTTGAATCTGGGAGGTGGAGGTTGCAGTGAGCCAAGATTGTGTCACTGCACTCTAGCCTGGGTGACAGAGCAAAATTCTGTCTCAAAACGTAAAAAAAACAAAGTGAGAAATACGCAACTCTTCCTTTCACATAGTCATTTAGAGGCTATTGTAGGGTTATTAATTGGTCTAATTTCAGTATCCTTGTTTTTCATGGAATAGGGATACCTGAGGAGGAGGAGAGAGATGGGGGACTGACTAGTGGGTGAATCAGTCATAACGCACACAACATAAAGTTCACTGTCTTATATGGGTGCAGTTTGTGGCACCCCAAAACAATTACAGTAGTAACATCAAAGATTCCTGATCACAGATCACCATAACAGATATAATTATAATGAAAAAGTTTGAAATACTGCAAGAATTACCAAAATGTGACACAAACGTGAAGTGAGCACGAGCTGGTGGAAACTGGCACCAGTAGACTTGCTGACGGCAGGGATGCCACAAATTTCCAATTTGTAAAAAAGACAGTATCTCCAACATTTAATAAAGCAAAGTGCAAGAAGATGAAGTGTGTCTGTTTATCCAAAATATATTTGTCCATATAAGTTTGTGTTGTGGAGCATGTCTTGGGCCTGAGTTTCTGCAGACATATTGGGAAATGCATGTGATAAATGTATGGAATGTATTTCCTCCTCATCACCTTCTTCTCATCCCGTACTTCTAAGTAGATCAGAATTCGTACCGTATATGTGAACAGGCATGACTTATAGGAGGTATTCTTGAGCCATTTTATTTATTCTATGGAGTTAGTTCTCCCTCCAGCTTCCTGGAGAGTAAGTCTTAATAACTGTTTTGATCACTTTCAGGAAATACCAACAATCTTTTCAAGAACTAATAAACTTAGAGTGAAAGCTTTCCCTTGTTTCCCACCTCAGGCCTACTACAGGCCTGCAGTTGAAGAGTCGGGTGTGGTTTGCCTCCTTTTTCTTTCTTTCTCTCCTCCCCAACGTTCTTCTTTTACTCTTCTTCATTTGCTGGCTGTGGTTTCTGGCCCGTCCAGAAAGAAAAGGTCTTTGATAGTAATGTTAGTAGCAGCAGCAACTAATGTTTCTGTAGCATTGATTATGTTGCTAGTTACTATTCTAAATGCTTAACATGTTAGATCATTTAATCCTCAGAACTCTATGAGGTGTGTTGTATTATATTTATTTCACCGCTGAATATATTAAGATACAGAGGGTTTGTTTAATGACTTGCCTAAGGTCACACAGGTAAAAATAGCACCGGCATGCAAAGCCAGCATTCTGGTTCCGGAGTCTGTGCTTTCAACCACTCCACTGTGTTGCCTTTATATACTGTTCGGAGATAGTAGGCATACTTCTTGGCCTTGGCTATTGTTTAAATCAGACTTATGTGCCCTTCAGAGTCTTTTCAGTTGTAACATATTTTCCATAGACCTCAGAGAAAGGATCAGCATGTCTTGAAGCCCCTTTCCCTGCAGGGAAGTAAGCAGAGAAGTAGAATGGGGTTTGCAACTCACAACAAACTGATTACTCTCAGCAAAAATCCTTTTCATATCTACACTTTGAACATGGAAGATGATTGAAGGTGGATGTAACTCAAGGTTGAAAATAGTTTTCCACGACCCCCCTTGTATAAGGTGCCCTTGTGCCTCACTGGAGAATGTAGTACATTATCTATTGTTTGGGGCCTATTCTAGATTGAAATGGTTTCATTTTAATACTCTGATGCACATGTCTTCTAAATATGCTGTTTAATTTCTTGCCTTCACACCTTTGTTCATGCAGATGGTCCCTGGATTATAACTAATTCACTTGCTCTGAAAGCATGTTTCTTCCCTCAACCACATGATCCCAAAGTAAGCACTCTTGAAGGCCATGCTTTAAAAGCTAGTTTCTTGGGATGCAATAAATGAACAAAACACTTTATATATAGCCCTCCCATTTTCTTCCTGTTCATCTCATTTTTGTGAGACCTAAATCAGCAAATATGTTAAATGATGGTTTGCATACACCATCACTTGACTTCAGGAAGGGTATGTGGAGCACTCAGTTTACATTTGAACTTCTGTCACTAATTATGATCAAGATAATTATTTCAGTAGCTTTACCTGACTGCTTTGGAACAGAGATTCATACCTTATCCTTTTGTGAAGTCTGACATGGAACAGTCCCAAATTGATCATTTTGTCTTCTCAAGTTATGATAGTCTGTGACTTTTATTTTTTTAGATAGAGTCTTGCTCTGTCACCAAGGCTGGAGTGCAGTGGTGCAATCTCGACTCACTGCAACCTCCACCTCCCAGGCTCAAGTGATCCTTCCACATCAGCATCCCGAATAGCTGGGACTACAGGCCCATGCCATCACACCCCACTAATTTTTATGTGCTTTTAATAGAGACGGGGCTTTGTTGGCCAGGCTGGTCTCAGACTCCTGAACTCAAGCAATCCGCCTGCCTTGGCCTCCCTAAGTGCTGGGATTACAGGTGTGAGCCACCACACCTGGCAGCCTTTTAAAATTCATCTTGAAATCTTTTGGGTTTTTTTTTCTTTCCTTTTCCTTTTTCCCATCTTTCTTTTCCTCTATACATTTACCTGCATAAAACATTAACAGGGATGATTATGTAATGGATTGTTTAGTGTTTACACTGGCATTGCCTGCTGCATGCTCACATTTAGAAACAGGAATGATAATATGCCTACTGACAGAGATACAATGATAATCAATTATTAAATGTGAAGCATTTCAAATACTGTTTGGTACATAGAAGACACTCTACAATTGTCATTATTTACAAACTGTTGCAGCCTGCAGCTCATTAAAACATTGGTTCACAGGTCGGACGTAGTGGCTCACGCCTGTAATCCCAGCATTTTGAGAGGCCGAGGCGGGCCTATCACCTGAAGTCAGGAGTTCAAGACCAGCCTGGCCAACATGGTGAAACCCCATCTCTACAAAAATACAAAAATTAGCCAGGCATGATGGCGAGTGCCTGTAATCCCAGCTACTCGGGAGGCTGAGGCAGGAGAATTGCTTGAACCCGGAAGGCGGAGGTTGCAGTGATCCAAGACCACCCTGCTGCACTCCAGCCTGGGCGTCAGAGCGAGACTCTGTCTCAAAAAAAAAAAAAAAAAAAAAAAAACATTGGTTCACAGACTTCATTGGTTGGACAGTTCGGAAGGCAGATAAGGAGAATATATTTCTGTACAGTTCCCTACCTTGAAGTGTCTCTGTCACTACCATCTTTCAGCTTTTTAATTTAGTGCAGTGGCCACATGAAAATGATCTAAATCACATTTTATTTAAACTACTAAAATATCAATTAATGCTTTATTTTATGTATTTTTTAGGACATTTCTGATTCATTTGCCTCCTTGAAGAGCATCTGTAGAAGAGGAAGTAAAAGATGGGTGTGAAAACGTTTACTCATAGCTCCTCTTCCCACAGCCAGGAAATGCTTGGAAAGCTAAATATGCTGCGAAATGATGGACATTTTTGTGATATCACTATTCGTGTCCAGGACAAAATCTTCCGGGCACATAAGGTGGTACTAGCAGCTTGCAGTGATTTCTTTCGCACCAAACTTGTAGGCCAAGCCGAGGATGAGAACAAGAATGTGTTGGATCTGCATCATGTTACAGTGACTGGCTTTATACCTCTTTTAGAATATGCTTACACAGCCACTCTATCAATTAACACAGAAAATATTATTGATGTTCTAGCAGCAGCCAGCTATATGCAAATGTTCAGTGTTGCCAGCACTTGCTCAGAGTTCATGAAATCAAGCATTTTATGGAATACCCCTAACAGCCAACCCGAAAAGGGTCTAGATGCTGGACAAGAAAATAATTCTAACTGCAATTTTACTTCTCGAGATGGGAGCATTTCTCCCGTGTCCTCAGAGTGCAGTGTGGTAGAAAGAACGATTCCAGTCTGCCGAGAATCCCGGAGAAAGCGCAAAAGCTACATTGTTATGTCTCCTGAAAGTCCTGTAAAGTGTAGCACACAAACAAGTTCACCCCAGGTATTGAATTCTTCAGCTTCCTACTCAGAAAATAGAAACCAACCAGTTGACTCTTCCTTAGCTTTTCCCTGGACTTTTCCTTTTGGAATTGATCGAAGGATTCAGCCTGAGAAAGTTAAGCAAGCAGAAAATACCCGGACTTTAGAATTACCTGGCCCATCTGAGACCGGTAGAAGAATGGCTGATTATGTGACTTGTGAGAGCACAAAAACTACGTTGCCTTTAGGTACCGAAGAAGATGTCCGGGTCAAAGTAGAAAGGTTAAGTGACGAGGAGGTCCACGAGGAAGTGTCCCAGCCTGTGAGTGCATCTCAGAGTTCCCTGAGTGATCAGCAGACAGTTCCAGGAAGTGAACAAGTCCAAGAGGACCTTCTGATTAGTCCACAGTCTTCCTCTATAGGTATAATATCTTCTGTGTTTTTCTTGGTGCTATAAAGTCAATTCAAACATTTTTAAGTTCCTGTTAGATAAAAAGTTTTGTGCTCAGTCATACAGGAAATATAAAGAAGGGTAAAACATGATAACTGGATTTGCTTGAAATGCTATTAGTACTATCATTTATTTTTTACAAGTTGCACATTAGGGAAAATAAAAATAATTGAATAATATCTGGTGGGACAAAGGCAGATACACACAAAAAAAACCAGTTAAATCCAGTTTGTGTTTTATTCTTTATTAAAATATGTATTGAAAACTTACCATGTGCCAAGCAAACATTGGTGATACATAAAGAAAAACACATAGTCCCTGCAATGAAGAGGTTAATCATGTAATTGGGGAAGCAGATATGTAAGTAAATTATTACAGTGAACTATTAAAAGTGCTCATCTGGAGGTGTGAACAAAGTAGTATGGTTGTAACAAAGGAAAGAGCAAGTTAACACTATATATTTGAGTTGGGTCTTATGCAATAATTAAAGAGTGTACCCAGGCATGGGAATGTCATTTCTGTGAAAACATAAAAACATATATGTTTTTATGTTGCATATATGCAAACACAGGTATGGAAGAGCATTGTGTGTTTGGTAAACAGTGATTTCAGTGCAAAATGATGTAAATAAGCACAGATGCCTGAAAGTGTAGGCAATAGCAAGAGATAAGATAAAAAGGAGTGCTTGAGCACAGGCTGTGAAGAGCCTTGAATCCTGGTTTCAGTAGGGGTTGCATTTAAGTGCAGGTAAAGGAATCCCTTCTACAGTAATTTAATTGTAGCAGAGTTTTATTTATTTTTTCTTTCTTTATTTATTTATCTTTTTAGATTGAAAATAAAATGATTTATAGTTGTTTTCTCTGGGAGTATTTTTTTCTTTTTTTTTTTAATTCAAGTTCTGGGGTATGCGTGCAGAACGTTCAGTTTTGTTACATAGGTATACACATGCCATGGTGGTTTGCTGCACCCATCAACCCTTCGTCTGTATTAGGTATTTACCCTAATGCTATCTCTCCCCTAGCCCCCCACCCCCTCAACAGGCCCCATTGTGTGATATTCCCCTCCCCGTGTCCATGGATTCTCATTGTTCAACTCCCACTTATGAGTGAGAACATGTGGTGTTTGGTTTTCTGTTCTTGTGTTAGTTTGCTGAGAAAGATGGTTTCCAGCTTCATCCGTGTCCCTGCAAAGGACATGAACTCATTTTTTATGGTTGCATAGTATTTCATGGTGTATATGTGCCACATTTTCTTTATCCAGTCTATCATTAAAAGACATTTGGGTTGGTTCAAAGTCTTTGCTATTGTGAATCGTGTCGCAGTAAACATACATGCACATGTGTCTTTATAGTAGAATGATTTATAATCCTTTGGGTGTATACCCAGTATTTGGATTACTGATTACTGGGTCAAATGATATTTCTAGTTCCAGATCCTTGAGGAATCACCACACTGTCTTCCACAATGGTTGAACTAATTTACACTCCCAACAGTGTAAAAGTGTTCCTGTTTCTCCACATCCTCACCAGCATCTGTTGTTTCCAGACTTTTTAATGATCGCCATTCTAACTGGTGTGAGATATGGTATCTCATTGTGGTTTTGATTTGCATTTCTCCAATAACCAGTGATGATGAGCTTTTTTCATATGTTTGTTGGCTGCATAAATGTCTTCTTTTGAGAAGTGTCTGTTCATATCCTTCGCCCACTTTTTGATGGGATTGTTTGTTCTTTTCTTGTAAATTTGTTTAAGTTCTTTGTAGATTCTGGATATTAGACTTTTGTCAGATAGATAGATTGCAAAAATTTTCTCCCATTCTGTAGGTTGCCTGGTTACTCTGATGATAGTTTCTTTTGCTGTGCAGAACCTCTTTCGTTTAATTGGATTCCATTTGTCAGTTTTGGCTTCTGTTGCCATTGCTTTTGGTGCTTTAGTCATAAAGTCTTTGCCCGTGCCTATGTCCTGAATGGTATTGCCTATGTTTTCTTCCAGGATTTTTATAGTTTTAGGTCTTACGTTTAAGTATTTAATCCATCTTGAGTTCATTTTTGTGTAAGGTGTAAGGAAGGGGTCCAGTTTCAGTTTTCTGCATATGGCTAGCCAGTTTTCCCAGCACCATTTATTAAGTAGGGAATCCTTTCCCCATTGATTGTTTTTGTCAGGTTAGTCGAAGATCAGATGGTTGTAGATGTGTGGTGTTATTTCTGAGGCCTCTGTTCTGTTCCATCGGTCTATATCTCTGTTTTGGTACCAGTACCATGTTGTTTTGGTTACTGTAGACTTGTAGTATAAAGTCAGGTAGCATGATGCCTCCAGCTCTATTCTTTTTTCTTAGGGTTGTCTTGGCTATGTGGGCTCTCTTTTGTTTCCATATGAAATTTAAAGTAGTGTTTTCTAGTTCTGTGTAGAAAGTCAGTGGTAGCTTGATGGGAATAGCATTGGATCTATAAATTACTTTGGGCAGTATGACCATTTTCACAATACTGATTCTTCCTATCCATGAGCATGAATTTTTTTTCCATTTGTGTGTGTCCTTTCTTATTTCCTTGAGCAGTGATTTGTAGTTCTCCTTGAAGAGATCCTTCACGTCCCTTGTAAGTTGTGGTTTGGGGTATTTTATTTTCTTTGTAGCAATTGTGAATGGGAGTTCACTCATATTTTGGCTCTCTGCTTGTCTATTATTGGTGTATAGGAATACTTGTGATTTTTGCACATTGATTTTGTATCCTGAGATTTTGCTGAAATTGTTTATCAGCTTAAGGAGTTTTGGGGCTGAGACAGTGGGGTTTTCTAAATATACAATCATGTCATCTGCAAACAGAGACAATTTGACTTTCTCTCTTCTTATTTGAATACCCTTGACTTCCTCTCTCCCTATTTGAATACTCTTTCTTTCTCTTGGCTGATTGCTCTGGCCAGAACTTCAGTACTGTGTTGAATAGGGGTGGTGAGAGAGGGCATCCTTGTCTTGTGCCAGTTTTCAAAGGGAATGCTTTCTCCTTTTACTCATTCAGTATGATACTGGCTATGGGTTTGTCATAAATAGCTCTTTTATTATTTTGAGATATGTTCCATCAATACCTAGTTTATTGAGAGTTTTTAGCATGAAGGGGTGTTGAATTTTTTTAATTTATTTTTAATTTTATTTATTTATTTATTTATTTACTTTTTGAGACAGAGTCTCACTCTGTCACCAGGCTGGAGTGCAGTGGCACGCACTGCAATGTCCCCTTCCCGGGTTCAAGCAGTTCCCCTACCTCAGCCTCCCGAGTAGCTGGGACTACAGAGGCGTGCACCACACCCAGCTAATTTTTGTTTTTTTAGTAGAGATGGGATTTCACCATGTTGGCCAGGATTGTGATCCTCCCGCCTCGGCTCCCCAGAGTGCTGGGGTTACAGGTGTGAGCCACTGCACCCAGCCAGGGGTGTTGAATTTTATCGGAGACCTTTTCTTTGTCTATTGAGATAATTGTGGGTTTTGTCATTGGTTCTGTTTTATGTGATGGATTGTTTATTGATTTGCATATGTTGAACCAGCCTTGCGTTCCAGGCATGAAGCCGACTCGATCCTGGTGGATAAGCTTTTTGATGTTCTGCTGGATTCAGTTTGCCAGTATTTTATTGAGGATTTTCACATCGATGTTCATCAGGGACATCGCCCTGAAATTTTCTTTTTTGTTGTTGTGCCTCTGCCAGGTTTTGGCATCAGGATGTTGCTGGCCTCATAAAATGAGTTAGGGAGGAGTCCCTCTTTTTCTGTTGTTGGGAATGGTTTCAGAAGGAATGGTACCAGGTTCTCTTCGTACCTCTGGTAGAATTCGGCTGTGAGTCTGTCTGGTCCTAGGTTTTTTTTGGTTGGTAGGCTATTTCAGGAGAGTTTTTAGCATGAAGGAATGTTGAAATTTTTTTTTTTTTTTTGAGGTTCTGCTTCAATTTCAGAACTTGTTATTAGTCTATTCAGTGATTCGACTTCTTCCTAGTTTAGTCTTGGGAGGGTGTATGGTCCAGGAATGTATCCATTTCTTCTTGATTTTCTAGTTTATTTGCATACAGGTGTTTATAGTATTCTCTGATGATAGTCTGTATTTCTGTGGGATCAGTGATTATATCCCTTTTATCATTTTTTATTGTGTCTATTTGATTATTCTCTCTCTTTTTACTAATCTGGCTAGCAGTCTATCTATTTTGTTAATCTTTTCAAAACACCAGTTCCTGTATTCATTAATTTTTTGAAGGTGTGAGCCACCATGCCTGACTCCGGTGTGATTATTTTTCCTTGCCTTCATGGCACATGTACTAATCACTCTCAACAGACTCTTAACTCCAAACTTGCATACTAAAAGCCATACAGAAAAAAAAGTAAATTCCTTGGGGGATTGAAAGCAGTTAATAAATTTGAGAAGGAGAAAGGCAAGATGCGCATGGTACTTTTTCCACTGTAAGTTCCATAAGAGGACTTAATTTTACTTACTAATTTGTTAAAGAACATCTCTGAGAGGTATCTTGTCTTTCTAGTGATGGGGAGAATATAATGTTTAGTATATTATTTTCAAATTTTGAAAATAATAATTTGATTATCCGTGAAATTAGTTCAGATAGGATTTTACCTGCTGTTTTAGGTTCCCTTTGTTGCCCCTTGCCCCTTGCCCATGGAAAGGGTGTAAAATTCAGTATCCTTAACTTGCAGCAAATAAAAGCAATAAATACAACACATTTAAAGGAGAAAAAAGCTGGTTTTAGGTTGTGCCTTGTTACTTAAAAACATGACTCGCTAGTCTTTCCTAACCCCATCTCCACTCCTAGGCAAACCACTGTGAATATTAATAATTGCCTATTCTGGATATTTTGTATCAGCGGTATTATGAAATACATGGGGTTTTTTGTGTTTTGTATTTTGTTTCCCCTCCACCAGCTTTTGTCGTTACCATAATGTTTTCACAGTTCATCTGTGTTATACCTGGTAAAGTTTTGAAATGGTTTTGCCAGTCAAAGATCTGAACTTGGCCTCCAGGGCCAGTTCGGATGAACTAATCCAACCTATGTTCATCCCCTCATTATAGTTTCTCCTGTAGACTGTAAACACAGTAGGCAGGCAGGCAGATGATCTTCAGAGCAGGTGTTAGTCTAGAAAACAATTTCACCAAAGAGCAACACAATCTGAATAACCAAAATATTTTCGAAAAACTGTTCCTAGGAAAACAAAGCAAACCTGACGGTGAAGGGCTTCATTGAACTATTTGAGCTTAATTTAGCATGAACTTACATCCCAGCAAGGGCAAGTGGCACCTCAAAAGGGATTTTATATCTGCCTTCTCATCAAGGATCCCAGGACGAAGCAACAAGGGCTTTTAGTTGAATCGCTGTGGATCTTCATTTCTGCCAGGGCCCTATAGCCAAAGACCACCTATGATTGAACAAGTTGAGTTTGTTGCTCATTTGCACAAGGGTGATTATCCACCATGGGTTTTTTAGGGCTGATTCTCAGTAAGAAGGTGTTAAAAAGGCCTTAGCACAGGATTTGGCCTTGTATTGGGTGATTTCAGGGATGCTTACTGTCTGTCAGGGAGGGTTCAAGGAAGTGAGGTTTGCTCAGGACTGGTGATGTCAGAAAGGAAAGAGATTTCTATTACTGAATATCTTTATAAATATTACCTAGGAATGCAGACTAAAGTGAATCTATAGCAGTAGTGACTCTTTAGCTGAAGATAGATGGGGATGACTGGCATGTTTGTGATTGCACAAATAAAAGTATTTTTAGTCTCACTGTAATAAGGATCACAGAGTGACTTGATCTTATGTTGTTTCCTGAGACTGTTTATGTTCCCCAGGAGAATACTATGGCTGTAAGGACCAGGCCCCACCCCTAAGTGAGTGCCAAGCCTGTTTCTGAATGTTAGAAGATGCTTCTCTTTTTCAAGTATGAAGTGAGATCTTGTATTGAAAAACCTTTTAGAACAATGCCTGGCACATGGTAAATACTCAACAGGAGATGACCACTGTAATTACTTTTCCAGAGGGATCTTTGTAAGTGTCTTGAATACCTAAACAGTGGCAGCAGCAACTTGAGTTTGATGCAGCAGAAGCTGTCATACAGCACTTGTAACTGGGGAGAGAGTGGACTCAGTCTTGATAAGCTAGCCCTTAACCATACAAAGCTGATTGTCTCTATGAATCAGTTTTACTGTTTCACAAGGTGAAAACCATCTGACCAGAATTCTTAGCCTCTCACTACCACTGAGAACAGAATCTCTATAGGGTAGAAAGAAGACTTCATTTTAAGAATTTAAGAAACATCACTGTCACCTCAGGAAAGTAATATTGTGCACATATATGTGTATATATATGTGTATGTGTATATATACGTGTGTGTATATATTCTGCTGTTAAATCAGTTTAACTGAAATTCCAATTCATATGATTACTTGTGTTGTTTGCAAAAACCATCATTTCAAGAAAAAGAGTTACACAAAATTTATTTTTTGCTGATAGTTGCATAAGTGATATAACACT
The DNA here is from genome assembly GCF_000951035.1 of Colobus angolensis palliatus. Taxonomy (NCBI): domain Eukaryota; kingdom Metazoa; phylum Chordata; class Mammalia; order Primates; family Cercopithecidae; genus Colobus; species Colobus angolensis. The sequence goes on along the minus strand of NW_012114455.1, from coordinate 5,845,016 downwards.
ATGTGTTTACCTCCACAGTATACATAGAATTCTAAGAGTCTGTTTTAACTCATTTAGCTTGGAATGGCTTTCATTTTTAGCTGTTGGTGCATTCAGTAGCCATGAGTGAGGGAAAGTAGTTTTGCTTTGCTTTGCGTGCTCACTGTCCATTGAATTAGGGGATCTAGACATTTTAGAATGCAGAGATGGGTTTGTTTTAAGAAGGACCGTGTACTTAGATGTATCTTGTACTGCATTTTAGTTCTTTTAGACCAGCTTTTTAAACAAACCTTTGAAGGTACTAGAATCAGTCCCAGACAGTGTGGTTTTTATTCTCACTTCACCAAGAGTCCACTCCCTCCTAGAAAGAGTATGGCCTGCCTAATAGTGCGAAGCAAATGTCAGTGAGATCAGTCTTCTTGGCCTAACCTTGTCATAACTCCAGGCATTTTTTTGCCAAGGCTTTGCCTATAAGCTTTAACATTGTGTGTGCTCTGGATAAGTTCAGAATACTGTCAAATAGATCTTTATGTCCGTGGGACCAAGTCTGATTATTGGCGTTTTTCCAGTTTTTTATCCCAGGACAGATTGAAATGTTAATGTTTATTTCTCTTTTCTTTAAGGGAAAAACTGAAAATGGGAAGATACTGACAAGTAAACAGTTCTTTCTTAAAATGTAGCATTATCTGGTTCTCTATCCCACATGTGGATTAAAAACGAGTCAGAAGAACCCGGGAATAAGTTGCATAAGTAGACATAGGGGAAAAGCGGAAATGCCGTTTGATAGTAAGGGAAAGAAAAAGAAAAGACACACACAGAAATGATATACACACACCAGAAGGGATGAAATGGGGAGACCAGGAGGAATGGGGGTGCGATTGCGGATGAATGTAAACACACATAGTCCTGCGTATTTTCAGAAGCCTTAGAGTATACGCACATATTAGAACACAGTATAATAATGAGCATTAGGATTGCGGTGAGTCATCAAGAAACAAAAAGTAATTCATATTTGGTAGCCTTCATTTAGGAAGTCAAGGCAAAACGTAACCCTGTCACAAATTTTCCAGTACAAGTGATTAAATAAAGCAAGTTTGGATGCCTTAAAATTTAGGTTTTTAAGAAATTTTATACTTAAGTGGATAATTTGCCTGTCTCCTAATGACAGCAATTCAAGTGTTCCAAAGAGGGAAACTTAAGTATTAGATTCCAAATTTTCATAAGAAGGAAATTTCATCCCATATGTTCATTAGCAGATGATATTTATTAAATGTTCACATGTATATGGTGGTGTACAAACTGTTACAGTTAGTACATTTTCATTTTCATTAAAATATTATAACCAAAAGCTTGTTTGCTTTTAAAAGACCAAAATTCTCAGAGGCTCAGATTTGTTCATTTGGTGCAACACAGCTAATTTGCATTCAGTAAAGAAATTGGCAGAGTTCATTACCTAATGAGAATAAGCTAGGTGGTTTGAGCCTGCTGTCCCACCACAAACAACAAATTTTAAGTTTTCAAAAATTCACCTTTAAACTGTTTGAAAAGCTGAAAAGATGGCAAAGGAACTGCAAGGTTAAATTAGGGGAGAAAGCCTGGCCCAAGGAGGCAAGTAGATCATCAGAGCACTAAAATCAGTTTTGCCTTTAAGATATTTGCCAAAACACAAATGGGCTTTGGTTGATCAACTCAAAGAGCAGGAGAAATGAAACAAAGCTCAGAGTGTGTAAAGTTGTAAAGTCTTGAAAAGTTGCCCCACACATTAAGCAGGGAGCAGGTTTACATTAGAACTAAACCTGCTCCCTGCTTAATATGTGTGTTGTGGCACATACCTGATTGGTAATAATTTAAAAATCCAGTAATACCAAGTGTTGGTAAGGATATGGAGCAACACAACTCTGATATACTGCTAGCAGTGATGCAAATTTAGTACAATCATTTTGGAAAAGAATTTAGTGTTTTCTAATAAGGTTGAAGATAAATGTATTCAGTGATCTAGCAGCTCCATTCCTGCATATATACCACTTCCATTCCTGAGTATATACCACAGAGAAAGCATGCTCGTTTGCATTGTCCTTTGGGACAGTACTGTCAGAACTAAACCTGCTCCCTGTCCTCCAGACTCCAGGGGACTATAGAAAAACATGCCTTGGCAGTGAGCAGACTAGAAAAGGAAAAAGGAAAACACATCCCTGAGAAGCTACTGCTAGCCCACTTACAGACTGGTACAACACGGACTTTGAGTGGGCAGGCCAAGGAATCGCAAGCAGTGAATCTCATGTAGATAATGCTGCCCAGGAACCTAGCAGAAGCAAACGTAAAACTTCTCTGGAAAAGGGCATATGTATCCTTACCTCAGCAACTCAATTTCCTACAAATAATTTTCAAGGGCAATAACCAGTTGAAAAATTACCAGAGCACTCAAGAAAACAAGGCAGAGAGAGAACTAACAGGAAAAAAAATGTGTTTTTTAAATGCAGCAGAAATATATTAACATAGCCAATTGGCATAGTTTTCAAGCGCAGATATAAAATAAATAAGCTTACTGTATTTAACTAAATAAACACAAACAATAATTGCAGAGAACAGTAAACTGTAAAAAGTGACATAGCAGATTTAAGGAGTACCAAATGGGACTTTTAGAAAAGAAAAATGATAACCGAAATTAAAATCTCCGTGAACATTTTGGCAGCACATTGCATTCAACAGAAGAGAGAATTAGGAAATTAAAAGATAAACTAGAAGAAATTACTTCACTGCTACACAGAGAGAGACACAGTGGTGGAAACTGCAGTAGCAAAGTGGAGAAGGGTGTGGAAAACAGCAAATGGAGGTTTGATGGAAGCTCTAAAGAGAGAGGAGAGAATGGCTGAGAATTTTCCAGATTTGGTGAAAGACATCAGTCCCAAACAGGAATAGTAAAAAGAAACAGACCTAGACACATTGTAGAGAAAATTCAGGGGGGAAAAAAATTTTTAAAGACATTACCTTCAAAAGAATATGACTTTTTAATACCACCAGAAGCCAGTGGGATGATATCCTCAGTATACTGAAAGAAAATAACTCTCAGTCTAGATTTCTTTTTTTTTTTTGAGACAGAGTCTAGCTCTGTCCCCCAGGCTGGAGTGCAGTGGCACAATCTCGGCTCACTGCCAGCTCCGCCTCCCGGGTTCAGGCCATTCTCCTGCCTCAGCCTCCTGAGTAGCTGGGACCACAGGCGCCTGCCACCACCTAATCTTTTTGTATTTTTAGTAGAGACGGGGTTTTACCATGTTAGCCAGAATGGTCTCCATCTCCTGACTTCGTGATCCGCCCACCTTGGCCTCCCAAAGTGCTGGGATTACAGGCGTGAGCCACTGTGCACAGCTCCCAGTCTAGATTTCTACACAGAGTAAAAATATATTTCAAGAATGAATTATATTTGAAAAATATATAAATGAAATATGATAATTATCTTTGAAAATATATAAATGAAATATATTTTCAAACAAAAAGAATTGATCATCAGCAAATCATTGCCAAAAAAGTTCTAAAGAATGGACTTTTGGCAGAAGTAAAGTGAGCGTGGATGGGAGGTTTCATTTGCAAGAATGAACAGCAAAGGAAGAGGTAAATATGAGAACATGTATATATGATAATGTCTATGGGGCTTAATCAGAACAAAGAAGTAAAATATCAGACAGTTTGTAAATGGCAGGATAGAAGTGGTGGGAAATGGAGTTACAGCTTCTAGGATCTTTGTATTATCCAGAAGGAAGTAAAGTAAACTTTAGACTTTGAAAAACAAGGTATATCTCTAATTTCTAAGGCAACCAATTAAAAGAAATAGGAAAATATGTGTAACTTCTAAACGAATAGAAGGGGAGAAATGGAAGATTTATTTCCACTTATATTCAACAAGCTGATTCTCAACTGTATACAGGAATGCAGAAGGCAAAAAATAGCCAGAATGTTCAGAAAGCAAATGAACAAGGTCAGAGGACTTTCTCTACTTGATAGCAAGATCTATTATAAAGCTACGGTAACTAAAGATTGGCATTAATACAAGGACAGATAAGCAGATGGAACTAGTATAAAACCCAAAAACAGACCTATGTATTTATGTATACATGACGTACGACAGAGGTGGCACTGCAGAGCAGAGGGCAGACCTTTCGTGACGTGTTCAGTCACAAAGGCAACTCCAGATGGGTGAAAGAAAAAGCATCAGGCAAAACATGAATTTTTTTCGTAAGATAATTTCACATAGGGAAATGTTTTTTTAAAACAAGACCAAAGGCCGGGCGCCGTGGCTCACACCTGTAATCCCAGCACTTTGGGAGCCTGAAGTGGGCAGATCACGAGGTCAGGAGGTGGAGACCATCCTGGCTAACACGGTGAAATCCCGTCTCTACTAAAAATACAAAAAGTTAGCCGGGTGTGGTGGCGGGTGCCTGTGGTCCCAGCTACTCGGGAGGCTGAGCTTGCAGTGAGCCAGCGTCGCGCCACTGCACTCCAGCCTGGGCAACAGAGTGAGACTCCGTCTCAAAAAAAAAGAACCAAAAAGCCATAACAATGAGAAAAAAATTAAATTAAAATATTAAACTTTGGGTCATCAGAAGAAGGCTTTAGAAAGGGTAAGAAAAAAAAAAGCCATGGGACGGGGAAAGATTTGTAGTATGTATCACTGACCAAGGGCTTATATACAAATTGTGAAAAGAACTCTTTAAAAAGGCAGACAACTCCGGCATTTCACAAAAGAGGGAGGAAGGGAGATTCAATAAATATGTGAAACTAGATTCACCTCAGTAGTAATAAGGGAAATGGAAATACAATTCAAACCACAATGAAATATTGTAACACATACACCAGATTGGTAAAAACCAGTGGTAATAACTTAAAAATCCAGCAATATTAAGTGTTGGTAAGGATGTAGAACAACGTAACTTTGATACACTAGCAGTGATGTGAATTTAGTACAGTTACTCTGGAAAGAGTTTAGTATTTTCTTTTCTTTTTTCTTTTTTTTTTTTTGAGATAGAGTCTCGCTCTGTCACCCAGCCCAGGCTGGAGTGCAGTGGCACTATCTCAGCTCACTGCAAGCTCCGCCTCCCAGGTTCACACCATTTTCCTGCCTCAGCCTCCCCAGCAACTGGGACTACAGGCGCCCGCCACCATGTCCAGCTAGTTTTTTTGTATTTTTAGTAGAGACAGGGTTTCACTGTGTTAGCCAGGATGGTCTCGATCTCCTGACCTTGTGATCCACCCGCCTTGGCCTCCCAAAGTGCTGAGATTACAGGCGTGAGCCACCGCGCCCGGCCTGAGTTTAGTATTTTCTAATAAGGTTGAAGATAAATGTACTCAGTGACCTAGCAATTCCATTCCTACATATATACCACTTCCATTCCTAAGTCTGTACCGTGGAGAAAAGCATGCTCACGTGCATTAAGGATATTCATAGCAGCTTTGTTCTTAATAGCCAAAAATCCATCCATAAAGAGTAAAATGGAAAATGGTGAATATTATAAACGATGAAAATAAACTTTGGTTACATGTAACAACGATGAGTCCACAATGTTGGAGGAAAGAAGCAAGACAAAATATATAGTATGACCCAGTTTCTATAAAACAGACAACACTAAAAAGTATTGTGTATGGCAAGCCTTGGCGAACTTTCCTTTAAAGGCAAGATGATAACTATTTTAGACTTAACTGCCACATGGTCTCTGTCACAACCAAAAGCTACTAAACTTGGCCACTGTAGGGCAGAAGCAGCCCTAGTCCAACCAAAGCTGTGTTCAGCAAGAACGAACACCTACTTTATGGATACTTGTATTCAAGATAAAATTACTTTTAAAAGTGAGGGAATGGGAGGAGGAAAATGATAACCATAAGAACCTTTTGGAGAAGGGAGGGATTTATGATCAGGGAAGGATGAATGTGGACTTCCAGGATGCTGGCAGTGCTTTCGTGTGGCTTGCGTGTGGAGGTTGCCCGGGTGTTCACTGTATCTTAAATTCTGTATAAAAATTGCACCACAAGTTGTATGTCTTAAGTTTTAAAAACTAAAAATTTCAGTATTTCCTTAAATGGTTAATTATTCAGTTTTATGTGGATTTTTGTTTGCTTTTGAATTGCCCTGCTTACGTGCTGAAATGTGTCAAAGAAATATTTCTAAAAGAACTTAAATAATATAAGACTATTATCTTCCATGTGATTTTTTTTAATCACATTTAAAAATATAGAACACTACTTTGGATTAATAATTCAGGATATGACCACTAGATAATATATGTCAGAAGCTTAGATATAATATAGCTTTCAATGACAGGCTTGGCTTGTTCACACCGAAGGATTACAGCTGTCGTCTTTCTCTTATTCCCAGGCTCAGTAGATGAAGGCGTTTCGGAGGGGTTGCCTACACTTCAAAGCTCGTCTAGCACTGCCGCTCCTCCAGATGATGACGACCGGTCAGTACTGACAGCATTTCGTTACCTCGTTAGGGGTTGTGTTTACAACTCCAAATTCAAGCATTTCATCTCAGAGTTATAGAAGTGTATTACAACTTCACTTCGGTATACTTTTCAGAGTAATGAAGTAGCATCATCACATTATAAATTAGAGCACCTGTACAAGGCTTTTTTTTTTCCAGCATTTCCAAAACTGCCTAGTCCTGTTGCTTTAAATCATATCTGTATCAAGCGTTGGCAAACTATGAACTGCAGGCCAATTCCAGCCCACCACCTTTATTTGTAAATCAAGTATTATTGGAACACAACCACACTCATTTGTTGACATATTGTTTGTGGATGGCAGAGTTGAGTGGTTGAAACAGACTGTATGGTGTGCAAAGTCAGAATGTGTGCCGTATGGACTGATGTGAAAAACGTCTGCCAAAGTCTGATCTGTATACCCATAACTCCCTCCCTGCTTGATACTTCCACATAAACGTACAAAGGGCGTTTCACATTTCACAAGGCCAAGACAGAACTCTTGATTTCTGACTCCCTGTCTGAATCCTGCTTCTCCAGCCTTTCTCCCATTTCAGTGAGCATCATCATTATCCCCTAATTTCTCAAGCAAAATCTCTGAGGATTATTCTTAATCTTTTTTCCTTACCGCTCTTCATCTCCCTCCTCACTTAGTTAATCCTTAAGTGAGTCCTGTTAACTCTGCCTATAAAACATACCCTTGTCTCCTTTTCCAGTCTGTACAGTAGCCACCCTACTCTTAAGTCACCCACCATCTTTTGCCTTGACAACTGCAATAGCCTTCAAACTAGCCTCTGAGTGCGTTCTTCCCCAGTTCGAATCCGTTTTCCACCTAGCAGCCAAAATCAGCTTTTCTTTTTTAATTAGTCAAATTATATCACTGTTTTAAGCTATAGATTCTTAACATTCTTTATTCATACCTAAAATCTATAGGCCTTGCTATGCCTTCTAAAGCCCTACATGATACGACTTCTGCCTAACTCCTTTCAGACCAGTCTCCCTCTTACACTACATTCTAGCCCCTCATAGACCTTCTTTCACAGTTCCTGGAGTACTCCGTATTTGTTCCTGCCTTTGGGCCGTTCTGTCACTAGGACCTTTGCCTGAAAAGCTTGCTTTCTCAGTTTTTGCAGTGTTGGCTCCAGATTCTTGACCTTCAGATCACTGTCTTGGTATCAGTTCTCAAGGAGGCTTTTCCTGACCACCAGTCTCAAGCAGCGCCCAATCACTATTAGATCCTTCTAATTTAATTCTCTGCTCTGATAATTTCCTTGATTATTTATTATCTGTGTCTCACCCACTGAATGTAGACTCCACTGAATGATTGCATTCTTCCTCAGAGAAGGTCCAGGACAATCTTAAAAACTGTATTTGTTGAAAACTTGAAAGATTCAAGGGACTCAAATTAGGTTTCTTTTTCTTGAATAGCTAAACCTGGTAGGGGAGGTTATCAACCGGAATCATTTGTGGATTAATGAAAGCGTAAACAAACAGTGTGCCTAGACTCCTTAATTTCAAGTATTAATCAGATTGTTTGTTCTGTGTTAGATACTGTTCTGCATGGTGGTAATATAGAGATAAGATATGCAGCCCCTTGCCTGAAGGAGCTCAATCAATTTTGGAGGAAGTATAAGGATTGAAGATAGACAGACAGATTACCATAAGTGATCTTCAGAGCTCTGTTGCCCTGCATAGGAGGATGCCTACTGCAACCACTGATAAATCAAAGACGGCTTCCCTGAGGAGCATGTGGCTTCCCAGCTACATTTCGTAAAATGAGTAGGCATTTGATATAGGATATGTTTGGGGAGTATGACAAAAAATGAGGCTAGAAAGGTACAGAGAGCTCAGATCATGAGGAATCTTGTATGCCTTGCAAAGGGGTTTGATTTTATTCTGAAGATAACAGCCATTGCAGAATTTTAGACAGGGAACTGATTTGATCAGATCACTATGATGCAGTGAGAGGGATGGATTAGAGGAGTGTGGAGCTAAATGGAGAGAGTTATTAATTCAGGCTTGTATTAATGAAGGCCTAAATTTAAGAAGTGGTTAGAAGGAAAGAATTGGCGAGATTAAGGACATCAAAGGTAAAATAGTTCATGATATGTTCTGTGGTTGTATGTCATTCTGGGCTGGGTGCGGTGGCTCGTGCCCGTAATCCCAGCACTTTGGGAGGCCAAGGCAGGCAGATCACCTGAGGTCAGGAGTTCGAGACCAGCCTGGTCAATATGGTGAGACCCCATCTCGACTAAAATACAAAAATTACCCGGGCGTGGTAGCAGGCACCTGTCATCCCAACTACTTGGGAAACTGAAGCCGGAGAATCACTTGAACCTGGGAGGCGGAGGTTTCAGTGAGCCGAGATCACGCCACTGTACTCCAAATCCAGCCTGGGTGACAGAGCGAGACTCTATCTCAAAAAAAAGAAAACAAAAGGCATTCTGAACAATGACATTGTTTTTCATATTGTTAGTGAAACTTGAAATCTAACAGTTAAATTGTTTGAAAAAGTCTTTAAGTGTTTTATCTTTTTTCGTTTAAAATTGACCTGTAGCAGTGTTTATCCAGTTTAAAAATCAGAGCCTGGTTGCCTTCTTTGGTTTGTTTTTTTTAGATTGGAAAATGTTCAGTATCCCTACCAACTCTACATTGCTCCTTCTACCAGCAGTACAGAACGACCAAGTCCAAATGGTCCCGACAGACCTTTTCAGTGTCCAACCTGCGGGGTGCGTTTCACCCGTATTCAGAACCTAAAGCAGCACATGCTCATCCACTCAGGTAATGTCACCTTCCCTGTTGTTGCATAAGTGAACACTCTAAAAATAAACATTTTATTTTGGAATCCCAGTTAAAATAGAAAACAGGGACTTCTGAGCTTTAAAAAAACTCTGAGAAGTCAAATGAAAACAGATTAGCTAAGGTTTATTGCCAAAATGGTGCAGTGTCAGAAAGCTGTTTGCCATGAGTGTTAAGTATTCTGATTAAAAGAACATAAGGTGATATGGAGTGAGTACTTTGTAAATAAAAAGACATATTAGGTGTGCACATAGAGGTAAGATAGATAAGCACAAGCACAGATGGTAAAGCAATTAGGGTTAAAAGGGTCTGTATGGGTGTTCTTTGTGCTGTTCTTCTTATAACGTCTCTGTAAGTTTGAAATTATTCCCAAATAAAAGTGTGTTTAAAAATGTAATATTTTCTTGCAATTTACTTTCAGTTCTACAGTCCTAAATCTCTGTGTGCCCTGATGAGTCAGCTTTGTAGTTTGTATTTTTTTAAAACATAAGAGAGATTTTGGATAAAGGTATAGAAGGGATTTGAAACTTCAGTTCAGTAATCACATGTGAAGGCAACAGGATTCTTGTGGGTAAAATACTGACCTCTGATCTTTGCTGCTGTTTCAGCTGCGTGAGTTACTATCTCACTTTCCCCTTCTGTAGATAGGTCTTACAGTCCCTGTCCTAGCACCAGTTCTCTGTGACTTTGTTCAGTCAGCAGATTGTGTTTTGAAAGGTTTTAAAATTTTTTCCCCAAAACACTGTGATAATGCATTTGAGGAGACTATTAATACACTTTATAACTCATTTATTTCTATCAATATTACATATTACCCAAAAAAACCCATTTTATCAAATGATGGTTCTGTCATGCTCATTACATTCAGAGATGTTAAAATTGTTCTTTCTTCTTCTCATTTCTCTGTGAGACAGGGAACAGAGAGTAGGTACTGATGATTTTCACATCTTTTCAATATAAGCCTTTCTAATGAAATGAAATAATACATGGTGTTACATGGGGATTTGGGTTCTGTCTACGTACTGTAGTTAAATTGTGTTTTGAAGTTAGTAAAATAGATGATTTAGAAAAGTATTCAAAAATCAACTTCAGTAGACATTACCTAGTTTGCCTCCCCTACTGCCTTTTTCTTTTCCTTTTTAAGCACTTGTGACTTTTCACATATTCTTTTTTTTTTTTTGAGACGGACTCTGGCTCTGTCCCTCAGGCTGGAGTGCAGTGGCCGGATCTCAGCTCACTGCAAGCTCTGCCTCCCGGGTTCACGCCATTCTCCTGCCTCAGCCTCCCGAGTAGCTGGGACTACAGGCACCTGCCACCTTGCCCGGCTAGTTTTTTGTATTTTTTTTAGTAGAGATGGGGTTTTTCACTGTGTTAGCCAGGATGGTCTGGATCTCCTGACCTCGTGATCCGCCCATCTCGGCCTCCCAAAGTGCTGGGATTACAGGCTTGAGCCACTGCGCCCAGCCATGACTTTTCACATATTCTGCACATTTTCTGAGATACTGAATTAGAGTATGTTTTTACTGGTAATTTTTGTCTTCTCAGATGATCTATTGCTACAGAAATATAGTTCAGAAATTTGTAGGGTTTATGACTTTTCAGTTTATTTTTGTTTTTAGATATTTTGTTTTGCTTTATTTATAGGAATTAAACCATTTCAGTGTGACCGCTGTGGGAAAAAGTTCACCAGGGCTTACTCGCTAAAGATGCATCGCCTAAAGCATGAAGGTAAACGCTGTTTCCGGTGCCAGATATGTAGTGCCACTTTCACTTCCTTCGGGGAATATAAACACCACATGAGGGTTTCCCGGCACATTATCCGCAAGCCTCGGATTTACGAGTGCAAAACATGTGGCGCCATGTTCACCAACTCTGGAAATTTAATCGTGCACCTGAGGAGTCTGAACCATGAAGCATCAGAGCTAGCAAACTACTTCCAGAGCAGGTGAGGTGCACAACAAAAACCCAACCAGGAGAACTGCTTTCTAAACTCTCTTTTCCTGCTTTTAGGGCAGCCTTCTGTGTTTTTACATTAGGTTGCCAGCTAGTCAGTCCCTGATCTGATAAAATTTTGCTGAGTCTTCTAAGCATATAAAATTATAAACATTTTATAGTTGGTATTAAAAATATCTTCCTACAGAAGTAGACTACTTGTCCTCTTGAGATATTTTTTAATAATACAAGGTTTTAAGTAATTCTGTAATGGACCTTAAATAGATCTTATCGGAAATTTTTTTTTTTTTTTTGAGGTGGGGTCTCACCCTGTCTCCCAGGCTGGAGTGCAGTGGCGTGATCTCAGCTCACTGCAAGCTCCGCCTCCCAGGTTCATGCCATTCTGCTGCCTCAGCCTCCCGAGTAGCTGGGACTACAGGCGCTTACCAATACACCTTGCGGAAATTTTTTTTTTTTTTTTTTAGTAGAGACGGGGTTTCACCGTGTTAGCCGGGATAGTCTCAATCTCCTGACCTCGTGATTCGCCTGCCTTGACCTCCCAGAGTGCTGGGATTACAGGCATGAGCCACTGCGCCTGGCCTTATTGGAAATTTTACCATGTCAGATGATACTTAGTGGTAGTGGATTACTTCAGACTCTGGATGTTAATAAAATTCTTGACCACTTCTCTCTATTTAAAAAAATTCTATATAAAGGAATATCCATCGGCCAGTAAGAAGAATTTTCAGTAGCAACTATAATGGGTGTGATGGTTTAGATCATGAAGTCATTCCTATTTTCATTCAGTTTAGAGCTCTATTATTTTAATATTAATTTATAATAGAATTACTTTTCTGATTTGTAGGGCATCCAAGGAAATCAGGTTCTAGTTCTAGCTCTGCCACTAACTGCTGTTGATTAAACGTGTCACTTTACAGATGAAAAAGCTTGAAACTTAGAGAAAGATAAAATGTAAACTTTAAATGATGGTTTCTAAGGCCTCCTCTAGATATAAAACTGTTGTTTTAAATTGTTTATAAGAATTATACTTCTGCAGGAATCCTTAGTTTCTAATTAAATGAAATTTTTACAAATCTTTTTTTTTGAGACAGAGTCTTACTCTGTCACCCAGGCTGGAATGCAGTGGCACAATTTTGGCTTACTGCAACCTAAGCCTCCTGAGTAGGTGGGATTACAGGCACCCACCATTACACTCAGCTAATATTTGTATTTTTCGTAGAGATGAGGTTTCACCATGTTGGCCAGTCTGATCTTGAACCCCTGACCTGAAGTGATCCGCCTGCCTTGGCCTCCCAAAGTGCTGTGGGATTACAGGCGTGAGCCACCATGCCCAGCCCAAATCTTTACATTTAAATCACCTTTATTTTTAAAACCTTTTTATTTTTTAATTGAATAGACGGGGTCTTGCAGTGTTGCCCAGGCTGAAGTGCAGTGGCTATTCATAGACACAGTCGTAGCGCACTACAGTCTCAAACTCCTGGGGTCAAGCAATTCTGCTGGGGCTACAAGTGTGGGCCGCCACGCCTGACTTAAAACCTTATTTTTAAACAAATTCCAAATTATTCCTGCATAGATTTTGTTTTTCCCCTCAACCAGACATTCATTTTGTTTAATGCAGTCATCTCTAATTCTGAATGTGTGGTTGCCATATCACTAAACCTTAGATTATACATATCATATTAAACACAGTTTGTTCAGGACTAAAATAGTGTTCCTGTTAACTACTCATGTTATCTTTATCTTCCCTGTACAGAGCCCTGCATTCTCCACTCTTCTTCTCTAACACCTGAAGACTTTTTAGAAAACACAGCATAGGGCGTTCTAAATTGCTTTGCAGATGAGCAGATTTTAATTTTTTATTAATACTGAACAGTAAAATTATAACTTTATCAAGTCTAATTACATATATTATTGACAATTCTGGTATAATGAAATTTTTAGTTCAGTAATAAAGATTTAAATAAAGCCTCTAAGATAAGACTTATTTCACATACTTAATTTCAATTACCAAAAAATGCTTATAAGTTGAAAATTTAGGAAATACAGACAAGTATAAAGAAATTTAAAATGTTTTCTGATCTCAACACTTAAGGAAATTAGCCACTGTTTTAGTATATTTTACTGTCTGTGTTTCCTGTGGGGACCGATAATTACTTTTTAAGGATTAACACATAACCAATCTCAAGGCATTCATTTCCACATTCTGATTCAAAGATAATTTATTAGTATTTTCATATACCAAATGTAATAGCAGGATACACATAAATTACTTTCTACATTTCCCAGCTTCATAGTAGATTTCGTATCAGGTCATTTATGCATAAGGACTTAGTTTCTTAACTAACCCATGTCAAGTTTAGTAATACAAAGCTAGGTTTATATATCTCTTACTCAATGTATAATCAAGAAAAGTTAAGCATTAAAGTTACTCAGATGATCTTTTTTTAAGTGAGCATGCTACATTTGTTTTGTATATAGAAACTCCTCTACATAGAACAAGAAAGGCTGTTAAGGTGTCCAAAGTTATAATGAAAGTGATAACCTGATGTATTGGTGGTAGGGAAGATTGATACATTTTGGTTTTAATGGATGTTTTGGTTCATATTTAGCAAAGTTTGTAAGTGGAAAGTTCCTGAGTTTTAATCTTCACCAAACAATTAGTGAAATGAAAAGTCCCAATTTTGTTGTATAAATCAGAGCTTTTTATTGTTGCTTATCTATTACTGGCTTGAAAATTAATTCCATATTTCGTCCTTTGCCTCTTATCTAGTGATTTCCTAGTACCGGACTACTTAAACCAGGAACAAGAAGAGACCCTTGTTCAATACGATCTTGGAGAACACGGTTTTGAAAGCAACTCTTCTGTTCAAATGCCTGTAATTTCACAGGTCTCCTCAACCCAGAATTGTGAAAGCACTTTTCCCTTGGGGTCTCTTGGTGGGCTGGCAGAAAAAGAGGAAGAAGTGCCAGAGCAGCCAAAGACCAGTGCTTGTGCTGAGGCAACCAGAGATGACCCCCCAAAATCAGAGCTGTCTTCTATAACTATTGAGTAATTTTGTGATTTGGCTTCAGTTTTGTTTTTTGGAAAGTGCCTGTGCTTGGTCTTGTACATTTAAATTTAATTTAATTTTTTAAACAAAAAAAGCCGGGTGGGAGGGAGGGAGAGATTGGGAAAGCATTTCCCTTTTCACTTGCTGAGCCCTGAAACTGATTTTATTTTCCATAACCGAGAGATTGCTTCTGTAAGTACACAATAACATGATGCTGAAACAGAAACTATGAGACTTAAGGAGATCTGGTTGACTTAAAACTTATACCAGTTTCTTCTTCCATTGTTAAAAGTAGGCTAACAACAGACCATTAGCTAGAGAGGAAATCAGATGATTATTGACCTTCCTGAGTTGAGAGGGTACATGAGAAACTAATTACTAAACAGCTTGTCAAATGGCCTGAGTAGATACTTACTGCTGTACACAGGACATTGTATAATATTTTGTAAAGCCTGTTGTTTTTGGAAGTATTTATGGTAAGCTTTCTTAAAAATTATTAGGGTAAATACTTCTGAAATCTGGCATACTTTTTTTATTTTAAGCTTTGTCATTTCTGTTGTGATTTTTCATGGTGAAAGTTTGGTACTGAGATGGGCATTCTCTGTACCTTTATAGTACCACTCCAAAGGCAAAGAACCATGATTGACAACAGTCAAGCTGCGGATGAAATGACCAGGAACGGAGAATGAAGTATGTAAATCTCAGCTTCGTAGGAATTCTTCTTATATTGCCTTTCTGATTAAAATTGCTGTTTACCTGGTCTCTGAATGTTAATGCCTGACCATGTCATTGCCCGAATCAGTTTTCCCCTTGCCCGGTCAATATGTTCTCTTGCATATATTGGCGTGCTGCCATATGAAGTAAAAATATTGGAGATATTCTGTATTTTATATATAGGTTTATGTATTGTTGGGGATGTTTTCATTGTGCTCTTTTGGACATAATGAAGAATTCTCGATTGAGGCTACATCTTTTTTTTTTTTTTTTTTTTTTTTTTTAAGAGGATGGCATGTGTTGCCCAGGCCGGAGTATAGTGGCTAAGTCATAGTTCACTGCAGCTTCGAACTCCTGGGCTCAGGCCATTCTGTCTCAGCCTCTTGAGTATCTAGGGTTATAGGCATGCTCCACCACATCTGGCTGACTTCATTTTTATTTTTTGTGGAGACGAGATTTCACTATGGTGCCCAGGCTGGTCTTGAACTCCTCAGCCAAGTGATCCTCCTCCTCTGGCCTCCCAAACTGCTGGGATCACTGCACCAGCCAAGGCTACATTCTTAACCCAACTAGATTGTTTACTAAATCCCATATGACAGCGATACATTGTCCTTACGTATTTGTAGACATTGCAAAGTTATTAAAAACAGTTACTATTGTTTTTACACAATGTAGGCAACAATGTAAAAGATGAATATAGACTGTAAGATTTTCATCTATGACTCATAAATCTGGGAGAAAAAAGAAAATTGTTAAGACTAATGAGAAACTGAAAACCTTAAACTAATGAATATTACCACTTCTGCTGCTGAAAGTGTGAAACTTTTCTGGTCTGTAG
The DNA here is from genome assembly GCF_000951035.1 of Colobus angolensis palliatus. Taxonomy (NCBI): domain Eukaryota; kingdom Metazoa; phylum Chordata; class Mammalia; order Primates; family Cercopithecidae; genus Colobus; species Colobus angolensis. The sequence goes on along the minus strand of NW_012114455.1, from coordinate 5,829,213 downwards.
TTGAAATTTATATGATCCTCTAGACTTGGGTATACTTTTCATCTGGTGCCATTAAAGCGTCTCTAATACTGATCCTAAATATTTGTAAGTCCATGAACAGTGAACTTTGGAATAAGTTTCTGTGTAGATACCCAAAGTTTAATAATTATGAGAGCACCTGATTTGATTAGAAAAGAGACAGAAAATACAGTTCTTTAGTCAAAACACAAGATCAGAATTTTGTTCAGGTGCTAGACCATACTAAATATATATATTTTTAATTATAGTGATTTGTTTCATTTTTTTAGATTGGCTAATTCTGTAATTTTTTCCCCAAAAACGTGAAGAAAGGAAAAGTAAATTAAATTCCTTAGAACTGTTTTAGGTTAGGATTCTCTGTCTCTGCCTATATTCTGCAGTCCTTAACTTGTTTTCAGTTCTTTACCTCACTCATGAACTTGTTTTTACCCATGTGCTCCCAAACAGAAGTGTGTTCTCTTCAGGAGAATCAGCATATACAGGTTATGATAGGCTCCCACTATTTATGCTTCTTCACTGATAGGGTTGAATTACTTTCTGCAGCAGACTATAATACTTCATATAGTAATGCTGTGTCTCAACTGGAGAGGTCAGGAATTTTAATGTCACATTGTGGTCTTTGAAAACTGTTAGGCCTACCAATAGATAAATCTCAAAATTAATTCTAAAATCTGTATTGACAAGAATAGGTAAAATTATCACCAGGAATCATTGTTACCCTTAGTTCCAAGAGGTTTTTTTTTTTTTTGAAAGAGCAAGAGGAAAGAAATAAGAATAAAGAAATGTGTAAGAATGGTTTGCAGATTTATTGGTTAAAAGTGTTTTTTAGTACATCCCCGACCCTGAAAATTTAACATTAAGAGATCCAAGCACAGTTCTGGTAGCTCTAAGATACTCTGTGTTCTCAGAATGAAGGATTACCCATCACTGGGTATTCCTTCCCAAGTAGAAACTTTAGATTTTCACTGGTAATTACAAATTGCCAAGTTTTATGGGAAATCTGAATATACTGTGAAAATTCATATCTGGGTAGTTGTCTGCTGCCCAGATCTTATCAATACCAGTAACTAACCAGAATTTAACATAAAATGATACAAACAAAGGCCTTTTTCTATTTCAGTGAGGGTACATTTTTCTTGATACATGTACTTCAAGGATATTGGATCTGTTTATGGATCTGTTTTAGGAAACAGATTTGCAAGGGATAATTGTGTATATAGTAGTATTTAGATTTATTTCAAATTCATCTTAGGGATGCCTAGATGCATAATTTTTACCAGGACATATTGAAAATATTGCAAAGAGATAGCCAGTTATATTATCCCATTCATTAGAAATTACCAGTATAACTAAACAAATATTCCAGTTTTAGAACTTAAACGTAGCTATCTTTCTTAAAGCCAGGAGGGTAACTTTGTGGTATCTAAAGGGCTTAAATTTCAGAATGCAGAATAAATTGCCTTTTTAAAACCAAACATTTTATACAAGAAAAGATTTTATTTTCAGTTTTTTAACTACCAAATAGGTGTGATGTACTTTAGAAGTAAACAAAAAAGATGTTCACCCATGATAATGGATGTTAAATCTCCTGCAGTTGTTCTTCTCATGTTTAAAGGGTATATTCTAATAGTGGAAGCATCTAGCATGTCAGTGATTTCATCTAATTCAGAAACAAAGGGATTAATATTGGTCTTTATTTTTTGGCATTTTAAGTTTTATATAAATGGATGCAGATGGAGATTATCACCCACAAATATATTTAAGTGGATTTTTCTCAATTTGAATTTCAAATAATTTTTTTTATTTCAAGTAATTATACTTTTGGTTACATTGCCGGTTTTTTTAAGTTCTCAATTTCAGTAAGACAAAATATACTAAAATGTTTAAATAGCTTCATTCAATCTTACATTTTGACATTTCAGCAACTGTTCTGGCTTACAGTAATTAGGTCCCCTGTTATGAGACATGCCCTTTGTTATTAATAACTAGCAAAAAAAAAAAACCTTTCATCATGTTAAAATACTTTACCAAATGAAATAGACTAGTTAACACATCTAATGTTGTCCATAGTTATTGGTAACTGAGTTACCTTCTAACTAAAGCTAGTTCAGGAGACTCTCCCAGTTTATAAATGGTTCCCTTGGGAGCCTTTGGAAGCTGTATTAAATATTTCTTTTATTTCTTCTTTTATTCTCTTAATCTAAATAGAGGCCAGTTATCTATTTTATCCATTTTTATCTTGAAGATTCTCAGATTATGTTTTAGTCCCTTTTAGCTTTAATAGTCCTTGAAAAATACATTACTGTATAATGTAGTGGCAATTCTGTAACACAGAGAGAATTATTCTTATTACTTGAATGAATCCTAAAATTTTAATATTTTAGCTGAAAGAAGTGTGAGATTTGTGGAATTGATGAACAAAAGAATTAGAAACTTTCGTATGGTACTTTGTTTCACTCATCTGCAAAGTGTGAAGCTGTAATTCTGAAATAGACATCCAAGTGAATGAGAATTAAAAATTTTCTGAATATTAATACTAACTGGGAAAGAAAAACACTAGTGTGAAGTTTACAGTTAGAAGAAACAGACCCAAAGTTGCCAAAAGGTAATAAATAAATGTAGTTTTCACTGTAAGTTATTGAAGTAAGATGCTTTATTTGTAATATATTTAGATTTTGAAAGTTATTGAGAGATGAATGTATAAAAGCTAAATTTTCTTTTCTGAAGCAGCGAAACAAAATTGGGGTAACAAGGAAGCTCTATGGTGGCAAACATGTCTGTGAGGAATATTAAGCACAGTCCCACAGGCTTAAACTCAAATCATGAACATTTAAATTAAGTCGTTCCTTATTTTGCCTATACCCATTTTTATCTTTTAGTGTCGTTTTTGCTTGACAGAGTATAGTGACAGAGTGTTTTTATTTGGGAAGTCCTCAGCAAGATGAATTAGCCAAAAGCAATAATGCTTCAGATTAAACAATGAAGTGGAATTGATTCAGTCCCAGGCCCAACTAAGAAACAGTTGCTCTCTGGGTGTCTCATTTTAGACGATCGATAAGTTGAGATGTTGTAAGATTTATGGGGGGTTAAGCCTATGTCAGTTATGGGATGAAGACTGGCAGTACCAGTACCATCAGTAGTCATACTTTTTTTTTACTTTTTACTAAACTAATACTAGACATTTCCACTCTGTCATGATTATATTTTTATGACAGGAAAACGGAAACAGTTCCTTTTTATAAATAGTCTCTGCAAAGATTTCAGATGTTATTGGTATCTCGGTTTGGCAGTATCTGAAAAATTGAGATTACCTTTAAAGTGTTCATGCTACTTTTACTTAAGTAAACCCCCCACTGTATAAGACCCAGGCCGGTTCCAACTAATACCAAGGTTTCTATGTGCATAATAGTTTACAAAGAACTTAAAGACTATGGATTAAAAACAAAACTTTTTTTAACTTTAAAATTTTTAATTTTTGTTCAAAGTATCTGGTTTATAAAGTCAAATTCTTTTATTATTTCCTTTCTCTTTTAAATTGAGTGATTTTGCTGATTTAGCGGAAAGTCCCAGGCACAGTTGTGATGACATACTGATAAAATGGGTGCCTAATGGGTTGAGGAGCTCCAGTGTCATGACTTTTGTTAAATTGCCCTTGTTTTCCCAAATGCCAATCTAGCCGTATTTAGATTTCATTATTCAATAAAACAGATTAAAAATCATCCCATAAATGAATGTTGAGGTTACCAAAGTACATCACCTGCTGAGGAAGGAGAAATCTTCCTGCTTTAAGGGAGCCCTGCCGTCTCTCCTTTACACGTTGTTTCCCTTGGTATTAGTGGAAGCTCTGTTCAAGATGGGAAGCCTTTCCTGCAGTTCTTAGAAGCACCTGCTTTCTAAAGAGAGCCTTTTCTAGGATTAGGTTATGTGTGTTTTCTCTAGGAGATTTTTTAATTTCAGTTACCAGTTTAATTTTCAAGTTGACAGATGCTATGTGAAGTCTCTCATACTGAGAGTAGTCCATTAAAGTTTTGAAAGTTGCACTGCTTTTCATCTTTCAGGTACCTGAAATGAATGACATCAGGTGTTTGGAAGGAGTAAGATCATAAACTTTATTCATTTTCTTCCTTGTACAAAGTGATGAATTCTAATGCTTATATCTCAAGGTATTTTTTAAAAAAGCAACAGTCCCTAATAGAGCAAAATTTGGTTTTGGTCCAAGTTCCCAATAATATATTTGATGTTTCTGTTGTTACTGGTGCCTCCTGTTGCATCAGATAGAGATTGCCTGCCTCTTTGTAGGGCACCCTTGTGGCACCTTATGTCCAACTTGGAGGATAGTATATGGCTTCTTTGTGCCTCTACTATCTTTTCAAAAGCCATTTTATAAAAATCCTAGGTAGCCTATTTTAATATTTAAATATATATATTTGTGAAAGAACTTTTACAACAGACTTTTTTTTTACTTTAAAATTCCTGTATTTCCATTTTTAAGAGTAAATTTAATCTCCAGGATATAGAAGTGTCTTTTTTCCAGAGAAGCATAATGAGAAAGTCAGATTGAGGTAATAGACCAGAATTAAGTGATAGAAGAAGCTGTTGTTTGGTTAAAGGACACAGGTTTGAAGGAAAAAAATTTTGATGTAACAAATTTTTAAATAAAATTTTGTTTTTGTTCTGTAATTTCATATTTGCTGCTACAGTAGCTCAATCTTTTACAGGGCTAACATAAATCTGGCTCCATTTAAAAACTGGAGTACGTCCTAGTGCAGCCAGCCTAGGCAGAAACTGTACACCATGGTCTTCCAGCTGGGTGACTGATGGCTTTGTGTAGCTGATGCATGCTTTAATATTTGCCTGTAGCCCTGCAGCAAGGAAGTCAGGGTGGGGGGACTTTTTTACCCTGCCAGTTAGACCATTATGATTCTTTCTGGGCACTGGCATTTTGTGAAACTCTCAAGGGAAGGTGATGCAGGGGAGAAAATGTGAATTAAATTACATAGATGGGTGTTTTTATGTCTTCTACCCCTTCCCTAGAATTAGTACAACTCTTAACTGTGCCAGTCCCCTGTTCACCAGCTTTGTATCCAGTCGTCATCTCATTCAAGTATGGCTTTACTTGGTGACACTGGCCATAGCTAAGTTACTTGGCATGTTTGACTTTTGACAATAACAGAAATGGTTTTGGATTTTGTTTTATTTCCAAAAAATGTATACAATGTCAGAACTTCACATTTTATATACTAGTATCTGGCTATTAGTATTTTACAGGAACCATAGTTCTTGGTGACTACATATATATATATATATATATATTTTTGTGACCTTTTTTGTAAACTAAGTGCCGTTTCAACGTTACAATCATTTTTAGAGTTATTGTAATCAATGTGAATACCATGTTTTTTCAAATCTGTTCTGAGCCTATAGTGTTTGCTTTGTGAACATAAGTGTATTGTATATATTCTGTATAGTTATATTGTACTGAAATTAGCTTGTTTGATATAAGGAAAATATGTATTGAGTACCTTTTTGCTAGCCTGATTGTTTAATCTTTTTAAAAAAGGTTTAAACTTTTTTTAAAAAAAAAAAATTCTTTAAACTGGCCTTTATTACATGGTCACACATAAAGTTGCAGTTAGAAAAGGGATGGGCAGGGAAAAACTAGTTTTGAGTGTCTTTAGATAGAAACATGAGACTAAGGTTTGGTTTTGTTTTCGTTTTCTCATTAAAATATCTTATGCTTTATGGAATAAAACTTCCTGCTGTTGTTATTTATTGTTTGCTTGGCGGTGGTGTTGGCTGAGGTCATGTGAGTGAGAAAAGGCATCAGAGTAATTCATTACTTAAATAATTATCTACTTAGAGTACACAGAGTAGAGAGGGTTACATTAGACAGCACATGTCAATTTTTGGTGGAGTAGAGGTTAAGTGCAAAGAACTCAAAAACACCATACCCCAACTTGGAAGGAGAGTATAAAGGCAGCTAGTTAGACAAAGTCATCCAATCCTAGATCTATTGAATCAGGTTCTCATATAAAGCTGGGTACTAATGGGTGGGTTGCATCTTTCAGAGTTGCTCTGATTCTTTCTGAAGTTGTATTTTATTGACTAGAGACCAACTGGTGCCATTTTGATGATATCTTACAACCAGGGAGTGAAAAGCAGGTACCTAACAGGGGAAAACAGCTCATTACATAGGTAATGAGTCCATGAGATCATGAGGAAGGAAAAGTTTTCTAACTTTAGATTCATTGATGTGGATTTTGACAATACTGGTCTTCAGAATGACAGTAACAGGCAAAGAAAATTATTTTATTGACCTCAAGCTACCTGGATCATTTTAGAATTAAGTTCAGAGAGGAAGAGGGTAAATTTTAAGAAGCATACTCTTTCATTCCAGTGTGTTGAGCATTTTTAACAATTTGCCAAATCATTCAAGGTTAGAAAATGTTGAGTTCTTCAGTAGCCTTGACTACAGATGATGTATATAAGTGCAGAATGAAGAATTCAAAACAGATATATCATTGCCAGCCATGGTGGCCCACATCTGTAATCCCAGCACTTTGGAAGGCTGAGGGAGGAGAACTTCGGGAGGCCGAGAGTTGAAGAACAGCCTGGGCAACATAACAAGACCCTGTCTCTATGAAAAAAAAAAAAAAAAAAAAAAAAAGCTAGGCCTGTGGCATGCACCTGTAGTCCCAGCTACTCAGGAGGCTAAGGCGGGAGAATTGCTTGAACCTGGAAGGTCAAGACTGCAGTGAGCTGAGATTGCACTACTGCACTCAAGCCTGGGTGACAGAGTGAGAACCTGTCAGTTGACTTTGCATACTTGCGTATGAATTGTGTACCAGAAAGATTCCTTTCAGAGAATGATACTAAAAGTAATGACCAAAGATGTGTATCTCCTCAACTGATAGAGCAGAAATTAATAGTTTGGGCTTTTTCTCTTTTGAACGGGAATTTTGGTTCTGAGAACTAAACTTGAGAAAATTAACAAAATCTACAGACATACCAAAGGTTTAAAGGGGGAGAACTTGCTTGTAACATCAAACCCCAAAATTTAATGTAATTCTTTTTTGGGGGAGTAAACTTCTATACAGATAGAAAAACTAACACCGGGCATATTCAATCTTAGAAAGTCAGTCCTCTTGAGCAAATAGATTTATAACTAGTGTTTGAACACTTTTAGGGACAAAGGGAAAGCTGTTTTGTTGTTGTTTTCTTAAATTCTAATTCATTTACTTGAATTTTTCTGCAAAATTAAAAATTTTATACCTATCTTTTGTAGATAAGAGAGTGGAGCTGGCATTAGCATCATTTTGCAAGGCTTCCTCACTTAATCTAACCATGCCCTTTCTTCCACACCTGCCTAATTTTTTCCATGACCAACATTTCTGGCTGCCTTTGGCTGGAAGTCATTTAGTGAGTGAGTGTCTCATTTACCAGAGATCCTGAAAATTAGGCTCAGTACCCCACACACACCCCTAGTAAAGGGCCAGCTCAAATGACTTGGCCTTTGACTATCAACAGAGGGACATCTAGAGACCCTCTGTTGAGAAAGTTGCCTTAGGATATAGCAAGAAAATATTATACCAAATAAATGTTCTGTAGCCTGTTTTAAATGGGGGCTCAGACAGAAATGCTCTTTGACAGTTCAACAACAGTACACACAGTAGGACCTGTGTACATAACTTTCATCCAGGAACAGAATTCTTTGTTGAGTGCAAATGACTCACAAAATTAGTAAACAATCCTTTTCTTTCTTGTTTTTTGAGACAGTCTCGCTGTCGCCGAAGCTGGAGTGCAGTGTTGTGATCTCAGCTCACTGCAACCTCTGCCTCCTGGGTTCAAGCGATTCTCCTGCCTCAGCTTCCCGGGTAGCTGGGACTATAGGCACGTGCAACCACACCTGACTAAGTTTTTGTATTTTTAGTGGAGATAGTGTTTCACCGTGTTAGCCAGGATGGTCTCTGTCTCCTGACCTCGTGATCCACTCACCTCAGCCTCCCAAAGTGCTGGGACTACAGGCGTGAGCCACCACGCCCAGCCTAACAATCCTTTTCATTTTGATTTACAGTTTATAAAATGCTAGCACTTTTTAGCTATGTGATCTTCAGAAACCCAGTAAGATAAACAGGAAAGGTACTAACAGATGTGTGGTCCACGTAAATGGTGCCCTTCCTGCCCATTACAGGGGAAAGATCCACTGAGAAATCAGGCCGTGAACAGGGCTGGAGTCTCTGTGGACTCCGCTCTGTCCCAGACACAGTTCCTGGAAGAACAGGAATTGGGGTTCTTTTGTGCATTGGCACTTTGTGAAACCTTTGAGGGAGGGTAATGCTGGAGAGACATGGGAATTCTCCAGGTGGCTGTTTGTATCTCAGTTATCTTAAAGGAGAGCCATTGTAACTTTTTCTTACGGTGTGAGAATTGCTCGTGACCATTTTCTAAAGATGTGCACTGGTTGATGTTTTCTCATGTGGTCGTATCTATTTAATACCTCCACAAGGGTTATCCTTCCCAGCCCTGTTGATAACATTTTCCATTATTCATCCCTGCTGCTACTAGCTTAATTCCAGCCTGTGTTGTTTCTGGCCTAATAACAGCACCAGCCTCCTTGCTGCCATTCCTTCCCTTCAGCTGGGCTTCCTTCCAGTCCATCCTTGGCATTGCTACTGGAGTCATCTTTCTCATCAGGCCACTGCCCTGCCTAAAGCCTCCCGGCCCCCCCTTCCCCAGAACCCGCCCCTCAGTCCTCACACTCCCCTTCTACCTACCTCCGGTGTGAGGTTGACTCACTCCTGTAGATTCCCATAGCAGATTTTGTTTGGCTTTACCAAACCACTTCTCAGCCACACAGCCTTGCAAAATCTACCTCAGAGTAGTTGTGAGAATCGAGTGAGTTCTATGTAAAATGCTTAAAACCATGCCTCGTGTATTGTGACCACTCAGAAGCCTTGTCTGTTACTACAAGACGGGTATCACAGTTGTGTGTCTCCCTCACCTGATGACATTCTTGATGTCAGGGAATATGCCTTCTGTGTGTGTGTCCTCTGTAGTACCTGGTGCAGAGAACTCAGAAACTGTCCAATGAATGATTAGACGTTGCCGAGAAGTGGCCATCATCTCCGTGGACGACGGTGCTTAGAGGTGTTCACCCGGGAACTTGAGGACAGAAGACCTAGAACCGTTTCCATCAGACCGCCAGATGATGATACTCAACTCACTTCAGCAAATGTCTCAGGGTCTCACTCGTTTGTAAATGAGGGTCTGAAATAGAAGGCTGTAGGAGTCATGAATTAATACTAACTTTAATCCTCAGAACAACTGCTATCAGCCTGGCTAGAATTTCCCCAAACTGTTCTTTAGGACACTGGCATCTGCCGTTTTTCTCCCCTTCACCTGGTTTCCTCATCCATTAAGTTCATGTTAAGTATCACTTCTTAAGGAAGCTTTCCCAGAGCCTTTGCTGCTAGGTTGAGACTTTGTATTACGTTCACATAACGTCCTGCGCTTCTGTTGCTATGGTTACTGACTGACAGCTGGACTTTCTGTTACTATGGTTACTGACTGACAACAGCTGGACTAACCCCCATCACGTGGAGTTCCACTAGGACAGTGACTCTGTTTCTTGTACCAGGGGGTCCCCGGGCCCAAGATGTTTTGAATGAATGACGTCTCTGCCCTTACGGAGCTTATGGAAGTAAGCAGAAGTAAAGAATTACAGAAATACAACTGATGGAAGTAACTGTTTGCCGTGAGAGAAACACCAAAACGTATACTTTGGAAATTTGAAGAAGAGGGAGACCTGGCTGCAGGGATGAGGGAAGGTAGCATGGCAGAGGCACCACTTGAGCTGGGTCTTCCTTGGGAAGAGATTTGGGATTTGTACAGACAAGTGACGGAGAAGGAGATGACTCCAGGAAGGAATATGTAGCCTCAGAGGTTGAGGGAACAGAAGGAGTGTAGCTTGCTGAGCCTTGCAGGATCCCTGAAGGGGAAGAGTGGAAGAAAACCTTATAAATAGCCTAGCTAGCAGCAGGTCAGAGAAGGTCTTCAGAGCTACAGCTATATTGAGTAGGAAATGAAGAATCCTGTCACATTTTCGAGCACAAAAACATCAGAGCCCTCTCTAGAAGGAAGAAAAGCAGATTAAAGGGATGCATATGGAATGAACTGAGACCCCTGCATTACAACAGAACTACGGGTAAGAACCCAGAAGAAGGGGATGGGAGTGGGGCTGGAGAGGAAGGCGTGTTGTGTTCGTGACATCGGGGCCGAAAGAGACACGGTAGTTGGGGAGAGAGGAGAGAGGTGGGCCTGATCTTCAGTCCAGGTGTCACCTCTGCACAGTAGAGAATAGCTGCTGTATTCTAAGCTGTAGCAACACCAAGTATGTGGCCTCCTTAAATGCTTTAGGCAAACTCCCATTTTTGTTGTTGGTTTTTTGAGAGGGAACTGCCCAAGAAAATGGAGCAAGAATTAGGCCAAGTTCAAGAGTTGGGCTTCAGAATTAGGCTAAAGGAGAGATTTCCCCCTCCCCCCCCCCAACACCTGCCCCGCTAATCCCAGCACTTTGGGAGGCTGAGGTGCATAGATCACCTGAGGTCAGGAGTTTGAGACCAGCCTGGCCAACATGGTAAAACCCCAACTCTACTAAAAGTACAAAAAATAGGTGAGGTGGTGGGCACCTATAATCCCACCTAGTGGGGAGGCTGAGGCAGGAGAATCGCGTGAACCTGGGAGACGGAGGTTCCAGTGATCTGAGATCGCGCCACTGCACTCCAGCCTGGGCAACAAGAGCGAAACTCTGGCTCGAAAAAGGATGGCTTTTCCTGGACAAAGTCAAAGGAAGCCTGTTTCCCCAACACAAGCCAAGGTCCCTGTGGCTCTGAGCTAGAAGCAGGTGCTTGCAGCACTTGTAAATTTTAACTTTTAAAAGAGCTCATTCTCCATATCCAAATTGTTGGCATCTGTGGGAATTTAAAATGCCATTTAAAAGACCTCTACCTGTCAGGTCCCCAGACACACCTTTCCCACAGAGGGTCTGGCTGACTACACAGCTACCCTTGCGTGTAGGATACAGAATGCCTACGCGTGCAGATGTGCTTCACAGCTATGCACTGTGTTCTTTCAATAGATACGAAATGGCTTTCATAAGAATGTTTAACTGCCCTGGAGAAGGCCTGGGAAGGAGATGAGATCTAAACAGGGGCATTGTGCAGTTCAGGGCACTGATTCATCCACTGGTACCCAATATGTGCCAGCGTGACCCGCCCCCCACCCTGGCCGCTTACCTGTGAGCATTCCAGGCCACTACGTAGATACAGGCTGTCAGACACGGCAGGGATTTCCTTGTGGTCTCAAGAGAAAGACTGGCACAGATGAGCTTTGGAGGAAGAGTTAGTTCTAACTTTACATTGCGCTTTATAAGTACATGCACATATATCTACACAGACGCATAGACGTGTATAACTTACCTCCCCATGTCATCAGAATGCTCTGTAACCAGCAGTCATGCCCGCCCAAGTGCCCACTCCCAGAACTTCTCCCAGACCCTGATGGGGTTGGACGATAGGACCCTGTGCCTCCACCTGTGAGGCACATAGGAACAAGAGCCCTTCCACACAGAGAAGTCGCTGTGCTCCACGTGGAGCCTGCGTGGCAGCCAACCCCTAACTGGCCGCTGTTGACAGGCATCAAGTGTGGAAGGAATTTCCCCAATTTGCTGATTGTCTCTCCGCCTGGACCCTTCCAGGCACAGTCATTGGTTTGCCCCAGCTGTCCTGTGCATCAGTGGACTTTCCAGTTCCTCTTCCAGCGGAAAGCATAGGCAGGGAGTGGGGCAGAGGGATGAGCAGAGCCAAGAGCAGGGAACCCACCAAGCAACTCAACTCTGCCCAGCAGCCCCCAGTCTCCAGGAGAACCAGCTGCCACCCACACAGCATGCAGTGCCCAAGCTCCAGAACCTTGGGGTGTGGGCCTTGTCCCTGGTTCTCCCCACATGGCATCCCAAGAGGCCACCTGTAGGTGCGGGAAGTGAGCAACTCTGTAACCTGTGCTCAGTGAGACACTAAGGTTCAATGCTTGCTTTCCAGAAGTTGTCCACAGTACCGTTCCAAGAATAGCCAGTGTCCATAACAGAGGAGGCTCGCTCATCTTCAGAAGGAGGAAAAGCATCTGGGTGGCCATGGCAGGTACCAGGTCATGTGGATCCAGAGTGACAGGAACGTGTAGTAAGAAACGTGCTTACCTTTCCAGAGCCAAAAACTCTTCCTTCAGTGGCTGAGTGCTGATGAAATGTTTACAAACCATTCAGCCGTACCCTCTGCCTCTGGAAGGTTCCCTCTTTCCCCCTGTGGTAGATGTGCAGGCAGGAGGGCTCTCGGTGCGTGGGGATGCAAAGCAGGAGCCTGGCATGCGTGTCGCTTCCCCTCCTTGTGCCTCGCTGCCCTCCAGGCGTTATTTGGAGGATCCCAGCTGTACTCCTGGTTCCTAGAACAAGGCCTGGCAAACAGACACCAGTGAGTACCCTTTAGATGAGCACATGGGGAGACAGAAGTATGAAGCTACTGGCCAGGCACGGTGGCTCACGCCTGTAATCCCAGCACTTTGGGAGGCCAAGGCGGGTGGATAACGAGGTCAGGAGATCGAGACCATCCTGGCTAACATGGTGAAACCCCGTCTCCACTAAAAACACAAAAAATTAGCTGGGCATGGTGGCAGGTGCCTGTAGTCCCAGCTACTCGGGAGGCTGAGGCAGGAGAATGGCGTGAACCTGGGAGGCAGAACTTGCAGTGAGCTGTGATTGCGCCACTGCACTCCAGCCTGGGCGACAGAGTGAGGCTCCGTCTCAAAAAAAAAAAAGTGGGAAGCTACTGAAAACGGGTCCACAGGAACGCAGGTCTGGTAATCAGGTTACAGTTAAACACCCCAAGTGCGATATGAGCCTCAATATACTTCCTCCCTCGGGCATTTTCAGGAATGAAGGAGCACCAATTATGAGCAGTGCACAGAGAAGTCCAGCCCTTCACGGCTTGGGGGTGGTCCTTGGTGCCCCTGTACCGGAAGTGGTGCGTGCCAGCTCTGCAGGACTTTAGCAACCCCCACCCCAAGTCTTCATCCGCTTCCCTAGGCCTTCATATGAACATAGCTGGTTAGCATTTAACCGTGGAGAAAAAGAGCGTTAGAGATGTGAAGGCTTCCACGTACATTAAGAAGAAATCCAAGCTCTGGCAGAGGTGATCTGAGGAGCATCTCTATACCCATGAGAAGAGAGCAAAGACAGGACTTGGTTCCCCATAGTAGTCACCATGTTCCCAAATTCCCTTGGCCTCCCATCAACCTGCTCCAGCCTGGGAACGTGCCAGGGACTCCTATATGATCCAGCCCTTACCACTCTCCAGGGTCACGGAAGTGAGGCCTGTTCCATGTGTGCAGAGATGGACTGTTTTGGTCAAGTGCTCAGGAAACACTTGCAGGACTTTGTCTACCAGCCGCTCCAAGGCACAGTGAGTTCCCCACTGTATGCCCAGAACACCCGGGGTGAGGGTCAGGGCACAGGAAGGCAACTCGGCCAGCCCCTGGAACACCACCTTCACAGCGGTGTCCAAATCTGAGGCCTCCAGGCCTGATGTTTCTACTCACAGGAGCACAGGTGTTCGACGTCTATGCTTCACCAAGACGCACCATAAACCACGTGGACAGGGGCGTGTAGAGAGAGGTGCGCTGCCCAAAGCTGCCTTCTGAACCACACATCCATCCTGCCCTGCTGGCCGCACTGGAACACAGTGTGCGTGCCCTGCTGCCCTCACCGCAGTGAGTCCCAGAGCAGACACTCAACCAGGCCCAAATCATCTTTCTTTACTCAACCCAAACTTACAAAATATTCTTTTAAAAACTAAATCAGGCTGGGCTCAGTGGCTCACCCCTGTAATCCCAGCACTTTGGGAGGCCAAGGCGAGTGGATCACCTGAGGTCAGGAGTTTGAGACCAGCCTGGCCAACATGGCAAAAACCCATCTCTAATAAAAATACAAAAGTTAGCCAGGCATGGTGACAGGCACCTGTAATCCAAGCTACTCGAGAGGCTGAGGTGAGAGAATCACTTGAACTGGGGAGGTGGGGCTTGCAGTGAGCCAAGATCACTTCATTGCACTCCAGCCTGGGCAACAGAGCGAGACTCTATCTCAAAAAAGAAAAAAAAATTAAATGCCTTTTGTTTAAAATACCCAACAAAATAGTTCACGCTGTTAACCACTCATTCGTTTTTTCAGAAGTCTTTGAATTAGAGCAAAATGGAATTATATTTTCAGCCTGGGTCTTGCTACGTGTCCTGAGGTCCCAGTGAAAATCCTTGTTACTGATGATGTAGAAATATTTCTGTCCCCCACACAGGTTCAGTCTGTGGGTCTTCTTTGGGACTGGAAAATCTGGGCACAGGGGCCGGCCCTGCTCACTCTCTCTCCAGCCCTTCCCCCTCGAGGCTCCTGTCCGAGGCCCTCCATCACCCCTGGCGTCTGTTCCCTTTGCTTAAGCTTCCCTCAAGGCCAACAGCCTTCAGCAGAGTTGAACTGCTCAGGGAGGAAGACGAGGGTCACAGGCTGATCCTCTTGAATCAGAGGACAGAACGTGTCGTTCTAGTGCCCACAGCCAAGACCTCAAGGAAACATGTTCTCCCTCCAGGCCACACTGCCCCAGGTGAGGAGTAAGAGGAAGCAGATGGTTTGACCCCTTAAGAGAGGGAAATGCCCAGGGCTGCTGGGGGTGGCCAAGGAAAGAAAGGGCGTGGGGAAGATTTTGAAATGCTGATGGAGCCAGTTTGGAGTCCTGCTAGTAAAATTTCCACATGTGCCTAAGCCAGTGAGCTTATGACCTGGCGAGAGAGGTCCTGGCTCCAGTGCCTAAAGCCCCAGGTGGAGCACGCATTGGCTGTGCAGCAGCCCCGGTGCACCCTTCTCTTCCCCTGCTGAGTAACCCTGACAGGAGGCTCTCCGTCCGCACAGCCACAGTGTCCTCTCCTGTAACTGGGAATGGCGGAACCCACTCCTGAGGACTGTGGTGATGGTGAAGTGAGAGGATGCATCCACGCCACCAGAGGCCCTGACACTTCTTTGGCATACAGATTGGAGCAGTCACTCTTCCAGGACCCGGCGCAGGGGACAGGAGGAGGTGGCTTAGCATCCCACTTGGCAAGGTCAGGGGTACAAAGACAGGGTGGAGGCACAGTGAGGTCCCAGGCTGGACAGGATTAAAATGCCTCGTGGGCATTTGGCGTAGGTCACCTTGAATTTCAGGTTCTTTCCAACTGTGAGGTTCCAGTTCTGAAAGGATATCCCTTAGGCAGCTGCTTTCCCGGGAAGCAGGAACTCCACTGAGCCTTGAAGGGTCACAGAGGTCCTCACACACACCCCAGAAGGCCCCAGGCAGAGGCACCTTTCCTGTACTCGGCTCAGGCTGCTCAGCCAGACCCCGTGACCTGACCCTGCCAGGAATGTGACCTGTCTCCCCACCCAGACGTGCCCAGGACCTTGTTTCCCAAGTGTCTGCCTCACCTGGGGCCTGATGCCCCCCAGCCTACACCGGGTGCCCTTTCCCCAGTCACAGATGGCTGATTGTTGAATTAATGAGTGGCTTCTTCTCTCATCCTTTCCCTCAGCTCATTCAAATAAGCTTGTTACCCATTCTTTTGCACCAGAGTCACATGTTTCAAACAGATTTCATTTTTTTCCTAGTTTATACCTATACGTTTCTTGTGTCCTATTTGTCTTCATTGGGATTTGGACGGGAATTGGATTATGAGCTGCAAAGAGGTGTCCGATACTCGGTGTATTCTGGGAGCTGGTCTCCGAATGTCCTTCTGCGTGGAGACCGAGATCTCCCCCCTTCCTGGGTGGGCCTGGTTCCTCGACCCCTCCCTCACACGGTGTCCTCAGAGCTCTGTGGAAAAAGCACACAGGCTGAGGATGGAAGAATTTCCCTGTTGAGCTCTTTCCCTATTGAGTTAAACGAGACCATATGAAGTTCCAGAGGGTCTGGCGCAGAGGCCGGGTTATTCTTGATCCAGGGGTGTGGGCAGGGGAAACAGTGATAACCTCCAAGGTAAAAGCAGCGCGTGGGGGAAGGAGCCTGCAGCCAAGCCAAGGGCAAAGGAGAGCTAAGTTCCCATCCCAGGAAAACACACACATCCCTCCCGCTGCAAGGTGCTGAGACTATGGAATAAACAGACAGTGGAGCCGAGTCCCACCCATGCCCACAACCAGCTCTGGACAGTGGCTTTTTAGGAAACAATGGGAGGGAGTGGAAAGGGTAGAATGAACACATGGTCTCCGAGTTGTAGGCGCAGGACAGTGGAACTTGGGAGGAGGAAAGGAGAGAAATAGAAAGAGGATAGTCAACCCCATTGAAATCCTAAGAGGATCTCTATCAAAATACAGTGTCCTCGCTCTAGGCATATCAGGTCACAGAAGCAATTAGTGTCATCTACGCATCAGCTTGCGGGGCAGGGAACGGCCTGCATGGGAAGGCTTCTCCTTGGTGGCCAGCCAAGTCCTGGAGTAGAGCCAGCTAGCCCCTGTGCTGGCACCTCCTGGCTGTAGGTTGCACCTGTGCCCCCTACACCCCTAAAGGGGTGCCCACCCTGATGTCTACCCCCATTGTCAACGCTGTGCTGGTCATCTCATGGGTCAGCAGCTTGAACCGTCTTGTAGGCAGTCCCAAGATATGAAACCAGGGGAGAAATACTCCCATTCCTTCTTTGGGGTTTGTCTCATCATTCTTAGTGGCGTTTGGGGCCTTTCCAAGCTCCCTTCCTGATTGTCACCCTGAGCCCGGTGGCCTGGCCTGAGATAGCTGTTGTCCTCACCTCCTTCAGCCAACACTCCGCTCCCTTTCCCATCCCCATCAACCATCCTCACCGAGCAAATTGAGGTGGCATCGTGGCTAATGACAATCGTCTTCCGTCTGGCTGGGTGGACTCCAGGAACCCAAGAAGCAGTGCCATCGAGGATGTCAATGCAGATGGAAGACAGGTGCATGACCAGCCTAGAGCAAAGCCCTAGCCTGGGCAGTGGGTCTTCTGGCAGGAGCATCTCACAGCCTGGAGGTCTCTGGAAGGTTTGTCAGAGTTCCTAAAAGAAAGAGGACTCATTGGAGGACCATTCCCAAGTGCTGATCCACACATATTTGCTGCTGAGTCAGTTTTGAGTGTTTGCACAAAAATTAAAGCATTTAAAATACTTTTTTTTCTTTTTCGAGACAAGGTCTCACTGTTTGCCCAGGCTGGAGTGCAGCAGTGGCACAATCTCAGCTCCCTGCAGCCTCAACCTCCTGGGCTCTGGTGATTCTCCCACCTCAGTCTCCCAAGTGACTGGGATTACAGGCGCCCGCCACCACGCCTGGCTAATTTTTTTGCATTTTTACCAGACAGGTAAAAATGTCTATGTTGCCCAGGCCTGGTCTTGACTTCTGGACTCAAACAGTCCAAACCCGCCTCAGCCTCCCAGAGTGCTGGGATTACAGGCATGAGCCACCGCGCCTGGCAATACAAGACTGTCTTTTATACCAAGAGTATGAGCTACCTTAGGTTAGCATGTTAAAATCTCCTTCCTTTATGAAATGCTGGTGACAATATGTGACTGATACATAGTACAAGGTGTGGATGTGTGTGATGGAGCACAGTGCTGATATGCATATGATGGATAGATGTATGTATGTATGACATATATGGATATGATAGAGCACAGTGCTGGCTCTGGAGACAGATCACTGACATCCAGTACCATATTTCCTGAGTGTGGGGCCTTTGGGCAGGTTATTCAGATTTTTGGTGCCTTGGTGTTCTATCTATAAAGTGGGAAAGACCACGGGGCTGCTGTGAGGTTGAAATGAAATACGACTCAGAAAGCCCGTAGAGCACTCGGGAGGCGATCTTCACAAACACCGGGTGTGCTGGGTCGTGTTTCTCCTTTCAGCTCCAAGGAATTCAAGTATTTGAGAATCACTGGCTGAAGATCCAATTTTCCTCACCTGTGGTTGCAGGTGGGCAACACACACAAATACACACATGCACGCACACGCACACACACCACACATGCATACACTATGCACACACCCCCAACGTGCAGTTGCAGGTGGGCAATACATGCACATGCACGCCACACACCACACATACACACAAGCACGCACATATATGCATGCACACGCACACCACACATACAAGCACGCACATATATGCATGCACACGCACACCACACATACAAGCACGCACATATATGTATGCACACGCACACAACAC
>NW_012114455.1:5803299-5810804 GCF_000951035.1 Colobus angolensis palliatus | reverse complement strand
GCACGCACATATATGTATGCACACGCGCACCACACATACAAGCACGCACATATATGTATGCACACGCGCACCACACATACACACAAGCACGCACATATATGCATGCACACACACGTGCACACATGCACACACATACACACGCCTCAAACATGGAAAACTGATGAAAAGTGAAAAGCAATGTTTGGTCACAGGCACCTGACTTTGGGTCTGTAGGCCCCTCAGGTGCTCCTGGGGAGGGAGAGGGCGTCCGGTGTTGCAGCCAGGTCATGTTCTTGTGGCACATTCTGTCTATTCCAGGGCTGCACAATCCCCAACACACACACGCACGCACACACGCCTCTGCTCCCAGAATACCTGTGTACATGTGTATGGACAGACATGCCCACGTGTGGTTTTTCAATGGTCCTGCACAGTTGTCTCTGGGGCCGGTTGTGTCTCATGGGATAAAGTTCCACTTAGAGATGGCACCCATCTCGGCCCACAGGTCACCACTCTGTCCTCCTCAATCTCCAAAGCCATCTTTAGAGCCTGCGCTGAGAATTTGGCAGTCCCCAGTGCCAGAGAGCCAGCAGGTCCTGGCTATAGACTGCAGGTGGGGACACTAAAGGGTCTGAAGGGCTGGCCAGGAAAGGCTTCAGGCTGGGGACCTCTTCGATGCTCACCCTGAGCCAGGCACCGATTTCAGTACCTCAAAGGTGACTGGGAAGCGGCAGAAGGCAGCCGTAAGAACACAATAGACGGCCCCAGCCACCCCGCCCAACCCGTGAGCGCCCACGCCCTGGAACAGCGCAACATCGCCACCGTGCGGCCGCCGGCCTGAACAACAGCCTCTCAGCCCTTGGGGTCCGTAGCTCTAGGTCTCTGGAGACCTCCAAACTGGGCCCAGGATTTTAAACCTTACCTTTTCCATAAAGTCCTTCCTAATCCAAATTTCACTGTGATTCCTGCAGACTCTAGGTCTGAGTGGGACTCGCCATGGCTGCAATAAGGAGGACTCGGGTTAAACTTTCATTAAATTTACATGGTTATGATTCGTAGCTAAAACAATGGCGATACAAGGTAGTTTGGGGGATCAGAGAGTCGGATCATCTTGAGATCTCAGCAACGAAAACAGCTGGTCAGTAGGGGAAAGCCTCTGCGGGGCTGCATTGAGCTTGTGGAGGCACAGCAGCAGCCCTGCGCTCTTCCCCTGTGAGGCCAGCCTGCTGTGCAGGGGACCTGTGCACGGGGAGCCCTTGGCCCGGCCCTCCCACCTCCTCCTCTAACCCTTCAGACCTCAGCCGTGGCCTTCGCCTGGGTGAAGGAAAGGCTGGTCAGCACAGACCTACGCAGGCCTCTGGCCTCTCCCAGCCTCTGCAGGGCTGGACTGCCATCCTCAGCAAGGAGCAGTGACTACAGCCTGCTGGCATTCCCACCCTGTCAGCTCAGGCTCTTGGACCAGAGACTTCTGTCTTCGTGAGAGCTGTCAGCACAGGGCCTGAGTGATGTGTCTGACCTCTGGAGAGTTAGGGAGTCTCAGCCTGATCTTCTGATCTCCAGCCAGAAGTAACACAGGATTTGGTCCCATAATCTTTTTAAAGGCATTGACACTTGATTGATTTTCCAGGGAGCAAATGCTTCCCTACATTCAGGCAGGCTTCCAGCATCCCCCGAGGACCAAGGGCGTCCTGCAAACTGCGGCTCTGGGCATCTGCTGGAGCACTTGGTGATGCTGCTGCTCCGTGGCACTTGGAATGGCATGACCCGCTGCTAAAATGGTCCCTCCAACCTCACGGGAATGCTTCTTAGCACACAGGCCACTGGCCCCATCCAGCGGGCCCCCCAGTTTCTGTTCAGGAGGTCTGGATGAAGCATGAGACTCTGCACCTATGAGTCCCAGGAAACGACACGCCTTGTCCCACTCAGACCTCCCGCACAGCGTCCTGGAAAGGGTGGGGTGACCCTGAAGGCTAGCCATCTGTGTTTTCACCCTGCTCCCCGGGTGGGAATCTGACCTGGGGGAGAGAGCAGTCCAGAAGACTGTCAAGCCACAGTGGAGCCGAGGGCGGTGCCATGGCACGGGCTGGGCTGGCCTCCCTGAATCCCACGACATGGGTGACCATGTCTACACCTGGGCCAAGCCCCAGCCGCCGAGGCTCATGCACACTTAGGAACCAGACCACCCACAGGCCCTGTGAAACCTCTACATTTAACATAGACCATTCCTTCCGCGCCTGCGCTGGGCACTTCTGTCTGACGTGATCAGGAGGGAATGACCACGTCAGGGCAGAAAAGAAATGACATTTACAACACACACAGGCGTCCTTCAGTGTCGCCTTCACTCTACTTCCCATGCCTTGGTAAGAACAGATGTTCTTTCCCTCCCTGGGGAGGAAAATGCGACAGAGATTCTCGAACAGGTTCCAGGCAACACTCCCTCCCTCAAAAGGGTAAAACATTTAGGCTAAAATGAAAGAGGCACTGCAGGCCGGGCGCAGTGGCTCGCGCCTGTAATCCCAGCACTTTGGGAGGGCAGCACGGGCAGATCACCTGAGGTCAGGAGTTCAAGACCAACCTGACCAAAATGGAGAAACCCCCATCTCTACTAAAAATACAAAATTAGCCGGGCATGGTGGTGCATGCCTGTAACCCCAGCTACTCGGGAGGCTGAGACAGGAGGACAGTTTGAACCCAGAAGGCAGAGGTTGTGGTGAGTGGAGATTGGGCCATTGCACTCCAGCCTGGGCAACAAGAGCGAAACTCCGTCTCCAAAAAAAAAGAAAAGAAAGAAAGAAGAGAAAGAAGCACTGCAAACCCCACCTGCCCGAGAAGCCTTGCAGCATTGCTGTAATCAGACTATATTTCCTCCCTTTTGTTTCCATAACTCATGGCAGGCAAAAAAAAAAAAAAAATCATTGAACAAACACATATCAGCAATGTTCTAGGACAGGCCTGAGCTGAGGACATAGTGGTGAGCCAAGGCTACCCTCTGCCCTCCCGACACTGGCCATGTCATTTCTCTCCGCGGGTCCTCTTCCCTGCCCAAAGCTCCTGCAGTACATCTCATACCAGAAGCCGTCAAATGTTCCCCCAAAAGCTCCCTAACCCTGCCCCAGAGCTTAGATATTGTCCCTTCAGGCCACCAAGCAAGGAGACAGGGAACATTTTCAATTAACAAGTAAAAATCGAGGGAGGCTGGGGGTGGTGGCTCAGCACACGCCCAAGGCGGGAAGATGACAAGCCCAGGAGTTCGAGACCAGCCTGGGAAACACAGTGAGACCCTGTCTCTACAAAAAGAATACAAAACTTAGCCGGGTGTGGTGGTGGGCACCTCTAGTCTCAGCTACTCGGGAGGTTGAGGCAGGAGGAGAGCTTGAGCCCAAGAGCCTGAGGCTGCAATGAACTGTAATCATGTCGCTGTATTCTAGCCTGAGTGACAAAGCAAGACCCTGACTCAAAAAAAAAAAAAAATCAAGGGGGATGGCATGGGAGGTGTGGGTGCCCTTGAGCCAGGCAGTACCCTTCCTCCAAGGCCTTGGGACCCATCTGCTTAGACTTCACTGGACAGCCAGCCAGGTATTCACGCACTGCCTCACATCCGTCCCTGTGTGTGCGCTCACATGACCACCTCTCCGCCAAACACGAAGCCACGTTTCCGCCCATCTTCCTCTGACAAAGCTCCTCCCTCTCCTAGGTTGGACCAGGGCCTGGGCGCCAGTGCACCCCCTCTCCACCATCCGCACACATTCGTCTCCCCACCTCACCAACTCGCGTGTCCCTCCTACCAGGGCACCAGGCCCCTGGTCTTGGAAGCTACAGGTCAGAGCAAAACTAGCCCCTTGCTGGCCTGGAGAAAGCACCTGTACTGTGGTCCCCGCCCAGCCTGACTCCGGGGTCTGTGCTGAGGGGAATGTACGTCCAATTTCTTGCAAATCGAGTAGGAAGAAGAAGAAAGGAGGGCGCAACTCCAGTAGGAAAAGAAACTTAAAAAGAAATAAAATGTTTTACTCATTTACACAAATACACACACTGAAGTCCACCCTGGGAGCTGGTAAAACAATCCCAACCTCAGACCCATCTGTTTTCCAGGGTCCTCTGAGCCTGGGCTTCCTGAAGAGCACCGCCCAAGGGCCCCACAGCCCAGATCCGGCAGCCCCCACCTTTATTGAGGAGGCCCGGAGGCTCCGTTCCGCTGCTCCTTAGACAGCCAGCTGTGCAGAAACGGGCCTCGGCCCAGCTTGGGGCTGGTGGGGTAAGCTGTGTCTTCAAACCTTTGCCCCCAGTTGGGTCAGTAGAACCACCACTGTCTTCCCCTTCCACCTCCCAGCTCCACTTCGGAGGCTGAGGAAGTGGAGAGTTTTTCTAGGCAGATTTGGAGCCCTGGAGATGCAGTTCACAGTCTATGTTCTGCGGTGCTGGTGCAGTCAGCAGTCCAGTCTCCAGCCTGCAGGCATGCACACTGGGGTGGACTGTGGGTGACCCCGCAGGCGTACACATTTGGGTGGCCCCTGCCCCTATACCCCAGTTTTATCTTTGATCCAGTCCCGAAACAGAGGGAGTCTCGTGTACACGCCTGGCTTGTTCCTCTGAGCGCAGCCGTCTCCCCAGCTCACCACACCGGCCTGGAAGATTCGCCCATCCGCCTCCACGCTGGACAGGGGTCCCCCGGAGTCACCCTGGGTGGAGACAAGCCCTGCCGTGAGTCCCCAGTCCCGCCTCTCCCGGGGCCTACCTGCCACCCTCCTGTCCCGGGGCGCACCTGGCAGGAGTCCACGCCGCCGCTGAGGAAGCCCACGCACATCATGCGTGGCGTGATCTGCTGCGGCAGGAGGCTCTCGCAGGTGGTCTGGTTGATGACACGGATCTCACCCTTCTGCAGGATCAGCGAGCCGGTGCCTGGGGAGAGGGCAGGACAGGGCTGGGAGCCGGGCTGCTTCGGGGGCAGCGTCATTCAAGGCGCTCCCCACGGGTCATTTGACTCCCAAAACTCTGGAACAGCCCAGATGCCCGGGACTGACAAACGGGTAATCTGCGTCTACTCAGTGGGCTCTGGCAACAGCAGCCACCTAGAGAAAGCAGGGGCACGCTGAGATCTGCCAGGCGAACTGAGAGGGAACAGACGCCGTGGCAAGCAGGGGTGAGGAAACAAGCAGCAGAGAGGGAAGGTGCCGCAAACGCCCCCGGGGTTCTGTGAGGGCATTCGAGCTGTACGTCCTGTTTGTTTTCTTTCCTCTCCAACGTCTACAAATGTTCAGTATATGCTATAGAGTGGATTTTTTCAATCTAGCCTTTGCCAACTAATGGCCTGCTTCCCTTCATACCCACCCCCTCACTTGCCTTAAGCACCACTGGGCTTAAGGTGTTGCTATCTTCATTATGCAGATGAAGAAACAGGGCCAGAGTTTAAGCAACTCGCTCAAGGTTACTCAGGTAGTTAGGGGCAAAGCCAGCCTTCAGTCCTGAGCCCGGGCTGCAAATCCCATGCCCCTTTTAAGGGCCTCCATTCCGCCCTGGACAGCCTCATTCTGCCAGGCAGAGGGAGACTGCGGCGGCCCCTCGCCCCACGGCTGGACACGCAGAGGAAACACAGCCTTGGAGGAAGGCCCCAGGCCCTCTGTGGAGCCCTGCGTCAGTCCGAAGCTCACCTCCATACTGGGTGTGTCCCCAGCCTGTGACCCAGATGGCCTTGCCGGCAGGGAAGACATGGGAGGCATCCGGCAGGCAGATGGGCCGCACCACGGAGCTGTACTCCACCGGTTTCTCCAGCTCCAGCAGCGCGATGTCGTAGTCGAAGGTGAAGTCGTTGAAGGAGGGGTGGGAGATGATGCGCTTCAGCCGGCGCTCCTGCACCTCAGGGGCACTGCGCTGGCTCTGGTCGTGCAAGCCCAGGAAGGCCGTCCACTGCGTGGGGTCTGAGTACCTGGAAGGGAGAGCTGCTGTGAGACCAACCGCGCAGTCACTCGGGTCTGTGCACACGGTCCCGCAGCCCCGTGCGTTCCCAGAGGACTCCGCATGGATGAGGCACAGCAGCTGCTGAGAGAAGATGACGATGCCAGCTCTTACTTGGTCTTGACCCTAAGCTAGAAACTACTAAGTGCCTCCCGCTGCAGTAAGAAACCCCCCTTAAACTCTTTACCCCCCTCCTTTAATACATTTTTAATCTGATGGCCAAAAATTAGGTATCTTATGAACCTGATCTTTCACAGGAGGAATAACAGAAAAATCAACCCAAATGATTTTTCTTTTCTTTTTTCTTGTTGTTGTTGTTGTTTTTGAGACAGTCTTGCTTGGTCGCCCAGGCTGGAGTGCAGTGGCGCAGTCTCAGCTCACTGCAACCTCCGCCTCCCAGATTCAAGTCATTCTCCTGCCTCAGCCTCCTGAGTATCTGGGATTACAGGTGCACACCACCACGTCTGGCTAATTTTTGTATTTTTAGTAGAGACAGGGTTTCACCATGTTGGCCAGGCTGGTCTCAAACTCCTGACCTCGTGATCTGCCCCCGCCTTGGCCTCCCAAAGTGCTGGGATTACACGTGTGAGCCATCATGCCCGGCCCAAATAAATTTTTAATGCAGTGGTATATAACCTAAGACCAAAATGAATTGAAAAATATGTTGTGTTATATCTACTAAGTTTCTTGTTGGCTATGGAATAGGTTTAGCGATTCTGAAGCTGTTCCATGTGCACTGCAGAGTGGGCGCCCACCCTAGCGTGGGGAAAGGGAGGCACAGATGCGGAATGGGATCAGAGGTATCAGGAAAGGCTTATGATTTTTATTTTATTTTATTATTATTTTGTGAGACGGAGTCTCACTCTGCCACTGAGGCTGGAGTGCAGAGGCATGATCTCAGTTCACTGTAACCTGCACCTCCCAGGTTCAAGTGATTTTCTGGCCTCAGCCTCCCGAGTAGCTGGGACTACAGGCATGCGCAGCCACGCCTGGCTAATTTTTGTATTTTTAATGGAAACAGGGTTTCGCCGTGTTAGCCAAGCTGGTCTCGTACTCCTGACCTCAAATGACCAGCCCACCTCAGCCTCCCAAAGTGCTAGAATTACAGGCATAAGCCACCATGCCCGCTGGCTCACAATTCTTAAAAACTGGTCTAAAACCAGTGCTATCTCTAGCAGCACCCAGAACTTAGTGTCTAAATATCCTTCTCTATTGAAAGGAACCAGGGCTCCTTGGAAAAATGGCTGATTTCAGATCTGGGTCTTAATGGAAAGCATAAAGCAAACCTAGAACATTTTGTTTCTGCAGGAAGCAATCAAGCACTCAAACACCAGTGTGGTCCGTCTGGCAAAGCTGGTTAAAATGAGGACAGTAAGAACCCTGAAATAAATGGTGACAGGGTGACACTACTACACAGGCAGAATAATAAAAAAGGGTGGGATAATCCATCGGTCCACCCTGAGTCTAAAAAGTAATTTCAAAAGATTTTATAGGCCAGGCGCGGTGGCTCAAGCCTGTAATCCCAGCACTTTGGGAGGCCGAGACGGGCGGATCACGAGGTCAGGAGATCGAGACCA
>NW_012114455.1:5791968-5802618 GCF_000951035.1 Colobus angolensis palliatus | reverse complement strand
AGGAAGGAAGGAAGGAAGGAAGGAAGGAAGGAAGGAAGGAAGGAAGGAAGGAAGGAAGGAAGGAAGGAAAAGAAAGAGAGAGAGAGAAAGAAAGAAAGGAAGAAAGAAAAGGAAGGAAGGAAGGAAGGAAGGAAAAATGACCAGCTCCTAAATGCTGAAGAAACAGTACAATAAGGAACCACATTCTCACCTGCCACAGTAATAAAAACAAATGTGAGAATCACCAACGGACACTGAGACACCGGGTAAAACACGGCTGGAGAACGAGACACTCACGCTGATTCAAAGAATCACCCGCGATGGTGTATTCACAACCAAGGTGGAAGCCCCTTTATGATGGCAAAATCTGCTGGGGTCCCCAAGCCAGGTGCTCAGGCTCCTCTCCCAACCAGCCGCTGTCACGGGGGATCATGCTCTCCCTGAGAAGCGTACAGCACCACCCATGCACTGCTTCCTAACCCAGCCATGAAAACACAGTCAGGAAAACCCAAATTGAGAGGCATCCTGTAAGATAACTGGCCCGGACTTTTCAAAAATGTCAATGCCATAAAAAAACAAAAAATAAAAGGCATAGAGAAACTGTTCTTGATTAAAATGAGATTAAAGAAACCTAATGACTAAATACAAGGCATGACCCTTGACTGCATCCTAGAACTTTTTTTTAAAAGCTCCGAAGAAGGCCGGGCGCAGTGGCTCATGCCTGTAATCCCAGCACTTTGGGAGCTCCAAGCGAGAGGAGCACAAGGTCAGGAGTTCGAGACTAGCCTGGTCAACATGGTGAAACCCCATCTCTACTAAAAATACAAAAATTAGCCGGGCGTGGTGGCATGTGCCTGTAATCCCAGCTACTCAGGAGGCTGAGGCAGGAGAATCACCTGAACCTGGGAGGTGGAGGCTGCAGTGAGCTTGGATTGCGCCACCGCACTCCAGACTGGGCGAAAGAGTGTGTCTCAAAAAAGAAAAAAAAACCTCTAAAGGCGACCACGATGGGCATGATTGGAGGATATTTATGATGCGTACATCAGCTCGCAGCACAAAGCAATGCCGCCATTTCTCAGTGGGACAGCGTCCTCGTTCTTGGAGACACAGGCTGAGGCACCTGGTGGGAAGCCTCACGATGGCTGCCCCCAGCTGGGAAATGGTTCAGAAAAATACACGCGGGCGCAAACAGAGAGAAAGCAAACGTGATTAACTCAATCACTGAATGCAGATCAAAGGTATAAGAGTGTTGCCTGTATGGCCAGGCGCGGTGGCTCACGCCTGTAATCCCAGCACTTTGGGAGGCCGAGGCAGGGGAATCATGAGGTCAGAAGTTCGAGACCAGCCTGGCCAGCATGGTGAAACCCTGTCTCCACTAAAAATACAAAAAATTAGCCAGGCGTGGTGGCACACACCTGTAGTCCCAGCTACTCCGGAGACTGAGGCAGGAAAATTGCTTGAACCCAGGAGGTGGAGGTTGCAGTGAGCTGAGATCCGGCCACTGCACTCCAGCCCGGGGACAGAGCGAGACTCTGTCTCAAAAAAAAAAAAAGAAGAAGAAGAAATGTTCACTGTACTAGTCCTTTTTTTCATTCATTGTATTTACAACATTTTTGTAGCTTTGAAAAATTTCAAAATAAAACATTGGAAAAATACATATCTAAAATAGAAAATGGGTGTGACAAGAGAAAGGCGTGAAGACCCGCTTCATTTTCCCTCACCTCTCAGGAAAGTCAAAAGGTTACTGAACCACCCAGCCAGGGCACCTCCCCGACCCTGGAGCACTAAACCGAGCCTCCGCCTCCACATCTCTCCCCATGCCTGCCTGAGCCCTGGTCCACTCTCACTGCCCCGATGTCCATCCCCTTCTGGCTTTCCTTTCTTTTTTTTTTTGAGATGGAGTCTTACTGTGTTGCCCAGGCTGGAGTGTAGTGGCATGATCTTGGCGCACTGCAACCTCCACCTCCCAGGCTCAAGTGATTCTCCCACCTCAGCCGCCCCCAAGTAGCTGGGACTACAGGCACCTGCCACCATGCCTGGCTAATTTTTGTATTTTTAGTAGAAATGGGGTTTCACCATGTTGGTCAGGCTAGTCTCGAACTCCTGACCTCAGGTGATCCGCCCGCCTTGGCTTCCCAAAGTGCTGGGATTATAGGCGTGAGCCACTGTGCCCGGCCCCGTTCTGGCCTTTTTTACAGCCAACTCTCTATAGAATCACAGGCCTAGGCCGAAGCTCAGTTTTCCAACCTGGGCTGGGCCCGATCTCGCTTCACTGTAATCTGTTGCCACCAGATAATGACTTCCCAAAAGCTGCTTTTGTGAGATCCTTTTTGTCCCATTCCATAGCCTAAAAGGATTCCCAAGAGCTGCCAGGTGAGGCCTTGGGACCCACCCAGGCCTTCTGCGTTCACCGTTCATTGACCTGACCTTTCTGATGGTCTCCCGGACTGCTCGCATCCAGCCACACACTCACCCCTGCATCAGCTCATTCCCTCAACAGTCCCCGGGCATCTGTGATACAATCTATGCCCCAGGCTTCAGGTCCACCGTGTACACAGGGAGAGAGATGAAAACCACCCATTACAACATGACACGGAGGGTTCCACAGAGGACTGGGTAGAAAGCTGTGGAAGAGGATGGGCTGGGAGTCCGGAAATGAAGTGAGTTATGAACCAAGCCTCGACATCACATAGGCCTGGCCAGCTACGGCCTGAAGCGGTGGAGAATGCCACAGGTTTAAAGAGAACAAAGGTAGCCGGGCACAGTGGCTCACACCTGTAATCCCAGCACTTTGGGAGGCCAACGCAGGCGGATCACCTGCGGTCAGGATTTCAAGACCTAGCTTGGCTAACATGGTGAAATCCCATTTCTACTAAAAGTACAAAAAATTAGCTGGGCGTGGTGGTGCGTGCCTGTAATCCCAGCTACTCAGGAGGGTGTGGCAGGAGAATCGCTTGAACCCGGGAGGCGGAGGTTGCAGTGAGAGGAGATCGCACCATTGCACTCCAGCTTGGGCAACAAAAGTGAAATTCGCCCTTAAAAAAAAAAAAAAAAAAGAGAGAGAGCAAAGCATGTTCAGGAAGCCCTCACACTGAGCATGGGGAAGGCCGTGAGGACCGCACTGGAGACAGGCCGGCCGGACGGGCAGGAGCCAGATAACATGGCCGTGTCGGTCATGAAGGGGTTCCTGCTTTGTACTACAAGCCGTGGCAGGCGTTGAGCAACAGACTGGGGTGACCAGATGTTGGGAAGATCACGCTGGGCTCGAGTGGTGCAGACAGAGTCCTGAGAGGGAAGGAAGTGGATGGGGAGAGGTGCTGCAGCTGCCCGGGCGACAGTGAGCTAGGACGAGCAAGGTGGTGGCAGTGCAAGCAGAAGAGAGTAGAAAGGTTTCAGGAATGCCCAGGAGGCAAGGAGGTAGCTGAAAGGTTATCATGGGATGGGGGAGAGGGGAGAGCCACCCTCGTCCCTCTGGCTCAACTCCTCATGATCCCAATACCCAGCATGGACACCCCCATCCAGCTCTTTGCCCTGTGCCTGCAGGTTTCCACCTCCCTCCTCCAAGCCCTCCCTGTTCACCCGGCGACCTCAGCTGAAGACCCCGCTTTCACGAAGCCCTCTCTGCAAACTCAGCCAGTGGGTAAGTCTGACAGTGTTTGACTGTATCAGCAGACTCAGCCTCTAATGTTTAAGGCATGCACGTCTACCAGCAGCTGAGAGACTGGTTGTGAAGATGCAGCCACTGATACCCCCCATGGTGACCCCAGGGGCTGGAGTGCAGCTGGGAATCGCGAGTGCTCAGGTGGAACTTCTGATGTCCCAAACACTCTTCTCGATGTTGACACAGTAAGTTGTTTTATCCCTGAAACAGCCCTGCAAGGTAGGGTCACCCTTTTTAAGATGAGGAAGGCACAGAGAGAGCAACTTGCCAAAGATCATATAGCTAATATGTTATAGACCACAGTTGGAACCTAGGCAGCCTGTGCATTTAACCGCAACGTGATGCCGCCTCCCGGCAGTGCCCGATGAATGCATGATGACTTAGCCATGTGCTCAGGGTCCCGTGACACCAGGCCCCTGCACACCTCACACCTCCATGCCTCTGCATACGACACTCCCTTTGTCTGGAAGGTCTGAGCCACCTGGTCCAGCTGACAAACACCCTCACGTTCAACCCTCAGTTCAGACACCTATGTTGAGTGTTCCCAACAGTCGCCCTCCCCAGTCCCTCAGGCATATGGGTTTAAAATTCTAAACTCCACATGCTGGGCCCAAGGGAGCCTGGACACAGCCCTGGCACAGCACTTACTGCACGTGTGTGTCATGTCTTGTCCCTACCCTCACAAGTCTGTGGCGCACAATCTGCAGGGACCAGGTCCTATTCACATTGGTCCCTCTAGTGTCAATAATAACCATGGGTGTTGAATATTAATTGCACTACACATTGGCAGAAGTATGACTGATGATCGACACAAGATGAAGGAGAAGGAAATGAGAAAGGAAGCAATGAAGCAAAGGAAAGGAGGAAGCAGTGCAGGACAACAGCGGTGTTCTTAGTATGCACCCAGCCATTTCCTAGCTCCACCTGCTGACGGGGCCTGGACATGACACCATGGTGACAATGAACACACTAAGCAGCTGGACCTTGGTCTCTAAATACCATCCCCAGTAAAGGCCTCCTTGGAGAAATGGCTGGTCCTAGGGCTGGGCTGGGGACACACAAGATGAGCCTATTGTACCTCGTAGTGCCAGAAAGCAAGGACGTGGCTCAAAAAAGGAAAGAATGGGGCATGTCAAAGAGGCACAGAAGCCAACCTCAGAGAGCAGTGGTTGATCCAGGCACGGCTGGCTCACATCTGTAATGCCAGCACTTTGGGAGGCCAACATGGGAGGATCACTTCAGCTAGGAGCTGGAGGCCAGGCTTAGCATTTAGCAAGGCTCTGTCTCTACAAAAATTTTAAACTAGCTGGGCATAGTGGCATATGCCTGTAGTCCCAGCTACTTGGGAGGCTGAGGCAGGAGGATTGCTCAAGCCCAGGGGTTCGAGACTGCAGTGAGCTACGATTTGCACCACTGAACTTCAGCCTGGGTGACACAGTGAGACTCTGACTCACACACACACACAGACACACACACACAAAATTCTTACGCTCACGTTACTCCAAAAAAAAAAAAATCATCCCTGCTCTGGGTGCAGTTGGGTGTGACAGAATGAGACAAGGGATTGTCTCAGGCTGGACAAAGCTACATGTCAAGCACCCAGCGAAGCTGGGGACCATGGAGCTGGGTCCACTCCCCACAGGCTCTTGCTGTCTGTCTCCATCACCCAAGCCCTGTGCACGTGTCTGAGCACACTCCATCTGTGTTGCAGGCCTCCCTCCTGCTGTGGGCCCATCTCTCCTCCCTGCAAAGGGCAGCTGAGGGTTTGGGTCACCTGCTCCTGGGGCTGTCTACCATGGAAAATCATGCAGCCAGCAGAAAGCGCATCCGCTTCTCCCGAGGGTGGACTCTCCTGGAAGGCCCACGCCCCTGCGCCTGCCTCTTCAGAGCAAGCCAGGCCCTAAAACTCCTTCCTTCAGCCAATGGCCGGACGCCCAGAGAGGCCAGGAGCTAAGACACAAATAGCGCAGCCTGGGATGCCCGCGTGACCCTTCCAGGCCTCTCATCTGCCTGTGTGTCTGAGGCTATGACATGCTGAGCACCTACTATGTGCCAGGCACAGCGCAAAGTGACTCAGGTAGAGCATCGTACTTAATTCTCGCAACTCTAAGGGTGGGAACTGATACTGTCACCATCATCAGTGAAGATCCCACGGCCTAGGAAGTTTGAATAACCTGCCCAGGGTCACCGGCAAGC
This sequence comes from Colobus angolensis palliatus, assembly GCF_000951035.1. Taxonomy (NCBI): domain Eukaryota; kingdom Metazoa; phylum Chordata; class Mammalia; order Primates; family Cercopithecidae; genus Colobus; species Colobus angolensis. Next base: position 5,796,782 of record NW_012114455.1, on the reverse strand, counting down.
CAGAGCTGGAGCATGAATCCAAAGTCATGTTGGCCAATCCAAGGAGTCGTGCAGTGCAGACTCACCGGAGACCACACCTGTGCTCAAGTCTGGCTCTGCCACTTAACAGCTGTGCCACCTCAAGCAAACATCTCTACTTCTCTGAACCTTACTTTCTGTACAATGAGGAGACAATCGACCTGCCTAACTTGCTGGGGGTCTTAGGAGAGGCACAGAGACAGCACTTGGCTGCCAGTGGGCACTGAATACAGTGAGTTTGTATTGTTACTGTTATGAAGCCCCGTCCTGGGATATCTGCTCATTTGGTTTGGACGCTTGTCCCCTCCAAATCTCATGTTGAAATGGGATCCCGTGTTGGAGGTGGGCACGGTGGGAGGTGTTTTGGTCACGGATCCCTCCTGAATGTTTTGGCGCCCTCCCGATGGTGATGGGTGAGTTCTGAGTTCACACGAGGCTGGCTGCTTAAGAGTCTGGGACCTCCTCCTGCTCTCTCTTGCCCCCGCTCTCGCCATATGACGTGCCTGCTCCCCCTTCACCTTCTGCCACGGATGGAAGCTCCCTGTGACCCTCACCAGAAGCAGAGGCTGGCACCAGGCTTCCTACACAGCCTGCAGAACCATGGGCCAGATAAACCTCTTTTCTTTATAAATGACCCAGTCTCAGGTATTTCTTTAGAGCAGCTCAAGAATGGACTAACACATGTGCCCACCCCTCCAATGCCCTTCCTTGGTGCCAACCCACCCTGGCATGACTCCCAGATGCAAGCGGCCAGTAAGGAGGCTCCCTGCTGCCCACCCAGAAACCCACCTGAATCCTCTGTCATCGATGTAGCAGTGTGCGGCGGAGACCAGCCAGTTGGGAGAGATGAGGGAAGCACCGCAGACGTGGCCCTGGCCCAGCGCGTGCAGGCTCACCTGCCAGGGCCACTCGCCCTCATCCGCATCTGTGCCCCCAACAACACGAGCCTGTCTGGTGAATGACCGCAGCCCACAGTCTGCAGAGGGGGGCAGAGAACCAGAGGACAGCAAGTCAAGGTGGGGACATCGAACCCCAAGGGGATATGCGTGGGTGCCAGGAAACCCTGTGTGGGGAAGCCAGCTTTTGGCGTGCACAGCACTGCTGGAGTGGCCAGGGCATGAGGGACCCCCAAAACTATCTTTGAGTTTCACAGACTCCCTTCCACCATGCCCCTCCTTCTCCCCGCTCCCAAATTCAAACCCGCGTCTTCCCACCTCCCCCTCCCTCACAAATGCAGCGAGGGCCTCCGGAGGCCGGCTGCTCGGCTTCACTTTGATTTGGGTGTCATCTGCCTGATTTGACGTTATTCGGGGCGTCACAGGAGAGGGGGTGGCGTGGAGCAGGGAGAAGCATCTTTGAATGCTGAGGGACACAGCTCTCAGAGGGACGAATGAACCACTGATGTGAGGTCACAGAATAGCTGCAGCTGTGCTCAAATCTGACCTGTGGCCAGCCAACGCTTCTGAAACACGGAGACTGCAAATTAAAGTATGGGCGGGCAAGGGTGAGGCCCTGCCTTGGCCTTGGGTGAGCTGGGCTGCTCTTCTCCAGGCTACTCCCCTGCAGCTGTGTCTACACAGCAGGGGCCAGCAACGCACTGCAGCCACGACCTCGCCATGCTACAGAAGCCCTGAGATGCTGGCTGTACCGGCCCTTCTCCAAGACCAGAGCCAGCCCGTGGGGTGGTGCCTTCATGACAACTGGCAAGGCTATCCTTTCCTCCAGGAGACACAAGCACAGAGCTGCTAAGAGAGGAGCTGGCGGGATTGCGCCTCCAGGTGCGCCCTCTGGTGGGCACCTCACACAGTGAACGACCTGCACAACTGTACTCAGATGCCTTGCTCACCGCAGTCCTTCTCATCTGAGCCGTCGCTACAGTCCTTCTTCCCGTCACACTCGGGGTTGCCCTTGCTCAAGCAGAGCCCGTTGAGGCAGCGGTAGGTGTGTTTGGTACAAGTGACGACGTTCACTGTTCAAGGAGGAGGACACAGGGGCTCAATTCCTCAATTCCTCTGCAGCATCTGACCAGAAGCCAGAAACCACCAACGGCGCCTCACGGCCCCTGCACCTGACCCCTCACCCAGGCCTGCCCCACCCACGCCCACTGGCCTCCCAGCCCTGCTACAGGTTCTCCACCTTCCGGAAAATTCTCCCCGCACCAGAGCCCTTTCTCATCACACTTCACCCACAGGTGGTCTGTGTTCATTAAACTCGGGGCATCGTGTGCGTGGCTGTGCTCAGGGCAGCCTCCTCCAGGGGCGAGGCCCCCAGCAGGAAGGTGGGCGGGGCGGCCTCACCTTTGGTGCAGGAGGCCTCGTCAGACCCGTCCCCACAGTCGTCCTTCCCATCGCACTGCTGGCTCTTGGAGAGGCACTTCCCACTGGAACACCTGAAGGTCTGGGCGGGACAACCTGGAGAGGCAGCGGGACTCAGCCACCAGGAGCCACCGTGAGCCGCCCCGCCCACCTGCCCGCCCAGGCCACCCCTCCCCAGCACTCACTGCACCCCTGTTCGTCGCTGTTGTCTCCGCAGTCATTCACACTGTCGCAGACCCAGAAGAGGGGCTTGCAGAACTTGTTCTTGCATGTGAACTGGTGGGTGGCGTCGCAACCTGGAGCGGGGTAAGGGGAGGGTCGGTCGTGAGGCCCTCATCACCCACTGCTTCCCCAGGATGCCCAGGCGATCAGAGCTACCTGGGGACCGCTTTCCCATCTGCGGAGAGACCCAAGTGGCCCTGCTCCACCAGCTGCCAAGCTAACCTCAGCACTTCCGAGACACCCCACCACCTGCCGCACAGAGGCCAAGATCTCCATATGGCAGGGTGGGGAGGGAGGCCGGAGGTCTCTACACAGGGCCAAGAGCAAAAACTCCCACCACCTCCAGCCTTTCTGCCTCGGCAGTCAGCCAGCAGGGCCATGGGACGCAGGCAGGGTGGGGAAGGAGGGTGGGGAGACCGGGGCTCCCAGCCTGACTCACTGCAGTTGAGCTCATCGCTGTAGTCGGTGCAGTCGGCCCAGCCATCACAGCGCATCTCCTTCCGGATACACCGCCCCGTGCGGCACGTGAACTGCCCCGGGCACGCTGCGGGCACACGCAGGCCTGAGGCCCCCAGCACCCACCCACCTCCCTCCACTGGCTCCCGGCTCCCTCCCTCGGGCCAACCTCCCAGCCACAAACACAGAGGAGCAGGGTGGGTGCTGTGGTCCAGGGCAGGGGTTGCCCAGGCCCACCAAGGTGTGACAAAGGGGTTCCTGCACCTGCAGCTAGTGTGGGAAGGGGGCTGGCCACAGACCCCAACCTGGGCTGGCAGGGTCCCTCCCCACCACTGAGGATCGAAGCTCAGGAAGCCCCGGGTGCCCTGCAGAGAGGCCGGCTGGTCGCAGGCCCTGCCCTGCCCTGTGTGCTGGGCCGCCTGGGGACACCGAGGGCCAGGCCCCCCGCCTGTGAGGCTCAGCAGGTCCCCGATGCATGCGGTATGTCCTGTCCAAATGCAGTGCGGCATCGCGCTTCCTTCACTCTAAACATTTTCCATATTTCAATGTTTCTGAAATCAGGAGGCATCTGACCACTTTGCAGATGACAACGTTGTAAGGAGGCCATTGTCACCACCTCGGCACAGGTACAATTCAGTCACAGGTAAGTGTTTAGATCAAAGGTGTTGGTTTATCTGAGTGTACTTTTGGCGATGAGCTAGGCCCTTGAATTTTACCTCAAATTTGGATTCCTAAGCATAGTTAAATGTCTTCCCAAGGTTATTCTATGTTGCAGGGTTGAAATAAAAACACATTGTGTATGTGGAGGAACTGCTGCTCACAGAGCCAATGGTGCTTCCTCATGTGTCTCACAATTACCCTATGAACCTAACGGTGCTAACAGGCCACAGAGGCAAGATGATCAAAGTCACCGTGAAGGTGGGCCTGAGGGACAGATGGCGGGGGAGCTCAGATGAGGGGCGTCTCCAGCCGCAGGTACCTCATGCCGGGACTGTGACCCAGAAGGAAAGGGCACAGTGTGCACCAGCGTTCACAGCCAGCCTGCTTTAATTAATGCATCAAAGGTAGCGTGTTTTCCTCGCAAAGGTACGGGAGGGGTGAGATGCTCTTACATTCTCCAGCATCTTAGAATCAGCAAAGCATGATGCTAACAAGATGCAGGGTAGACAGAACATGTGGGGCAGGCTGCCCTCCTCCCAGCAACGTTCACTCACGGTCACTGGAGTCGTAAGAGAGGTATTCAGCTAAGAACCCGGTGTCGGTGTAGGACTGGTCCGAGTGGAAGCGAACTGTGATCTTGTTGCTGTTGCTGGTGACGACGAACTGGGACCTCTCTCCGCAGTACCTGGAGCGGAGGCGGGGCACAAGATGAGGAGGGACAGCTGGGAGCCAGGGGGCTGGTGGGACCCCTCCCCCTGCAGCATGGGCCAGGCAGCCTCCAAACCCCCGGGGACTCACTTCTCGCCGTTGATCTCCACGTAGTCCTTGGTGCAGCTGCCCGTAGGCACGCCAGGCTCCAGCAGGTAGAAGAATTTGAAGCGCACCTTCACGTGCTGGTTGTTGGGTACCTGAGGGAAGAGAGGCTGCTGGGAATCTGCGGCTTCCCTCCCTCCTCCCTGAACCTGAGGGCGTCAAAGGGAGGCGGCGGCATGGACCAGGGAGAGACGGTTTGCCTTCCATCACCAAGACAGGCTGGAAAGTTCTCCCAGCGTTTTTTGTTTGTTTTCGTTTTTGTTTTGTTTTTGGTTTTTTGTTTGTTTGTTTGTTTTTTGTATTTTGTTTTTTGTTTTTGAGACGGAGTCT
>NW_012114455.1:5778077-5791508 GCF_000951035.1 Colobus angolensis palliatus | reverse complement strand
AGATAATTTTTTTTGTATTTTTAGTAGAGATGGGGTTTCACCATGTTGGTCAGGCTGGTCTCGAACTCCTGACCTCAGGTGATCTGCCTGCCTTGGCCTCCCAAAGTACTGGGATTACAGGCGCCAGCCACTACACCTGGCCTCTTTTCTTTTCTTTTCTTTTTTTTCTGAGACGAAGTCTCGCTCTGTCGCCCAGGCTGGAGTGTAGTGGCAAGATCTCGGCTCACCACAACCTCTGGCTCCCAGATTAAAGCGATTTTCCTGCCTCAGCCTCCCGAGCAGCTGGGATTACAGGCACGGGCCACCACACCCGGCTAATTGTTGTATTTTTAGTAGAGACAGGGTTTCACCATGTTGCCCAAGCTGGTCTTGAACTCCTGACTTTGTGATCCACTTGCCTGGCCTCCCAAAGTGCTGGGATTACAGGCATGAGCCACCACGCCTGGCCCTCCTGACATTTTTAAAGAAAGGAAAGGGAGGCAGCTCGGGCTGGGATGGCGTGAGTGGCACAGACTGGTGACTCTCTTCTCTCACACACCTTCTTTGATTTCCTCCTGACGGCACCTCCGAGACCCAGGCACTATCACCCTCACTTCACCTGGGAGCAAGCTGAGGCCCAAGGACCTTCAGCAACTGCCCAGGTCGTTCTGTCACCTGACAAGGAGCTAGGATAAGAGTCTGGGTCTGCCTGACACTGCGGGGGACGACCTGACCCCCAGACACATGGTCTCTTTGGGATTTGTTTATTTGTTTTTGCTGTTTTTGAGACAGGGTCTCACTGTTGCCCAGGCTGGAGTGCAATGGCACTGTCATAGCTCACTGTAGCCTTTAACTCCTGGCTTTAAATGATCCGCCCACCTCGGCCTCCTGAGTAGCTGGGACCACAGGCATGCACCACCATGCCTGGCTAATTTTTGTATTTTTTTTTTTTTAAGATGAGGTCTCACTATGTTGCCCAGGCTCATCTTGAATTCCTAGCCTCAAGTGATCCTCCCTCCTTGGTCTCCCAAAGTGCTGGGATTACAGGTGTGAGTCACCACATTTGGCTGCCTCTTTGGGGTTAATAAAGGATCTCCTCTTCCCTTTCTTCTGTCTTCCTCATTTGCCATCCACCTCTCTCTCACACACACACACACACACACACACACACGCACACACGTACACATATGCAAACACATGCACACACATGTATGCACACATACACACAGGGAGACATACACATGTGCATATACATGCTCACACGCACACACACACATGTTCACATACCCCATAGTTCCTACCTCAATATTCCATGTGCAGTCAATGTTGGGTGGGTAGTGGCCCGGGTAGTAGGGGCTGTTGAATGTCCCCTGGGCTTTACGTAAGTGGCCTCCACACCCTGAGAGGAAAGGTGGGAGAAAGCAAGAGGGTCAGGAACCTGCCCAGCCAAGCAGGCAGGCGAGGACTCTGCAGCCTGAGGCCTGGAGCTGCCTCCTGGACGCCTGGATGCTGCACAGCAAGTGCGCAGCCAGGAAGGCCGGGTGTCGGCTGCTGAAGCTTCAGGAGGGCTCCTGACCCAGGCGGTCAGCCAGATGCCTTTGGCTCAAGTTTCAGCCTCTGCTGCTGACCTAGGCCAGCTCCCCAGCCACAGGGTCCAGCCTGTGGCCTCCTAAGCTCAGTCACCCCCACTAAGGCCTTCCCCTTGTCCGCGGCCCACGGGCAGTTCTGCCCTGCCCTGCCCTTCCTTACTGCTCCTCTTAGGCAGCTGGAAGAAGGTGGCCTCAAAGCCGGGATGCCGCCGCTCGGTGTTGGTTATCAGCGTGATGAGCAGGACGTTCTGGGAGGAGAGGAAGGTCAGGTTGTAGGAGGGAGGGTAGGTGCCACACAACCTGTCGGGGCAGAGGGTGGGCATTAGGAAGAGCCGACAGAACCCAAGCTTCTCACACGCCCAAACCAGGCTCCCAGGCAGAGGTGCCCAAGGACCCCATCCCTAACTCTGGCCCCATCCACAGAGGGCTAAGAATGGAGTCACAGAGACCTTCATTCAGGTAAGTCCCTCCCCCACACAATCACTGACGGAAGGAGTTACTGATAAACGGTTCACCTTTGTTTAAAAGAGCAACACCCAGCCAGGTGCAGTGGCTCACGCCTGGAGGCCAAGGTGGGTGGATCACCTGGGGTCAGGAGATCAAGACCAGCCTGGCCAACACGGTGAAACCCCATCTCTACTAAAAATACAAAAATTAGCCAGGTGTCGTGGCGCATGCCTGTAATCCCAGCTCCTCGGGAGACTGAGGCAGAAGAATCGCCGGAACCCAGGAGGCGGAGGCTGCAATGAGCCAAGACAGCGCCACTGCACTCCAGCCTGGGTGACAGAGCGAGACTCCATCTTGAAAAAAAAAAAAAAGCAACACCGTAGACATGATACATGCCCACAACAGAGGATTTACTACATAAGCTGTGGGTTCAATCAGAACAATAGCAGTGGTAACAACCAACATTTATCAGGAACATGCCAAGGTCGGGCCTATAATCCCAGAATATTGGGAGGCCGCGAGGCAGGAGAATTCCTTGAGGCCAGGAGTTTCAGACCAGCCTGGGTAACAGAGTGACACCTCATCTCCATAATCAAAAAAACTAGCTGGGCATGGTGGCGCTTGCCTGTAGTCCCAGCTGCTCAGGGGCGAGGCCAGAGCCTCAGGAGCTCAAGGTTGCAGTGAGCTATGATTGTGCCACTGCACTCCAGCCTGGGCAACCAGGACACTCAAAAAAAAAAAAAAAAAGAAAGAAAAAAAAAAGAGGAACATGCCTGGCATGGTTCTCGGTGCTCTTCAATCTATTAACTCACAATCTTCGTAACAGGTCTATGAAGTAGATACTGTTATCCCTGTCTCAGAGGTGAGGAAAGTGAGATGCAGAGATCTTCAGTCACCTGCCCAACATCCCATGGTTAATAAGTGGCAGGCTTAGAATTGAAACTCAGGCATTCAAGCTCCAGAGCCCACACTGCTCACAACCATATCATCCTGATTGTGTCCTCGCCTTCCAAACAATGCAACTTTATAAAAAGCCTGAGAGACAGGGTGACTGATATGGAAAGATCATCATAATATGCTTCATTTGTTAAAGCAGGTAATGAAACTGCATGCATGGGATAATCCTATTTCTTAACACACACACAGCAAAAAAGGCAGGGAGAATAGACATCAAAACTTTGGCCAGGTGCTGTGGCTCATGCCTGTAATCCCAGCACTTTGGGAGGCCAAGGCAGGCGGATCACCTGACGTCAGGGGTTCGAGACCAGCATGGTGAAACCCCATCTCTACTAAAAATACAAAAAAAAAATTAGCTGAGCATGGTGGTGCATGCCTGTAATCCCAGCTACTCGGGAGGATGTGGCAGGAGAATTGCTTGAACCTGGGAGGCGGAGGTTGCGGTGAGCGGAGATCTTGCCACTGCACTCCAGCCTGGGCGACAGAGCGAGACTCTGTCTCAAAGAAAAAGAATTAACAGTGGTTATTTCTAGGCAGTAAGATGACGAATGACTTTAGTCTTCCTTTCGCTTGTCAATTTCTTTTTCCCACTAGGACCATGTACTTCTTTGTTGTACGATTAATAAATTAGAGAGATGGAAAAGAAGTCCTGGTTGCGAAGCTGTGGCAGCAGATGGTTCTAGATTATTCTTGGCCTGAATTTTAGCCCATTATTAATCATTAAACGTCCGCCCAGCTCATTTCCATAGTCAGCCACAGAAGGCTCTGGCCCAGCGAGTGCAGGAGAGGCAGCTCACCCACCACGCACAGCACCTCTATGCAGTACGCTCCACCCTGATGTGGGGTATCCCACAGTTGCATTAACCATGCCTTTCCGTTTTCTGTAATGCGGGTGCTTTGACATCTGGGGCCCTGCTGACTGTGGAGGGCTGGCCAATGCTTAGAGATAGGAAAGGACTCACCTGCAAGCAAACCTTCCCTATACAAACCCACCCATGGAGGGCCCAGCCCCACCTCCTCCAAAAGGATCTCACACTCAGGGCCACTATTCTTTGCCCTAACCACCCCACACCCAAGTATCAGAGAACTAGGAACAGCTCCTATGCCCCAGAGCCTACTGAAATTATTCAAACAAGTCAATTCTAAACCTCTCACCCTGATTTGTCTTGCCTTTTCTGTGTAAACCATATAAAGGCTCTTTTTGTTGTTGTTGTTGTTTTGAGACAGAGTCTTGCTCTGTTGCCCAGGCTGGAGTGTAGTGGTGCGATCTTGGCTTACTGCAACCTCTGCCTCCCAGGTTCAAGTGATTCTCCTGCCTTGGCCTCCCGAGTAGCTGGGATTACAGGTGCCCACCACCACACCCAGCTGATTTTTGTATTTTTAGTAGAGACCACACCCAGCTGATTTTTGTATTTTTAGTAGAGATGGGGTTTCATCAGGTTGGCCAGGATGGTCTCAAACTCCTGACCTCAAGTGATCCAGCCGCCTTGGCCTCCCAAAGTGCTGGGCTTACAGGCATGAGCCACCATGCCCGGTCCATAATAAAGGCTCTTGCTTACATTTTCCCCTCATTTCTGTTACCCCTTGACCAACCTAGTGCTTCCTCATGTAGCCTGAGACAGGGTCTTGCTCTGTTGCTCGGGCTGGAGTGCAGTGGTGCAATCACAGCTCACTGCAGCCTTGACCTCCTGAGTTGGAGATCCTCCTGCATCAGCCTTCTGAGTAGGCATGCACCACCACACCCAGCTAAGCTTTTTATTTTTTATAGAGGCAGAGTCTTGTTGCCCACGCTAGTCTCAAACTCCTGGCCTCAAGAGATCCTCCCACCTCAGCCTCCCAAAGCGCTGAGATTATAGGCATGAGCTACCATGCCCGCCAACAAAATTGTCTTTTCAAGGGCAGTCATCTCCTGATCTGTTGGCCTTCATATAGCTTAATAACAAAGCCTACATTTTACAACTGTGGGCAGAGCCTTCTCTCTGGTAGTTCAGGGGGGCGCACCCTGCACAGGCTGGATTTGGTATCTGGGGACCACAGAGCCTTCCTCTGCCTTGCCAAGGCTGAGAAAAATCACCTCTCAGACTCCACTGGAGCTCCAGCTGAGGATCACACCGCACATGCCCCTTGCTGCCTGGACGTTTGGCAGTGGCCTGTGGCCAAGAGTCGTAAACTGTATCCCAGGCCTGTGCTGCAATCCGTTGAAGAAGCTGGCCCCCATGGGGCAGCTGCCAAGCTCCCACAGCCCCACCCGGCCCCCGGGGTACTCACTGCACCAGGGCGTGGGGCTCCATGGGGCTCAGGGTGTTGTACACCGTCACCAGGTCGCTGCCGCGCTCATCACAGGATGCGAGGTCAAAGCTGCGGAAGGTGAGGCTCAGCACTGAGTCGGCATCCCCCCGCAGGGCCCACTGGCAGCGGGCATGAGCCGGGTAGGGGCTGTCAGGGAATCCGGGCGTGGTGAAGCGCATCACCTCCGCACCGCGGGCGTGCAGGGCAAAGCTGCAGCTGTCTGTGCAGGAGACGAGAAGGGCGTGTGTGGGGGCAGGACTGGGCAGAGCTGGGGGAGGAACCTGAGACCCCGTGGGCCTGGCCCCTTTGAGATGCCCCAGGCTGCCCCAGGCCTCGGGAAATCAGGAAAGGGGCTTCTCAGAAGGGCCTGGAAGAGGAAGGGCCTGGAAAGATCATCATAGTATACTTCATTCACAGGGACATGCACTGGGGACCCCACTGGCTCAAGGGCATCTGGCCACATCCCCCCCCTTCCCCACCCAGAGGAGGAGGTGGGCACGATACTTACTGTCCTGGGTCCTCTGTACAGTTTTGGGGTCAGTGGCTGAAGAATAAGAAGGAGAATAAAGAATTTCCTGATACAATCCATTTCCTTATTCCTGCTTCCTTATTATCTAAAGGGAAGTGCCCGGCCAGCACGTAATCTTCTCTCTGGTGCACTGGGCCCTGGGAGTGCCAGTCCCCTGCAATGGTCCAGGGCCCAGCCCCACTCCTTGGAAGGCTGGCCAGTCCCATGCCCACCCCTGGCCCTCGGACTCACGGAAAGCCACCACTGAGGTGACCACAAAGGACTTCAGGGAGCGCGCCCGCGGGGGCAGCATGACTACGCGTTCCTCGGCCATGACGCGCTCGGCCTCCTCCACCAGGTGCTGCGGGATGCTGAACTCAGACCAGTAGTAGGCGATGACACTGCCCTCGCTGGGGAGAGAGCGGGGGCCTGAGGCGGAGCTCTGGGCCCCATTGCCCCCACGTGCACTTAGAGCGGCTCCAGGGCAACAGCCGCGGGGGCCCACCTGGGCCCTCCATCTGCAGAGGCCCTGCCCCAGCTCCTCTTTCGTGTCACCCATCTTCCCACCCCGAAGCAAGAGGACTTGCCCCTTTGCCCGCTGCGCTCAGTCTCATCCCCAACCAGACCAATTCTGGAGGCCGCCCAGGGGTAGGAATGAGGCGGGGGGAACCCACTGGAATTTGGCCACAAGCAAGGACACCCCAAGTGTCACCTTCCTGAGCCTGTTTTCTGACCTGAGAAAGGAACTGGGAATGCCACCTGCCACTCAGCATTCCCCAGGGTTCAAACGAACTAGCAAAATAAAAAGCAGTTTGAGAATAAAGTCTATTGTTTTACAAAAGTATGCGTGAAAAACTGTACAAGCACAGAAAATACGGGGACTCATTGAAGCCTGCCTCAGCGCCCCAACTCCCCCAAACCCACATTTGGAAAAACAACAAAGAATCACAGCCATTCCTGGCATCATGCCAAGCACTTCACAGGCCTTTGGGCAGTTCATCACAGCAACAGCAGCAGTCACCTTTGCCGTGGGGCAGAAGAGTCAGGCTGCCAAGTAACACACAGGAGGACACGGCGACGACCCTCCTTGGTTCTCCAGGCCAGGACCTCCAGCACCATCTCCTGCTTTCTGCCCCATACACTGCACCCCAATCATACTCCCAGCCAGTCTGGGATGCATCCCAGTGAGCCTTCTCTCTGCACCCACCTGAAGGCTGTCACGGCTGACTCCTTGTGGTAGGGGCCCAGGAACGGGACTCCGCTGTACAGCAGCTTCAGCTGAGGAAGGGCAGAGACTCAAGGCGGGTCCCACACAGCAATGACGCTGCCCTAAGCCCGGGCTGCCCCCTCCCCTCCGGGACCTGGGGCCCCGTCCCAGATCACCCCCATCCCAAGGCCCTGGGAGCACAGGCGAGGTATGTCCCTGCTGCCCAGCAGGTGGGACACCAGGGCACACAGCCAGGTAGGGCTCTGGGCAGGCCGCACTCACCGCGTCCTTCACCTTGCTGGCCAGGCTTACAAACTCAGTGGAGTTGGAGTTCTCGTAGGCATCCACAAAATTCTCATTCGTGATCCTCAGGTAGCCATTGAAGATCTTCTGGACACGCACGTCCCGGTCTGTGTGAGACCAGAAGGCGCTCGGTCAGGGGAGGCGGTACCACCCCCGCCTGTCCCTCGCCATCCACAACGGGGAATGAATGCCGGGAGGGAGCAATGGGCCAGCCCTGACTGCTTCCCATCACTCCCCATCGGGGTTCCAGAGAGGCCAAGAGACCCTCGTGTCCTCAGTAGGCGGCCCTGGGTCTGTCCACTGAGGGAGGAGGGACAGCCACCCCTCTTCGTCCTCCCCGGAGCCAGCCCCCGCTTTACTCACACTGCAAATGCCACACGAGGAAGCCGATCCCCAGCGAGACCAAGAGGAGGCCGATCAGCACGGCGGCCAGCACCACCCAGCGCCCCGGGCCATGCTTCTCCACCTTCTTGACGTTGTTGACCGGCAGGAACTCCACGCCTTCCTCCAAGCCATTCACTTTCTGCCGGGAGAGAGGTGCCACCACTCAGACCCTCTCACCCCTTTCCCCCTGCGCCCCGCTGGGGAAGATGTTCACATTTTGTGAGGTCCCGCTTGGGTGAAAGAAGAAAGCAGGGGCTTGGGTGAGAAGAAGGGGGCTTCCCCCAGAGGCATGGGGACCACTGCCCAGAGCGCAGACTCCGCGACATGAACCCCGAGCATGCTCTGGAGGAACGTGAGGTCGGCCTTCCCGACCACACATCTCAGGGTCTGGACAGCACCAGGCGATCATTGCTTACGAATTGTTCATTTAAATTAAAACGCAGTGAAGGGCTGTGGAAACTCGGTCTTCGAGGTCTTCCCTTCAGTGAATCATCTTTGACATAGGTGGGTGCCCCGGCCCGGAGAGGGGCCCCAGGCCAGGACCATGACTGGCAACTGTGGTGCCCCTGTGCAGACTTCTGCGAGCAGGCCCTGCTCACTCGGACACAGCCCCTACCAGATTCAGTCCCCTATCACCTGGCCCAGGAGCCTGTGGCCAGCACTCAGCTGCACACCCTACCCAGTGGCCTTAACCAGCCAAAAGTAAAAAGGTGGTGCCGTTGTGGAAAAAAACGGCTCTGTGTTTAACCTTGGGAACCCCAGTCCAGGACCGGGAAGCACAGCGAGAGGCCCACTGTGGGAACCCACACCCATGCGCAGCCCCAAGAGAAGGAAAAGCAAACAAACCAAATGCCCAACAAACAGGATGGCGACTTCCCTGGGGTCCTCCCTGCCAAGGGTGTCCATGAGGAGGGGCCAGAATACGGAGGGGAAGGTGGGGTGTCTGCTGCCCACAGCGACGGACTGGCAAAGGTTTCTGCCCACAGCACATGCCATCTACCCACCCTGAATCCTGGGGACGCACCATGGCCTGGCGCTGTGGCACTTTCGGTTTAACTACCTCACACCCCCTCAATACGGCTCACAACAAAAGCAACAGCCCATCCCAAACCCACATGTGTTGGCCCTTTTAACGGTTTCCCGATGTCGTTCTTCTGGTGGTGATCTCATAATTCGACAGTGTAAATTTAAGCTGACATGTCTTAGTTTGTGACATTTACCCACTATCAACTCACTGCATGAAAGAGTCTCCTCACTCCTGCCTTACTGGGATACTTATAACTCCAATTTTGGTTTCCTAATTGGCTATATTTGTGAGTTGATCTAATATCACACACAGAAACACATTCCAGACGGCCACTTAAAATGTGTTCAAGCTGCCATATTATTTAGATTTCTAAACAATATGGCAACACCATAATCTCTTGACTCATCCATCTAGAAATCGGTTGACTTTCTATTATGACAATGTGGATTTTAGTGTCCTTCCGCCCTTTCTCTCCCAATCCTCCCAATAGTTAGAAGCCCAAAGTTGAAAAAAAATCATATCCATACTCTACGTTTTCATTATTAGTCTGTGAAAATATTGTTCACTATTATGCTTCCTTTCTTCGTACAATTTCTTTGTTTTTCCTGCTGTGAATTTTCACTTACTGGGGTTACTTTTTAATTTGTACCCAAATCTTTACATACGGTCTAAGAGCTCTGCAGTACTCTTCTCAATCTTCTACATATAAAATCTGTTGAATAACTTATTTCATCTTCTTCCCGAGGGCCACACTTCGAGAGCCCCCTGTCCTTTCTCATAGCAGTTGTCCAGAACTTCCTTCACCATCACCCTGGGATTTTTCTTAATCTTCTTCTGCATTAAAACTCTTATTTCCTGGATTCCATGTCTTCATCTTTCTTGGGTTACACTTCATTTTGGTGGAACATATACTTTTTTAAAATTTTTTTCTAACTATAAAGACCCAGAAGAGACGAACATTTACTTTCTGAGAAGAATATTTTTTGATACTTTGCATGTTTCTGAAAATACCTTAATTCTACACTCACATTTATGGAAGTTTGGCTGGGTATAGAACTACAGGTTTAAAATAATTTTCACTTAGAATTTTGAGGGCTCAGGCTGGATGCAGTGGCTCACGCCTGTTATCCCAGCACTTTGGGAGGCCAAGGCACGTGGATCATCTGAGGTCAGGAGTTCAAGACCAGCTTGGCCAACGTGGTGAAACCCCGTCTCTGCTAACAATACAAAAATTAGCTGGGTGTGGTGGCACGTGCATGTAATCCCAGCTACTCGGGAGGCTGAGGCAGGAGAATTGCTTGAACCCAGGAGGCAGAGGTTGCAGTGAGCTGAGATTGCACCATTGCACTCCAGCCTGGGTGGCAGACTGAAACTGTCTCAGAAAAAGAAAAGAAAAGAAAAGAATTCTGATGGCTCTATTGTTTTTTAGCTTCTAATTTGCTTTTGAGAAATATGATAATATTATAAACTCATTATCTTTTACTTATGACTTCATTGTCTTTCTTTGAAAGCCTTGAGGATGTGCTTGGAATTGGGTCTTTTTGTTTCCTTGAGACAGGGTCTTGCTGTGTTGCCTAGGCTGGAGTGCAGTGGTCTAATCATAGCTCACTGTAACCTTGAACTCTGGAGCTCAGGCAATCCTCCCACCTCAGCCTCCTGAGTAGGCAGGACTATAGCTGTACACCACCGTGTCCAGTTGATTTTTTAATAATTTTTTGTAGAGGCAAGGTCTTGCTATGTTGCCCAGGCTGGTCTCGAACTCCTGGCCTCAAGCTATCCTTTCATCTCAGCCTCCCAAAGTGATTTTCCTGTCTTATTTTTTAGATTATGTCTCCTTTTCATCTTCCCTGGTCTACCTTTCTTTAATCCTTATTATATTTATCCTCTATTTATCCTTTCTCCATATTATCCATCTCATTATTTTTAACCTTTCAATTGAGTTTTTCATTCTTGGTATCAAAATTTTAATTTCTAAGAGCTTTCTTGTTCTTTGAATTTTCCTCTTTTATGGCATCTTGTATTTGCTTCATGAATGCAAAACATTCTCATCTTTATATTTCCACTGAGTATCTTTTCTCTGTTTTTGACTTTCTCTTCAATGTTGAAGACTTTCCTCAAATGCTGGGGGATCCTGGGTGGTTATTTTTATTTAGAAACAAGCTCCTGAAGGCTGTTTGGAAGCTCTGTGTGCATGCCTTGCCACAACTGGCTTCACTTGCGGGGACACAAGTAAGTGGCGCAACAGATTTTTTTCTGGGCACTCCCAACTGTTAGACTATATACATCTTCCTGTGGATGGTTCCATTGCTCCAGAGAATAATTTTCTAATCTCCTGGCTGGAGTGATTTAAACCCAGCCACTAGCATTCAGGAACATGTAGGCGAAGAGACTCTTTCCCCTTCTTTTCACCTCTCACGACAGCTTTCCTCTGTACCTGGGGTCCTCAAGCCCAGACATTCTTTGATTCGATCTCTCCAGACTACTTTTCCCATCCACTGTGGGAGTCTGTGGGGTCTTTGTCTTTTGGCTTGGGGCCGAGGTGGAGATTTGGGGATTTCCAACAATGTCCTTTCTTGTCTCACCTCTGTCTTCCAGAATACTTGAGCCCAATCTTTTCTGAGCCTGGCAGAGAAGAGACCATTACCAAAGAAATACTGGAAGGATATTTCCAAGAGCTGAAGAGAGTCCTAAACCTTCCAATTCAAAGGGCTCGGTGAATGGTGAGAAAGACAAATGAAGCAGCACATGTAGCCAAACAGACTGTACTGTGGTGACATTTTGGAACATCACAGATAAGAATGGATCCTCTACACCTCCAGCTGTCTTTTCTCTCCCGTATTTTGCGTTTCTTCAGCGTTTGGTTCTATTTTGGGAATTTCTTTGACTTGCTCTTGCAAACCTTCCATTACATTTAAAAAATAGCTTCATTGAGGTATTACTGCATAAAATGAAGTGTAAATATTTAAGTGTACAATTTTGGGCATCCATATGCACCCATGAAACCATCCACAGCTAAGATGATGCCCATGTCCGTGGCCTTCAAAGTCTCCTCCTGGCCCCTCCCACATGTTCCTCCCTGAATCCATTTCCTGTCCCCAAGAAACCACGCATCTGCTTCAGGCTGCTTTTCCCAGAGCTTTATGTAAATAGAATTCTGCAGTATGCACTCTTCCATCTGGCTACTTTCATTCCGCATGATTCCTCTGAGACTCACCCAGGTTCCTGTGTGCACAGCAGTGCATGCCTTTCGGTTGTTGCTGCATTTATCCCATCGTTTGGGTACACAAGCATGTGTTTACCTGTTCACCTATTGATGGACATTTGGGGTGTCTCCAATCTGAGGTCATTACAAATAGAGCTGCCAGAAACACTCCCATAGCTGTCTTTGTACTGGCGTATCAGCAATGAACAACTGGAAACTAAAACTAAAAGACACCATTTACAATAGCTTCAAAAATATGAAATACTTAGAGGTAAATCTGACAGAAAATGCACAAAACCTGTACACTGAAAGATGCAAAATACTGCTGGGAAAAATTCTAAAAGACCTAAATTAGTTAAGCAATATATGCTGTTCATGGATTAGAAGACTCAATATTAAGATGTCTATTCTCAAATTTAGCTATAGATGCAATGCAATCTTTTTTTTTTTTCTTTTTAAGATACAGGGTCTTGCTATGTTGCCCAGGCTAGTCTTGAACTCCTGGCTCAAGCAATCCTCCTGCCTCAGCCTCCTGAGTAGCTGGGACTACAGGGTGCACCACTGCACCCAGTTGCAACTAGATATTTTTATATTATCTTTGGAACTTCCCCTTTGACTTTCTTTCAGGCTAGGTTTTCTTTAGACATCTGGTGGCTTCTGGTAGTCTTATCATACTTAAGAATGATACTTATCATACTGAGTCTTATCATACTTAGTCTTATCATACTTAGTCTTATCATACTTAAGAATGAGAAAACAGAGATTTCGGCTAGACTCTGAACAGACTGTGTATGTGTATATAAGTATAAGAAATGTAGCCGGGAACAGTGGTTCCTGCCTGCAATCCCAGCACTTTGGGAGGCTGAGGCAGGTGGATCATTTGAGGTCAGGAGTTTGAGACCAGCCTGACCAACATGGTAAAACCCCTGTCTCTACTAAAAATACAAAAAAATTAGGCAGGCGTGGTGGCACGCACCTGTAGTCCCAGCCACTCAGCAGGCTGAGGCAGGAGAATGGCTTGAACCTGGGAGGCGGAGGTTGCAGTGAGCTGAGATCCCGCCACTGCCCTACAGCCTGGGCAAGAGAGTGAGACTCTGTCTCGAAAAAAAAAAAAAAAGAAATGTAGGCCGGGCGTGGTGGCTCACACCTCTAATCCCAGCACTTTGGAAGGCCAAGGCAGGCGGATGACCTGAGGTCAGGAGTTTGAGACCAGCCTGGGCAACGTGGTGAAACCCCATCTCTACTAAAAACACAAAAAAATTAGCCAGGCATGGTGGTGGACACCTGTAATCCCAGCTACTCAGGGGGCTGAGGCAGGACAATCACTTGAATCTGGGAGGCTGAGGTTGCAGTGAGCCAAAATCGTGCCATTACACTCCAGCCTGGGCAACAAGAGCGAAACTCCATTTCAAAAAAAAAGTAGCAAAAGTGGCCAGGTGCGGTGGCTCGTGCCTGCAATCCCAGCACTTTTGAAGGCCAAGGCAGGCAGATCACCTGAGGTCAGGAGTTTGAGACCAGCCTGGCCAACATGGGGAAACC
>NW_012114455.1:5772741-5777499 GCF_000951035.1 Colobus angolensis palliatus | reverse complement strand
GGGGAAAAAGAAGGGAGGAAAGAAGGGTAACAAAATAATAATTTATTATGTTTAGATGTATATCCAATTCACAGGGTAATTTCACAACCATTTTCTTACTGGATCTTCACAACAATCCTGTGACTCATTCCAGACTGGCTGGTGCTATCACCTCTGTTATACAGAGAAGGCAGGGAAGAATGCTAATTTTGCAAGGTCACCCAGCACTTGGTGGCAGATCCAGAATCTGGTCCTGGTTTACTGCCTCCCAGTGTGGTTAGGTTCCAGAATTCAGGGAGCAAGGATTCAGGGAAACAGGAAAGTAGGCAGAGACTCCCATGAGAAGGGGGAAGGTGGCTGAGGGCATTGACCCAGGGGTCTCCCCAGGCTCTGCCACGGAGCGAGGCTGCCAGCAGTGGCGCTAGCTCAATGGTGGGTCCTCCGTCCTCCCTGCAGTGTGAGCTCTGTGGCGCCACTCAGCCCAAAAGTGCTGTCTAATCAGTAACTGGGCTGCTTCCTTTTATAACCTTAGCTCTTGGCTCCATGTTCAGGTGTAACAGAGATACTGTTGCATAATCCCATCGTTTTATTGATAAGAACACTGAGGCTGAAAGAGAGGGAGTGGCCTGTTCCTCCAAGGTCACAAAGCTAATAAAGTCAGTGAAGCAGCAAAGCTCTTTTAACTCCTGGGTGGGGGAGGAGGAAGGAGGAGGTCTCAGGGAGCTCCCATCCACTTAGACACTTAGACAACTGTAGATATAATACCTCCCCATGGGGCCAAAGCCTGTGCCTGCTTTCACTTCTTGTCTCTCTCTCTGAAAAGCAAACATGTTTGCAGGTGCACACAAAAAACGGTGCCATGAAGCCAGGTGTCTGCTTACCATAAACACAGATAGAGCCCACGTAACTATCACAGCCTCTTCCTGCTGGCCCACTTTAGTTAGCTCCTGGCCAGAGGGCCCAGAAACACAGCAGCTCGGTTCCAGGCCACTCAGACAAGGGAGCGAGGAATGACTTCCAGGCGGGAGGTTGGGGATAAGGGCTCAGGACAAGCAGGGTACAGACCCTAAAGGGCCAGGATCTAACAGGGACCACCACCATCCCACCCACAGGGGTGAGATCAGACCACCATCCCACCCAGCAGACGAGATCAGACCACCATCCCACCCAGCAGACACGAGATCCAACCATCGCCATCCCACCCAACTTTCCTCAGGGAGAGAGGGGTCAGATCCAGAAACCCAGGAAGGGGGAGTGGAGAAGTCCTGGAGCACACCCTATTTCATCTTATCTTGTTGTTTGAAGCACACTAGAGCAACTGATGCATATCCTCCCCAAGGCCAGGCTCTCCAAAATGAAAAGAAAAAAACACTGATTTCTAGAGGGCCAAAGAAAGAGACCTATTTTATTTGATAATACAGGAAAGATTCTTGCGGCCAGCCCACTCTCATTAATTCAGAGAAACTCACCAGGGCTGAAAGCTAAATGCTGAGCTAACAAAACCGTGTGAGTCAACCAGAGAATCCTCCCTCTGAGAGAAACGCTCTCCTGGATCCTCAAACACACTCAGACCTGTCGCTGGGTGCAAACCCACCAGGGCCCACGACCCCACTGGCTCTGGGGACCAACAAGTCCAAAGCCAGAATTTGCCATGGGTAGCTCAGAGCATGGTTCTCCTTAGAGAGAAGCAACGGGGAAGGGCCCCTACACTTATCAACAACAAAAATACTACCAACTGCCCACAAAGCCACACACGATTCCAACCAAAGCAGATAGGGAAAATGAAGTTTCGGGCCAGACCCTTTCTAAAGATCGTTCCTCATGTGGCTAAGGTTGGGTGTGATCTGCTGGGAAGGAAGGGGCTGAATGTGGAAACCTGAAGAGGTCCCTTGGAATCCTGGGGAGAGACTGTGAAGGGCAATCGCATGACAATGGGTAACCTGTTTCTGAGGCCAAAGATAAAGGTCAAGGGGCAGGGGCGATGCCACCGGCTAGGGACACAGCTATGCTGCTCAGACCTGAGGCGAGGACAGGGGTGGCTGGATTTGTGTGCTGCTGCCAAGTGCCACTGATTTGTGGCCAAGGCTCTTGACTGACACGCTCAGTGACTCAGTGTACCCACCCACCAGGTGGGACGGATTTCAATCCCATGACGTCGTCACCCCCACCAGGGTCATGAGAACCATAAACTATCCCTGTAATTGTTCAAGCGAGAAAGGAAAGCAGAGCCTGAGCACCTGCAAGGGTCTCCCCGGGGAAGAAAGCATTCTGCGGCAGGTTGAAGATGCCTTCCTTTGCAAGGGAAAGACGGAGCCAGCACAGCCTCGTGGGCGCTCCCTGCCGGACTGGCTACAAGGTTGTGCTGGATCCTAGCCAGATTCCCTGGATACCCAGCATGACTCGAGCCCACCTCAGATGACAGCAGGGAACGACTGCCAAGAATGAACTCTGTGTGTCACCTGGGCAATGCTGAGCTGAGACAGAGACCAGAGGGATGCTGCAGGAAGGCCTCTTCATCAGGCTGCTGATTATAAACGGGACCTGTCTCCGGCTAGGAGGGACCCCACATAGACAGGCCCTCCCTAGTTAAATCAGCAGCCACCAGGAAGCTCCAGGAGCTGTGCACAGAGCAGGCAGTCAGCAGGCTCCTGAGGGCGGGACTTCACCCGACCTGCCACCATGGCAGTCCAGGGCCCAGCACGGGACCTCATAAGAGAGGACACTTGAGTGCTTATCTGGGAATGACCCAGGGGCAAATGAGAAAGGAAAAGAAAGCCCACACTGGAATCCTCCCACCCACTCCCCAACTAGGGGCAATCGATCTCTCTAGAAGCCAATTTTCATGAAACCTGCAAAAGCCTACGGTTCCCATTCATTGCAACCCCCAGCATTTCCTGGCCTTGTCTGGTTGTGAAAAAGAACAATAAAAATCAACTGAAACAAATGCAGTGTTTGTTCCACATCCAGATTCCCAAAGCCCTCTCCCTGGAGACACTGATGTCATGCGTCAGAAGCAGGGCCTGGGATTTGGAAGTTTTTATCAAGTGCCCCAGGTCATTCTTGGGAACCTGAAAGTTGGAGAAACTCCACCCACCATTTCCTGGAGGCTCACCCCTTCCCGTCACCAGCAGGAGGAGCTGACTTAGTCTCAGCTGGTCTATTCTGAGCAACCACCTGGGATGCAGGGAAGCTGCTGTGCCAGGTTGAACTTTGCTTCCACGCCCTGGGGACCCTCCCACAATTGGTTATAAGCATAGTCCCAGAAGTCCCTGAGGCTATCACTTTTCCCAGAAATACACACTCTAGCTCCTCCTGGGAGAGCACAGGGCCAGCTGCAGGCCCAGCGAGCTGGTAGTAGACACCCCAAAACCCCAGCCCGCCCGCCTTTCCCTTTGACCCGTCACCGCCCTCAGCTGCCTCACTAGAAGGAGCTGCTGGAAAACAGGTGGGGCTGCAGGGCCCCAAGGAAGATCCAGAAATATCTGTAGATCTGTAACCCCAGCCCATCAGGGGAACACAAAGCTGACCCACAGCCAAGAACTCCCACTGAAGGAAGTAAACCACGAGTCTCCACACCTGGTTAGAGCCTGAAGGAAAGTCCGCTAGGGCCTGAGTCAGCCGGCTGTGAGGACGTTGTCAACACAAAAACCCAGTGGTTCTCTGCCAGCAAGCAGCCAACTCCTGCAGGTTTCAAGTCCCATCCCAACTCCCAGCACTGCCCAGGGCCCTCCCCATGCAGCCAAGGGACCAGAAGCCTTGTACAGAGCACTCTTGACATAAGTAACGCCATCTTAGAAAACGGCTTCATCTTACATTTCACAGGGCACTTTGCCAATAGGAACAAGACGTTTTGCTTAATAAATAACCAACCAGACAAGGGAATACACAAGCACACTCCTTCACTGTCGTTCCAGAGGACTCTGTGGCCATAAAAAGAGCAGGACTTCGGCAGCTCAAGATGCCATCTACACTGACACCGTTTTGCTGTCACTCGTGATAAGCACCCAGAATCTGCCAATGAAGGCTCTGCCAACATCAGAAACTCTTCCCTGCAAGATCCACAAATGACCCAGCTCACACCAGGAGATTCTTTTTTATCTTCATGGCTCTCCCTGGACTGGTTTGTTAACCCTTTTTCCTATCCCCTTTCTCTTGATGTTAAATGTTACTTTGATGTGGAATGTTTAATCTGTACTTTTATATATTGGTTAAGAATATTATGATGTATAGTTTGCAATACTGACTGGAGTGGTTTGAGCCTGTGTGCCTGAGGCTCTGACTGGGAGTGAACAGGAAGTACTAAGGAGAACTGTCTCTTTGGGAACTCCATGTGGCTCGTGGCTTGTGTGATTGAAGTCGCATCAATGAGTCTGACCTTGTGGAAGGACACAAAGGTGCATGGACCTGGTGGTCTCTGACCTCGTACCACTCATGAGAATTGGCACAGTCAGCTTACTGGGCATAGATGGCATAGTTGATTCTAAGGCCAAAGCCTCCACTAAAACTTAAGTTAGAAATCAAGCCGTTTGAAAAAACAAACTGCCACCCTCTTGAAAAAGAGACATCATCTCACTTCACCTTGAAAGTCTGGCTCCCTGAGGAAAACCTCAGGTGCTAGGGTTCTTTACCCAGGTCCTGCAGCTCCAAGAACTGACAAGGTCTCCGCTGTTGCCAGGCTAGGAAGCTGGTGGAGCCAGAAAGGCTCATAGCAAGCATGGTCTCAACTTAGGAGATGGCGATTGACAAAACAAATTTTTTTTTTTTTTTTTTTTTTTGAGA
>NW_012114455.1:5764733-5768173 GCF_000951035.1 Colobus angolensis palliatus | reverse complement strand
AAAAAAAAAAAAAAAACAATCAGCCAAGATGTGTTCTAGCCCTCTGGAACTGGATCACATCAGCCTGGAGATCTGTCCACCCATACTCAGACCCAACAAAATCTGGAGACAGACTTGAAAAAAATCTAACACAGGGACAAAGGAATCCAAGAAAATCAGCGATCTTAGGGATGGTATGTGATAGATATAATGAATTTGCCATTCCGCTTGAAAGTCCAGCCGTAAATGAAATTCAGAGAACACTTCTGTTAGGAGCACCACCTAATCTGCAGTCCTCCTGCATGAATGCTCTCTCGGCAAGCGGAGCCATGCAAGATATGCTAGACGCGTAATTATCAGAAACCCGTAAGGTAACATTCATGGCAAACTTGAAAAACATATCAAGAGAAAGGGGATAGGAAAAACAACCAGTCCAGGGAGAGCCACGAAGACAAAAAGAAATCTGGGCTTGGCTAGGCTGGCTGTTTCATCAGTCTTTCAGGGAACAGTCTGTAATGTGGGCAGGGCCTTTGGCAGTGGACGTTGGGTGCTTATCACCAGTGACAGCAGAGGGTGAACTGCCAAAGTCCTGCTCTTTTTTTGACCACAGAGTCCTCTGGTGAGGACTGACAGTGGACGAGTATGCTCGTCTGTTTGGATGCAGTCTTTAAATTTATCAAGCAAAACACCTTGTCCTTGTTGGCAAAGTGCCCTATGAAATGTAAGATGAAGTCTTTTTCTAAGACGGAGTTACTTATGTCAAGGGTGGCTCTATATGGGGAGTTGGTAATAACTGCCACCCACACCCCCACCCCGAGGAGAAGCAGCAGAGGGCCCAGGAGAGCAACACTGGATTTGGAGTCAGATAGATTTAGGTTCAAAATTCAGCTCTGCCACACTTTCAGCTATCTGGGTTTTTGAAAAATTATCCTCCCTTAACCCTTTTTTCATCTGAAAATGAAGCCGAGCTGCTGTAAGAATTAGACGTGATATTGAAAACACCTACGTGGCACAAAGATGTCCAAAAATAATGAGTGTATTTGCTATGGCCACCACCTCCTTCACCTGGCCGTGGGCCCCAGGGGGGAGGGAGGGGACGATCCCTTGGGAGCCCTCAGAGGCGGAAGAGCAGCTCCTGGGGCTGCAGCCGTGGGCAGACTCCCTCCTCCTGCCGCTGTGGGTCTGCCCGTGGTTTTGGATCCCTAACTTGTCCTAAGGAATGATCCAGAGGCCCTTTGTGTCCCGCTCCTGCTTCAAGCCAATTGTTTCATTATTTTCAGGCTGTGCAAAAAAAGTATTTGAAACAAGGTTTTCATTGTTTTAAAAAAAGTTTTTGGAAACTACCAGAAGCTTGATGTGTAAGCTGAAGCCCAGAGCATGCTGCGAGCTGGCCAGCACTCTCTGGCCTTGTGGGGTAAACCACCCATGGGTGCAAGTGGATAGGGACACCCTGGCTGGCCTTCTTCTCTCTGCCAGAGAGAGTGGACAGAGGGGCTACAAGGAAGCAGGACAGCAGTGGAGCTCTCCTGGAACCGTGGGTCGGGGCAGAGTGACAAGGGCGGGTAGATGTGGACCAGCCAAGGATGGGCTCCTGGGCTCCTGGAAAGACCTGCCAGGTTGCTCCCCACTAAGGCCCAGTAGACTTGCGCTGTGAAGGTCTTTTCTGTTTTTGTTGGGGGGGGGCAGTTTCCCTGATTACTTCTCTTTTTTCCTGTCACGTAGGCTGGAGTGCAATGGTGCCATCTCGGCTCACTGCAACCTCCACCTCCCGGATTCAAGCGATTCTCCTGCCTCAGCCTCCCGAGTAGCTGGGATTACAGGTGCCTGCCACCACGCCCGGCTAATTTTTATATTTTTAGTAGAGACAGGGTTTCACCATGTTTGCCAGGATGGTCTCGATCTCTTGTCCTGGTGATCTGCCCGCCTCAGCCTCCCAAAGTGCTGGGATTACAGGCGTGAGCCACTGCACCCGGTCTAAAAACAAATTTTAACTCGGCTGAAAGAGGAAGCCAGTTGTTGCATAACCCCCACTCATACGGCTGGCTAAGGTGGGAAATGGAACCATTGCCCAAATAGAGCTGGAAGTCAGAAAGACTCCCTGCATGACCCCCTGAGGATGTACAGTCAGACTTGAGGACCCTAAAAATGTTAAGCCCGGCCAGGTGCGGTGGTTCACGCCTGTAATCCCAGCACTCTGGGAGGCCGAGGCAGGCGGATCATGAGGTCAGGAGATCAAGATCATCTTGGCTAACATGGTGAAATCCCATCCCTACTAAAAATACAAAAAAATTAGCCAGGCGTGGTGGGACGGGTCTGTAGTCCCAGATATTTGGGAGGCTGAAGTAGGAGAATCACTAGAACCCAGGAGGCAGAGGTTGCAGTGAACCGAGATCATGCCACTGCACTCCAGCCTGGGTGACAGAGGAAGACTCCATCTCAAAAAAAAAAAGTTAAGCCCCAAAAGAAAAAATCCCTGCACTTTTAATGCAAAGTATCTCACAGATTGCCAGACAGGCAAAGAGCCAGCTTAAAGAATTTTAAGGAAAAGTAAATCCCTGTCAGAGGTAACTTTTAGGGAGGAACCCCTGGGACCAAAGGAGCCCCCTGCAGAGAACTTAGGAGATTACAATGAGCTTTGGGGTGGGTATATACAGCAAGATGTATAACAACCAGAAAAATAGTTACCAAAGATATTACGAGAATCACAGTCCTCAGGACACCAATGAGGACAGAGAATACACCAAGCAGAGTTACCAAAACTAAGACCAGATTTTTGCCAAAGACAGAGCACAGATGCAGACTGGCCCCTCCATCTGTGGGAGAATGGAGCAGACACCATGGCACTATTGAGCACAGAAACGCATCACATCCCTACACAAGCAGGAAACTGTCATGAGCTATTACAAAACTACCAAACCATAAACCATTAGAACCGTCAACAAATCAGCCAAGGCTGGGTGTGGTGGCTCACGCCTGTAATTTCAGTACTTTGGGAGACTGAGGCAGGTGGAGTGAGGAGTTTGAAATCAGCCTGGCCAACATGGTGAAAACCCATCTCTACTAAAAATACAAAATTAGCTGGATGTGGTGGTACACGCCTGTAGTCCCAGGTACTCAGGAGGCTGAGACAGGAGAACTGCTTGAACCCAGGGGGCGGAGGTTACAGTGAGCCGAGATCGCGCCACTGCAATTGAGCCTGGGCAAGAAAGAGTGACTCCAGGCCAGGCATGGTGGTTCACGCTTGCAATCCCACCAGCACTTTAGGAGGCTGAGGCGGGCAGATCACCTAAGGTCAGGAGTTTGAGACCAGCCTGACCAACATGGAGAAATCCCGTCTCTACTAAAAATACAAAAAATTATCCAGGCAAGGTGGCGCATGCCTGTAATCCCAGCTACTCAGGAGGCTGAGGTAGGAGAATCACTTGAATCCGGGAGGCGGAGGTTGCAATGAGCCGAGATTG
>NW_012114455.1:5755845-5758643 GCF_000951035.1 Colobus angolensis palliatus | reverse complement strand
GTGGTGGCGGGCGCCTGGAGTTCCAGCTACTCGGGAGGCTGAGGCAGCAGAATGGTGTGGACCCAGGAGGCGGAGCTTGCAGTGAGCTGAGATCTGGCCACTGCACTCCAAACTGGGCGACAGAGCGAGACTCCGTCTCAAAAAAAAAAAAGAAGAGAGCCAGGCACAGTGGCTCATGCCTGGAATCCCAGCACTTTGGGAGGCTGAGGTGGGAGGATTGCTTGAGCCCAGGAGTTTGAGACAAGCCTGGGCAATGCAGTGAGACCCCATCTCTACAAAAATTTTTTTAAAAATTCGCTTAGCATGGTGGCACAGCTACTCAGCAGGCTGGGGCGGGAGGATCACTTGAGCCTGGGATGTCAAGGCTGCAATGAGCTGTGATCATGCCACTGCACTCCAGCTTGGGCAACAGAGCAAGATCCTGTCTCAAAAAAAAAAAGGCAAACAAAAGAAACAAAAAACAAAACAAGAGAAAAGAGCAGGACTTCGGCAGCTTGAAATGGCTCTTAACTGACACTATCTTGCTGTCACTCGTGATAAGCACCTAGCATCTGCCAGCGAAGGCTCTGCTGACCTCAGAAACTCCTCCCCGTGAAACCGACGGACTGCCCAGGTCAGAGCAGGAGGGTCTTTTTGTCTTCATAGCTCTCCCTGGACTGGTTCATTAACCCTTTTTCCTAACCCTTTCTCTTGATGATAAATGTTACTTTGATGTGGGATGTTTAATCTAGACATTTATATATTGATTAACTATAAGATTAAGTATGGCCTGCAATGTTGACTGACTTGTGGAGTGTCTTGAGCCTGTGTGCCCGAGGCTCTGACTCCTGAGCGAACAGGAAGTACTGAGGAGAATTGTGTCTTTGGGAACTCCATGTGGCTAGTGGTTTTTATGATTGAAATTGCATCAATAAAAGTCTGACCTTGTGGAAAGACACAAACGTGCAGGGACCTGGTTATCCTTGACCTTGCACCACTCAAGAGATCCCCCCAATATTGCAGAAAAGCAAACTGAAGCCCAGAGAGATCATGCTCTGCAGATCCAGCAAGCCCGCGCCTGAGTATTTATCCAAAGGAAGGAATTGAAACCAGGATCTGAAGAGACAGCTGCATCCCATGCTCACTGCAGCACCGTTCACAGAAGCCAAGAAGTGGGAACAACCTAAGCGTTCCTTAGCGAATGAATGGATACACACAAGGTGGTCCATACATTCAATAAGAGATCTTGTAATAAGTGTTCTTATCACAAAATAATCATAATTATTATAAATAAGTAGAATAATAGATAAAGGGGGCAGGAGGAAACTTTGGAAGGTGATGGGTATTTTGCAGCCTAACTTAGGTGATGTTGTCACTGGCGTTTCCACACATCCACACTCATCAGGTTGTACACATTAAATAGAAACAAAAGAAATAAAAAACAAAACGAGAAAAGAACAGGACGTCAGTAGCTTGAAATGGCTCTTAATTGACACTATCTTGCTGTCATTCGTGATAAGCACAACAGTGGTATCATCTGCAGATCTTATTCAGACTTCCCGTTTCACTGCTACTCATGCAAATATTAAATTTCATTCTATGTCATTGCTAGCACAGGCCGCTGTCTCTAACATCACAAAGAGGTACAGCTTTTTGTATATCAATCATATCTCAATAAAGTAGTCTAAATCAATAAATACAGTGTTGATTTCAAAAAAAAAAAAAGAACACTGCAAATGGGCCCAAGAGATGGTCCCCTGCTGTGCCCATGCCTGTCTATGGGTTGTCACTCCTTCCACATTGGTCCAAGGGCACTGGCTCCCCCAACTCTCACCTTGGCTCTAGCCAGGAGGGTCCCCAAGCCTGTTAGGAACCAAGAGGTTCCTAGGCAGACGCATCTGCCTGCTCAGAATGGCTGCGCTCCCCTGCCGCCTACCGAACCCTGCCTGCCCTCGAGCACACAGGCCAAAGCTGAGTCTCACCAAGAATCTTCCCGGGACCACAACAAGCCATGGTACTTTCTCCCTGGAGCCTTACCTCTTCCCCAGCCTGCACCATGCTGGGTGGACCAGGAAGTCCTGGCTGGTCACAGTGCCCCGGTTTCCTTTTCCTACTGCCTCTCTCCCTCCCCTTCCACCCTCGACCTTGCCCAGAGTTAGCACTTGATTGATTAATTGATGGATTGATGGAAGGTCTTCTCTCCTCATAGCCAGACTTAGGCAGCCTCCCCAGGGCAGGCTGGAATAATCCACCAGTTGCCAAGTGCCCTCAACCAAGAAGGGGAGAAAATACTCAGTGCACATCTCAGGGCTCTGCTGACAGTCCCCCAGGCTCTCTGGGGTCAGACCTTGCCTGGCCACCCACTGTCCTCAGGCCCCATTTAAGGTTGGACTTTGCTGGATCTCTCCTGGTCCTCAGTTCAGTGTGTCGCCCTCAAAACACACACACCAGGACATAACCTCTTTTGCCAATTCTAGCCAGAGAATTCCATCTCTGCCTCTCCAGTTCCACTAAGTCTGCACCAGCCCTCTCCTTGTGTGCCAAAGACCTACTTCCCGGCCCAGCTGCCCCACCTTCCTCCTGCCCCAAGTCACCGGACTCACAGCAGAAGCATCTGCCTGCAGCAGCACAACCATGCAGATCCCCCAAAACCCAAGAAGAGAAACAAGAGGTGCAGCCAGCACCTCATAACTTCTTTTCATTCATTTTCTTGACTTTTTATTAAATTCACATTCTGATTTCACGAGCTAGTGTGCCTTCTATTACTGACATTTTTATGGAGATACTTGTAGATTTCCATACAGTTGTAGGAAATCATA
>NW_012114455.1:5754967-5755795 GCF_000951035.1 Colobus angolensis palliatus | reverse complement strand
GGGGGGGGGCGGTGTCTGTTTGGTTTTTGTTTTGTTTTTTGTTTGTTTGCTACGTTTTTTGTTTGTTTTTGTTTTGTTTGTTTGTTTTGAGACAGAGTCTCACTCTGTCGCCCAGTCTGGAGTACAGTGGCACCATCTTAGCTCACCGCAACCTCCACCTCTCAGGTTCAAGCAATTCTCCTGCCTCAACCTCCCAAGTAGCTGGGACTACAGGCACCCGCCACCACGCCTGGCTAATTTTTATATTTTTGTATTTTGAGTAGAGACAGGATTTCACCATTTGGCCAGGCTGGTCTTGAACTCCTGACTCAGGTGATCTGCTCACCTCGACCTCCCAAAGTGCTGGGATTATAGGCGTGAGCCACCGCACCCAGCCTTTCATTTTGTTTTGAAGTTTGAATGGGAACTCCAGCTGTTCCACCAGACCGGAGGGAGGAATGGGGCTGCCTGGCTTTTGGCAGATGGGTGAACAGTGGGTGGAGAAATTAAAATCAAAGGGAGACAGTAGGTAGGCCTCAGTCATTAGCAAGAATTAGCTAATTATGTTCTATTTGGAAGGCCATAAGTGGTTATTAACCCGCTTTTAAGAGGGGAAAACTGAGACACAGAGAAAAGTATTTGCCTCAACGGCTCAGGGCTCTCAGTCCTGACCACTCACCTGGTTATGCCAACCCCCCTCTGCACCGGCTCCCAGAAAGGAAAGTAGAGACTTGTGGCAGGCAGTCCTCACTGAAGCTGGTTCTTTGCCCTCCTACAGGGTCCCACTGCAGATGCGTGAGGCTTGTACAGAGCACCCTTGACATAAGTAACTCCATCTTAGAAAAAGAC
>NW_012114455.1:5746287-5747471 GCF_000951035.1 Colobus angolensis palliatus | reverse complement strand
TGGTGCATGCCTATAATCCCAGCTACTCGGGAGGCTGAGGCAGGAGAATCGCTTGAACCCAGGAGGTGGAGGTTGCAGTGAGCCCAGATTACACCACTGTACTCCAGCCTGGGATAGAGCAAGACTCTGTCTCTCAAAAAAAAAAAAAAAAAATTATGTTATATAAATAAATAATATGGTATGTATGGGACTGTTGGCTTTTTTTTAACTGCACAAAATTCCCTGGAGGTCCTTCAAGTCGTTGCATCTATCAGCTTGTTCCTTTTCATTGCTGAGTCATATTTCATGGCATGGAGGTGCCAGGTCTGTTTCTGCCTTGGTGGACCCAGGGATCTGCAGAAGCTAGCGGGAAAGACCCAAGCCCGCCTGCAGCCTCTAGAACTGGTTAGGTTCTAAAACACTCCTCCACGGCTACAAATCTGAGCACCTGTTTTGGGGAAAGGACCAACTGTGCAAATAGGGGGGCCCCACCCCCAGGGGAGGGCACCAGGAGGTCTGTGTCCTCTCTTAGAACCAGACTCTATCCTGGTGGAATAGGATACAAGCGAGGGGAGAACTGCTGGATCTACCCTTAAAAGTGGATTCTCAGAGCTGGGACAGATTCTCCAGGGCATGTCACCCACTTCTCATCCTCGCGGGACCATCCTTTTGGAATAAACAGTGTTTTCCTTAGTACCAGCATTAGGAAGCTCTTCCTTCCACCAAGTGTGATCAGCACCGCAATCACCTCTGCACTAATTAGCACTGCAACAGAACCAGCCTAGTTTCCCAGCTCAGGAGACGCTCCAGTGGAAGCTCTACCTCAGTGCTCGTGTGCTCGCTCACTCTGCACCTCCTCTGGCTAAACATGCTCAACTCCTCTGATCATTCAAACAAAATGTCTTCTAAACCCTGGCCATCTGACTCAATCTCACCCTTAGTCAGCTTCCCTTGAAGACACTATTTCCAGAATTCACCAGCATAACCCACAAAAAGTCTGACCAGCGTGGCCTGCACAGAGGCTGCTTGCCAATTACCTCCCTCATTCTGTTTGCTCTTTTTCCATTAATTGTCCAATAATGCATTCAAGTAACACACCCAAACAATAAAACGATTAAAATAAGAAGAAGGAAAGAATGATATGTTCCCGTGATGAAAGCTTATAAGGCAATCAAAAATAGTTTTTCGAAAAGTAGAGGCCGGGC
>NW_012114455.1:5737748-5745397 GCF_000951035.1 Colobus angolensis palliatus | reverse complement strand
AAATTTTTTTAGAAAACATGCATAGGCAATACCAAATTGTTAAAATGTCTCTGTAGGGGTATTTGTGTCATTTTTATTTTTAAAAAAAAAATTTTTTTTTTTGAGACAGTGTCGCTCTGTCACACAGGCTGGAATGCAATGGCATGATCTCGGATCACTGCAACCTCTACCTCCCCAGTTCAAGTGATTCTCCTCTCTCAGCCTCCCGAGTAGCTGGGATTACAGGTGCCCACCATCATGCCTGGCTAATTTTTGAATTTTTAATGGAGATGGGGTTTCATCATGTTGGCCAGGCTAGTCTTGAACTCCTGACCTCAAGCGATCCACCTGCCTTGGCTGGTGGGATTACAGTGCTGATTACAGTGCTGAGATTACAAGTGCTGGGATTACAGGCGTGAACCTCCATGCCCAGCCTCATTTTTAAATTCTTACTACTTATCTGAGTTGGCCAAGTTTTCTTTGAATATGTATATATTAGCCTTTTAATAATAATTTTTAAAGGTATAACCAAATAAAATCATGGGGGGAAGAAAACACACTTGGACTTTGGGCAGTAACATTTACACGCCTGGTCTCTCCCAGGCTCGCTGTCAACTCAGAACTCTGGGTCTCGTGGTTTCTGCTTTGTGGTTGAGGGAGGTGGTTCGGTGAGCGAAGCACTGATGCCTGACCCAGACAGATGCGTTCTGCTCAGTGCAGCCTATCAGACAGGCTGTCCAGATGCTCTGACTCATGATCAAGTCATACAAGGTATTGGCCTTTCCCTCCCAGCTGGTGTCATCTATGGAGCTGATAGGCAAAAGCCCCAAGTTCTCATCTGAGCTGTTACTAAATGAGAAATGGCACAGAACCCAGGCAGAGGTGAGAAGCAGCCTGAGGTCACCACCCAAAGTGACGTGGATTCAAGAACAGACCCCTCCTTAGGCACAGCCTTTCAATCAGACACAAGCCTACCAGACCTTTGATCCTCCAGCAGCCAGTGCTCCATGCCCAGCAGACAGGAAGCCAATAAAACCCCTTATCCAGGATACAAGTGGTGTGTGCACAATGACCAACTAGACACATTGAACCACAGACAGTAAGGAGGGGAGAGGGGCGTGAAAAATGATTTGTCGGCATAGGTGGGTGAATTGGTTTTCATTTTAAAACTTCCACCACAATTTTTAATCATATGTATAATACATAAAGCCACATCTAAGTAAAGCCTGTTGAAATCACATCTCCAGCTGTGCTCCCGGTTCACCAGCTAAGGAACCTCATCAAAAGGGGAAACCAGACAAGGTGGTACCAGGTGATCACCACTTCCTTGTTATGTGCTCACAGCTCTCTGGTGAATAACGTGTTCTAGCAGTTTGCTGGGGATACACACCACCACCATCATCTCAGGAACACAATTTTAAAATGGCATGGTGGTGAGCTCCCAGGCTTTGAAGTTGCGCAGATCTAACTTTGAATTCTTGCTCTACTTCTTACTGCCTTTACACAAACCCTTTGAGCCTCAGCATTCTCATCTGTGAACTGGGCATTTTTTTCCCACATAGCTGTTGTGAGGATAAAGTGAGGTCCTGAAGTGAAGTGTAGATATTTAGTGAAAGGTAGAAATAACTGTCATCACATTCCTCTCCACCCTTTCACCATCGCCACCACCATCATCATCCCCACCACCACGTCATCATCATCAGCGGGGGCCAAAAAGAGTCAAAGGATCCAAGATTTTGATCAGTTAGCCAACTATCACAGGATTCAGGGAAAAACCCCAAAATATTGCTAAGCCCAGGCAGAACATGAAAATTCTGAAAATATGAGCATCTGAGACAGAATATTTAGCAGGGAGCTGTTTCTGGAAATATTCTTAACAAAGCCAAAAGGGCAACGACTGCCCACGAGCGCTGAGCAAACCCCAAACACACTTCTCACACTGCCAAGCAGGCCAGGCTAAGCACTCTGAGAATTCCAGAAGTTTCTATTCCCATGCTACCAAATGGTTTCTGTAATTTAGTCCCAGGCATCTCAGAAACATCCTGAGAAGAGAAATCCAGTTTTTTACCCAAATCTCATGAACTCCCAACCTTTAGTATTCCATCCCCTCCTGAGCCCGGTGGGCTGACAGCCCTGTTTCCATGTCACAGCCCACATAGGATACAGCAGGGCCAGACTACCTGGGCTCCAATCCAGATTCCACCACTATTTTGCTCTGCGACCTCAGGCAAGTTACTTAGCCTCCCTGTGCTCCATTTTCCTCACCTATAAAAAGGTAATAATGGCCGGGCGCGGTGGCTCAAGCCTGTAATCCCAGCACTTTGGGAGGCCGAGACGGGCGGATCACGAGGTCAGGAGATCGAGACCATCCTGCTAAAAAAAATACAAAAACTAGCCGGGCGAGGTGGCGGGCGCCTGTAGTCCCAGCTACTCGGGAGGCTGAGGCAGGAGAATGGCGTGAACCCAGGAGGCGGAGCTTGCAGTGAGCTGAGATCCGGCCACTGCACTCCAGTCCGGGTGACAGAGCGAGACTCCGCCTCAAAAAAAAAAAAAAAAAAAAAGGTAATAACAATAAGGCTGGGCCGGGCGCGGTAGCTCACACCTGTAATCTTAGCACTTTGGGAGGCCGAGGCAGGCGGATCACCTGAGGTCAGGAGTTTGAGACCAGCCTGACCAACATGGAGAAACCCCATCTCTACTAAAAATACAAAATTAGTTGGGCATGGTGGCGCATGCCTGCAATCCCAGCGGCTCAGGAGGCTGAGGCAGGAGAATCGCTTAAACCCAGGAGGCAGAGGTTTTGGTGAGCCAAGATCACACCATTGAGCTCCAGCCTGGGCAACAAGAGCGAAACTCCATCTCAAAACAATAATAATAATAATAAGGCTGGGTGTGGTGGCTCACACCTGTAGTTCCAGCACTTTGGGAGGCTGAGGTGGGCAAATCACTTGAGCCCAGGAGTTCAAGACCAACTTGGGCAACATAGCAAGACCCTGCCTCTGTAAAAAATACAAAAATTAGTCAGGCATGCTGGTGCCCACCTGTAGTCCCAGCTACTGAGGAAGCTTGAGCCCGGGAGGTCAAGGTGGCAGTGAGCCATGATTGCACGACTGCACTCCAGCCTGGGTGACAGAGGGAGACCCTGTCTAAAAAAAAGTAATCATAAAAACACTTCTCTCTGACAGGGGTAATACTTGGTCTCAAAGACCAGTGAGACCACATCTTACTTCCCTTCAGCCATGCCTGACCCAGGACTAGGTACAAAGTTAGTTCAATGGAGCTTGGCAGGAAAAAAGACAAACAGCAAGGCATGCTCAATAAATGCTAATGATGATGAGTATTCACGGTGATTAGTATTCTAGACACTCTAGTAATCATGGCACAATAGCAAAAGCAACATCATCTTCAGCACCTGGGCTCCCAGGGGGCTCTGTCGCATCTCCCTTCCTCTTCCAAAGACAACTTCTCTTTTAAGAGAGATATGAGGCACCAACCTGGGCAGAACTACAGACCAGAGAAGGAACAGACATCAGGGAACTTGAGGACCACAGTGTTCCGAGGGACAGAGGCCACTGGCCACAGCAGTAGGCAGTCTGGTAGTCTGGTTCCCAGGGAGCAGAGCGAGGGCCAGGTAGGGGGAGGGAGCTGTAACTGATTCTCCTTCCGCAGCCCGTGACAATGTGGCATCAGGCCAGCAAGCTGGCTCTGAGCAGATCCACCCTCTGACCATTTCCACTGGGAGCAGGCGAAGGCAGCCATCAAGCTAGGGACATCTTCTCCTCTTTCTCAGTTTTCCCAACTCCTAAACGAGGAATTTCTAGGTGTTCCCAGGACCAAGGCAGAGGGAAGGGTCCAGAAAGCTCCCCTCTGGAGAAGGCAGACTTCCGGTCCACTCCAGCAACCAAAGCCCCACCTACAGGACAATCCTAGCTTCCTGCTGCTTTCTGCCTTCCCAATCCTCTCCCTCACCCACTGCACACACATGACCAGCACATGCTCTAGAGAACAAAAGAGGCTGTTCTCTAAAGTTTTATGTGGGCACAGTGGCTCACGCCTGTAATCCCAACTACTTAGAAATCTGTGACAAGGAGGATCAATCGCCTGAGCCCAAGAGTTTGAGTCCAGCCTGGGCAACATAGCAAGACTCCTATCTCTAAAAAACCAAACAAAATAAAAGTTTAATTTTCTATGGTGGGAGGGGCAGGGGATGAGAGGGAGAAAGGGATATGCAGCTGGCACACATTTTCTTTCCATAGAAAGATCTTTCTCCTAGAAGCTAGGTAAGGTGGGGGAATGAAAACCAGAAGGTCGGCCGGGCATGGTGGCTCACGCCTGTAATCCCAGCATTTTGGGAGGCTGAGGCGGGCAGATCACCTGAGGTCAGGAGTTTGAGACCAGCCTCAACATGGAGAAACCCCATCTCTACTAAAAAAAACCCCATGTCTACTAAAAATACAAAATTAGCCAGGAGTGATGGTGCATGCCTATAATCCCAGCTACTCGGGAGGATGAGGCAGGAGAATTGCTTGAACCTCGGAGACAGAGGTTGCAGTGAGCTGAGATCGCGCCATTGCACTCCAGCCTGGGCAACAAGAGCGAAACTCCGTCTCAAAAAAAAAAAAAAAAAGAAAACCAGAAGGTCTTAGGAAGAGGTCTCTGTTGCTGGCGAGTAGTTCCTTGCATCTTTGGGGCATTTCCCTGTGTTTGGCAGGGCAGGATGGCTCCTCTGTGAGGTCAAGGCCCCACTGACAACCTGGGTTCTCAGCCTCTCGACAGGCGTCCTACTGATACTATATAATTTTCTTGTTTGTCTCAAGTCCCTTTCAACTAGAAAACTCAAACTGCACCATTTGAACACCACACTGCAACTTACAAAGGGCTTTCATGTGAAGTATCCCGCTTAATCCTTTCAACAAACCTGGAATATATATGTCATTCCCATTTTATAGCCACAGAAACCAAGCCTTAGAGATATTGGGTAACATCTCTGAGATCACGTGGCTAGACAAGGCGGCCCCAGGTCTTGGCTGCCTATTACCTCCTGCCACCACATCACAGATGCCTGCAGTCCCAATTTGCTGACCTGGCCCTTCCAGCTTGTGTTAGAGAGATGCTATGTGCTCACCCAGGGCATATCAAGAAGCTAGTACTCATGAGTCAGAATTTAGTTCCCTGTATCCCACACTACCTTGGGTGGTCCCAGGGATGGGGGCTGTGAGTCTAGGGTCTTCCTCACTGCTATTTCCCAGCACCTGGCACAGATTCAGTCAGCGGGTTACATAGCAGATATTGTTATGTGAATGAATGAATGAATGAATGAATGATTGACCAGTTAACAAGCAGATGACTCTCTGAATAGCCAGAGTTGCACAGCCTAGCCCCCAGACATCTGATTGTGACCACACAACATCCGATCTTCCAACCCTGGTCTCTGATGCTTCAGGGATGCTGAGTCTTACCTAGGGCAATCATGATCTGAGAAGGAACCAGTGGATGTTAAGGAAGCTTTATAGTCACCATCAAATACTCAACAGGAATCAAGATCCTCAGGGAGGCAGGCTTCCTGGTTCTCGTTAATGGCCATAAGAAGTGGCATCTGTGCCCCTGCTTGCCCGCAGGCAGGGCTCACACCATCTCCAGATGCAGTCACGTGCATCAGGGCTCTGAAGGCCATGCAGAACACTTGATGGGAACAGCAGGAGTGGGGTAGAGGCCACGCCATCAGCCTTGGGAAGGGGACAGCCAGATACAAATACCACCGAACAAGGGTGCAGGGATGGATGCAGCTGAGGACAAGGAACCCAGAAATAACAGCACCCTGTGCGCCAGGCTCTGCTGACCCAGAGAGCAAACCCAGGGGCAGCAGCCACACCTCCCAGCCAGGGACGGAGATCCTAGCTGCAAACACACACTACAGGGTGATCCCAGGGACTGGGAGTTCTGGTGAGGCCACAGGTGGGAGGAATCTGTAAGATGGAAATGAGCTTCAGCCGATTTCCTCTGGACACTCTGCCTCGCAGCTAACTTTGGCATTCGTCTCTTAGCTTCGCTCTCAAGACTGGATGTTCTTTAAAGGAAACGACCACATCGTACTGGTCTCTGAGAGCCTTCCCTTCACCCGTGCCTGGCCCAGGACTAGGTGCCAAGTTAGTTCAATAAAGCCCGGCAGGAGAAAAGACAAGGAGCAAAGCCACAAGAAGGAAAATGGCAGAGAGGGAGGAACAGCCCAAGCGTGCAGAGAGCAAATGAGCTTCGCAGACGAGGAGGAAATGAGCAGGGATGGGGGAAACTAAAGCCAGGGCTTGCAAGTGACAAGAGAAGTCCACTGAATGTGGGATCCTGGGGGTGAGTGGAAGGTGAGCCCAGCCTGGCCACTTGTCCGGGTGGTGAGACGGCTCAGAGAGGAGGCTGGGCCATAGGACCAGGAAGACCCTGCTTTCCCCATGTGGGCAGGAGAGTCCTAGAAAGGGAAGTCAGGAAGAACAAACTTGGGGTGGGGGCACGGGACTGCCCTGAAATAACAAATTCCAAGCAGCAAGCTCTCTGCTGAGGAGGCAGGGAGTCTAGAGCACCAAGCAGGCAATTAGCAAGGACTCACAAACATAGCAATTATAGCAAGGAAGAGAAGGTGAATCTGCCTCACAGCAGGGCACAGGCACAGCCAGGGGAAGGGGCCCAAGTCTTCTGGTCCACTGGAAGCTTTCTTCCTTGTTGAGGGTGAAAAGTGGAAAAAATAGCAGAGCCCAGCCCCAGGTCCTGTCTGTGGTGCAGGCAGCGTCCAAAACCCCAGCGTCTGATTTTCTGCAAGCTCCCTGGGTCGAGATGCTGCTCCGACAAAAGGAATTGATCTGAGACAGCACCAAAATCAGGCCTGACTCAGGGAGCAACGGCGGAGGCTGTGGAGCCCAGGGGCACCCGGAAGGAGGGGAGAAAGTGAGGGTTGGCAGGGCAGGGAGGCCATCATTTGTAGAGGAGCAAAACCCTCTGCCAAACAGCCCCTGCCTCTCAGCGCCGCCCTGACCTGGTATGCCCTGGCCTTCCAGAAAACCTGGGGATCTGCGCTGGACAGGGAGGGTAGAGACCTGGCTGCTGTTCCCGCCCGGGCACTACCACCTAGGTGGGTCCGTCAGTGAAGTGACTAGCAACCCATCCCAACTCCACACAGGAACATGTAATCTTTCTGAGATCTTTCAATAGGTCTTTCATTGTTCTTTCTGCCAAAGAAGAGCTTCCTGTTTCGGTACTTCGCAAAAGGCTCAAGACATGTTTGTGTTCCCACATCCCTTCCCATACAGCCCAAAGGGCTCCATCCCCTCTCGCGAAGCCCAGGCAAGCCCGACTCTGGAGTTCCCAGCTCCAGCCCCTGCGTTAGCCAAAGCCCTGCCTCCCGGTTGTCTTCTGACGGGGAAGGAGAGAGACAAAACACATTTTCTGCAGAGGCCAAGGATGGCTGAGACTCCAAACTCCCCTGAAACTTCATTTCCGCCCACATAACCCCACTCCGAGCCCCTGGTTTCTTCCAGATGTTCACTAACAGCGCGAGAGTCATGGAGGGGCCGAGACGCAGCCCCTTTTTTCAACTCAGGGAAAGGACCGAGGGCGCAGGAAGGCCCAGGGGCTTCCCGCCTCCCCGGCGGGGCGCAGCCGGTCCGGTACCAAAGGTCCCGCCA
>NW_012114455.1:5730529-5737163 GCF_000951035.1 Colobus angolensis palliatus | reverse complement strand
CACCTGACGGCGCACCTGCCCGGCGCACCTGCCCGCCCCCGCTGGCCGTGGGGGAGGCTCCTCCCCTCGGCTCTGGTCCTGAAGGTGGGGGAGCCTCACTCGGGTGGTGGTCGCTAAGGCCCTCACCATCACCACGACAGCGTTCACCCACCCCTCCGGCCTCGCAGGGGCCCTGCCCGGGGGCAGCCCTTTATCCAGCTCCTTGACGCCCACGGTGTTTTCCCTCCTCCCTCATGCGTCCCCGGTCTCTCCCCTTCACCCTGCTCACCTTGCTACAGGACTAAATCTCATTTATGAACCCCCCAAAACCAAACAGAAACCAGAACCGCCCCTGGCCCAGCCTCCCCGTCAGCCTCGCAGCCTCCTGTTCTCCAGGCGGGAGGCGCTTGCTGGCGCCTGGGGAGGCCCAGCGACATGAGCTGCTCCACCAGATGCCCTCTGAGCCGTCCCAATGCCCCTCGCCACTTGCAGCATCTGATGCTTCCTCAAATGTCCCCTTTCCCTGGATTCCCGTCCTACTTTCTAGTCCTAAATGTCATGATTCCCAAAGTTCTTCCTTCACTTTCATCCCTTTCTTCTCTAGGCTTTTTCTCTTGGCAGCACGTCTCGTCTCGTCTTATGGCTGCAGATAGGAAAACCTCCCTCCCAGGACAGACACCACCAAGGAGTGCCAGTTCTGCCTTAGCGGTCGCCTGGGGACGTCTCCATTAATGTTCTACTGTATTCCATAGCCAATGAACATTACCAAGCACATACTATGCGCTAAGCACTGCCCTGGGTACAGGGAAACAGGAGTGAACAAAATAAAAATTCCTGCTTTGAGATCCACAAGCCCCATCTTCCTTCCCTGAGTTGCCCATTTTCCACTGTTTTCTCTCATTCTAATGGCAGCATTCTCCCAGGCTCAAATCCTGGAATCATCTTTGATTCTCCACCTTGCTTACATCTCACATGCAATTAGTTCTAAATCTCGTCAAGACTCTGCTGACAAGTGTAGCTCTTTCTTTCCTGCGCATTTAGAAGACCCCTATGCAAGCCCTCAGAGCCCTTCGCCTGGTTTTGTGTAAGAAAGATCTCCTGCCTCTGGGCTGCCACCCTCTAATCTCTCCTACACGTAGCAATCAGGTAAATCTGAAACCACAGCTCCTTTATGACTTTCCGTGTCTCCTGGATCAAATCCAATCTCCTTAGCCTAGCTTCACACTCTGCCCTGTCCTCCCTTAACACTGTGCCTCCCAGCATTCCTGTTTGGAGCCCCTCTCTCCAGTCAGGCTTTCTGACCTTGGCACCCTTCCTAAAGTTTTTCATCCCCTGGAAGCTCTTCTCCTTCACACTCACCTCTGCATATTGGGTCGAAGTCACCGATGGGGTTTTTTAGTGTTGTTCTTGAGTGTTTTAGCTCTCTGCCTTCTGGGCACAGGTCAGGGTGTTCCTCTGTCTTCCCTGAAGTTAGGTTTGGCAGTGTGGCTAGCGGTAGCCAAGAAAATGTCCGGTGACGAGACACACCACTTGTACATAGCAGCATAAGGAGGCACTGGACAATTCCCTGCTCTCTTCTGAGATTAAACCTCTGTGACCTGTGACCCTAAGTGACCACAATGACACACACTGGATATGCAGCGTGAATGAGGCGTCAGTCAGCTTTTGGGATGTTAAGCCACCGAGAGTTGAGGGTTGTTTGTTATTGCTGCAAACCTCACGCATCCTGACTGATGTGCTACCTCCTCCCCAGGAGTTTCCTTCCCTCTCAACCAAAACTACCTCTGTTTGTACCTCTCTCGTGGAACTCACCACCATTTCATTTCATTTCATTTCATTTCATTTCATTCTGTCTGTGTCTTAGCTGTCTTTGCACCCTCAAAGCCTAGCACAATGACTAACACAATATATTGGGTCAACTTAATTGAAAGAAGAATTAATCTGCTGCCTTCCATCACATAAAGCATTCCAAAGCTAAATGGAAAATATTTATAAAAGGCTGGGCACGGTGGCTCACGCCTATAATCCCAGCACTTTGGGAGGCTGAGGTGGGTGGATCACCTGAGGTCAGGAGTTTGAGATCAGCCTGGCCAACATATAGTGAAACCCCATCTCTACTAAAAAATACAAAAATTAGCTGGGCATGGTGGTGCATGCCTGTAGTCCCATGTACTTGGGAAGCTGAGGTAGGAGAATTGCTTGAACCTGGGAAGTGGAAGTTGCAGTGAGCTGGGATCATGCCACTACACTCCAGCCTGGAGCGAGACTCCATCTCTCAAAAAAAAAAAAAAAAAGAGAAAGAAAATATATAAAAATAATTTTTCCTTTGGATTACCAATGGCACAGCATTCTTCAACTAGTGTGAGTGATGGAAAGTAAGCCAAATCCAATGTGACATAAATGAGACGGTACTCCTGACACACAAACCTGCACACGCAGTGACTCACGTCATCTCCCCACTTCCTAGGGCCTCATCTTTTATCTCATAGAGCTGGGCACTCAGCGTGATTTAGATGCCGTA
This sequence comes from Colobus angolensis palliatus, assembly GCF_000951035.1. Lineage (NCBI taxonomy): Eukaryota > Metazoa > Chordata > Mammalia > Primates > Cercopithecidae > Colobus > Colobus angolensis. The sequence continues at coordinate 5,734,663 of NW_012114455.1, read as the reverse complement.
TCAATGCAATGCATAGACTGCAAGTGCAGACGAAGAGAAAGTGATACAGGACCAGACCCTTCCCCTAGGATGGCTGCTTGGGGATACCTTGCTGAATGCACCGTATGCGCACTCCTGGGAGGGAGGAGGCAGTGTAACCATGTGTTACTCCATTCATCCCATTTGGTTTAATCTTCAAAAAATTATGAAAAGTCAGTGCTTTTGTTCCTAAATGGTACGTGAAGGAACCCCAGAGCAGACAGCCTCAAGAATAGGACCAGATTCTCACACTCAAGAGGAGCAAATCCAGCTGAAGCCCAGATTTCGGCCTGAGGCCCGTGTCATTTCTCTTCTATAGAAAGAGTGACTCATGACCAAATTACCCAGCCTTCACCACCCACTGTGCCTTCTCCACCACCCCCTCACTGGCCCTTCCCGGCCCCAGCACTACAAAGCTGTCATCTCTCCTCTCTCAGGAGCCATCCTGTTCCTGGTTCCAGGACTGCCTGCTGGAAAAGTCACATCTGTGTCCCTGGGACCCCCTCAAGGGCATGTCCAACAAGCCCCTATGTCTTTGGGGCCGGGACCACTTAGAAGGTGTGCAAATGTGGACCTGCCCACAGGCTAAAAGGCACTGGCTGAAGCTGGTGACAACGTGGGAGCCAGTGGGGCCATGTCAGGTAGACCCAGCCTGAGTGTAAAACAGCCAGTGCTCTGCTGCCATCCAAGGCGGGGAGACCAAGGCCAAACCCAGCCAGAGCAGCCTGTGACAGGCCTGCAGGCGACTCGTGCTCCTTCAGTAAAGAAGAAAAGTGCAAACAGCAAAGAGGTGTGGTAGAGGTTGAGAATGAACAGAATAAAGCCAAATGAACCGGTTATGGAGCTGGCGTCCATGAATGTACTTAAACCTGAAACAACAAGGTTTATATGGATTTGACACCTAGAACCACTTCTGCTTTTGTGTTGGCACAGCCTTCATGCTTCCCTGTCAAACATGCTTCGTGCGGAAAATGCACTTTCTAAATGCCAGGTGTTTAGTATCCTCAAGGTAATGCTGCCTTTTCCTGCACGGTCCTTCCCACCCCATCACCGATGACTTGCCCCCTTCCCCTTAGTGAGATCCAAATCCAGCTAAAATATCAAAGTGAATATGATTAACTTTCCCCAGAAGTTAATAATTAATCTCTTCTGTCAATTAGGGCTTGTGGTATAGTGTATTTTGATCTTCCTGATACACATAAGAGCACTGAAAATGCTGTTTGGAGACAGAGTGAGCGAGGACAGTCCGTGGAGCTGATCGGTGTCCATCAAGTAAGCTGTCTGCTACTGAGTCTCTTCACTGAGTTTAGAAACAAAAGCATACCGTAATTTATTTATTTATTTATTTATTGAGATGGAGTTTTGCTCTTGTCACCCAGGCTGGAGTGTAATGGCACAATCTCGAATCTCAGCTCACTGCAACCTCCACCTCCCAGGTTCAAGTGATTCTCCTGCCTCAGCCTTCTGAGTAGCCGGGATTACAGGTGCCTGCCACCATACTGAGCTAATTTTTGTATTTTTAGTAGAGATGGGGTTTCTCCATGTTGGTTAGGCTGGTCTTGAACTCCTGACCTCAGGTGATCCACCCGCCTTGGCCTCCCAAAGTGCTGGGATTACAGGTATGAGCCACCATGCCCGGCCAGCATATCATAATTTCATGAGGATTAAAGCAAATGGGTTTGATATGATAGTTGATGGCTACACTTCCTCCTGGCTCCTGCACTTCAATGAGCTGGTGTGGCACAGTGGTCGTGGGGGGGAACGTCTTGGCTTCTGCGTGGCTTCCTCTTCATCTGAATTTGCAGCTCATGCATTGCATATGGATAACATTCAAATGACAGCACTGAGCACTTCTGTGGGCAAGACGCTCATTCAGCTCTATGAAATGAAAGATTATGCCCTAGGAGGCCAGGCTTTGTGGCATGCACCTGTGGTCCCAGCTACTCGGAAGGCTGAGGCAGGAAGATCTCTGAGCCCTGGAGTTCGAGGCTGCAGTGAGCTGTGATCACGTCTGTGAATAGCCACTGTCTTCCAGCCTGGGCAACATAGGTGAGACCCCATCTCTAAACAAAAGATGATGTTCTAGGAATGCGGGGGAGAAGATGACCCCTCCTTTTGCAGCAGCATAGCGGGTTTGTGTGCCAGGAACGCCCATTTGTTTATGTTACTCTGGATCCAGCTATCTTAGCAAAGGGCTCCCTCATCTGTTTAGTCAACCAGTTCCAGAAGACATCACTGACTTCTCTTCTTTCCTTATCCCACTCACCCACAAACAACAAGCACACAAACAAATCACCAATCAGTCGGTCCACCTTCAAAACATGCTTGGAATCTGTCTAATTCTCCTTTTCCCTCCTGCTCTGTCCTATTCCACGCCACCATCATCTCCCCCGTGGGCTACACACAGCCCTGCAAGCTCTCCTTCCTCTCTGCTCCACTCCAGGCCTTGTGGTTACACAGAATGGTTCCCTCTCCAGGAGCAAAGCTCCTGAAGGCAAGGACCAGTGCCTGTTAGCATCCCCAGCATGCACTCAACCAGTCTTTGTTAAATTGTTCAAAGACCACATGAATAAGGAAAAATGTAAGTAAATGTTTTCACAATTTTTTTTTTTTTTGAGACGGAGTTTCTCTCTTGTTGCCCAGGCTGGAGTGCAATGGTGTGATCTCGGCTCACTGCAACTTCCACCTCCCAGGTTCAAGTGATTCTCCTGCCTCAGCCTCCCAAGTAGCTGGGATTACAGGCATATGCCACCACACCTGGCTAATTTTGTATTTTTAGTAGAAACAGGGTTTCTCCATGTTGGTCAGGCTGGTCTCGAACTCCCGACCTCAGGTGATCCACCCACTTCGGCCTCCCAAAGTGCTGGGATTACAGGCGTGAGCCACCGCACCCAGACTGTTGTCACAAATCTTTTTATTGTTAAATGTGGTGGAAATATAGAAATCAGCATAAAACAAATATAAAGCTTACTGGATTATTAGAAGGCAACTCCGTAGAAGACCAGATGTGAGTCTGGGCACAGTGGTTCACACCTGTAATCCCAGCACTTTGGGAGGCTGAGGTGGGTGGATCATGAGGTCAGGAGTTCGAGACCAGCCAGGCCAAGGTGGTGAAACCCCGTGTCTACTAAAAACACAAAAAATTAGCCAGATGTGGTGGCACGTGCCTGTAATCCCAGCTACTTGGGAGACTGAGGCAGATAATTGCTTGAACTCAGGAGGCGGAGGTTGCAGTGAGCTGAGATTGTACCACTGCACTCCAGCCTGGGCGACAGAGCGAGACTCCTTCTCAAACAAACAAACAAAAACAGAAGACCAGATGTGAGAGGAGATAGAACCTTGCCAACCCTCACACCAAACCCTCCATGGGCCCATCCCCAAAACAATCCCTCCTCTCCCCAGTAAGAGTCTGACATGGATGGTGGTTACTTCCTTGGTTTTTTGTTTTGTTTTGTTTGTTTGTTGAGATGGTCTCTCTCTGTTGCCCAGGAGTGCAGCGGCACAATCACGGGCTCAATGCAACCTCGACCTCTCAGGCTCAAGCAGTGCTCCCACCTCAGCCTCCAGAGTTACTGGGACCACAGGCGTGCGCCACAACGCCCAGCTAATTTTTGGGGGGTTTTTTTTTGGCCATCTTGTGTGGAAAGATTTTTTTCCCCCTATGGTAAGGGGTCTGGCCATGTGGCCCAGCCTGGTCTTGAACTCCTGGGTTCAAACAATCCTCCTGCCTCTGCCTCTCAAAGTGCTGGGATTATAGGTGTGAGCCACCATGCCTAGACCCTTGTTTTTCTTTATATGGTTTTACAATCCAGGCTTGACTCTCTTTGCACCATAGTTTACTTTCTGCCTGCTTTTTTCTTTTGCCTGCTTTGTTTTCAATGTCTTTTAGGTCACTTTAATTTAATTAATTAATTAATTTGTTTATTCATTTTTTATTTTTATTTGTTTATTTATTTATTTTGCGATGGAGTCCCGCTCTGTCACCCAGGCTGGAGTATAGTGGTGTGCTCTTTCTTAGCTCACTGCAACCTCCGCCTCCCGGGTTCAAGCGATTATCCTGCCTCAGCCTCCCAAGTAGCTGGGATTACACGTGCGCACCACCATGCCTGGCTAATT